>NC_140921.1:7969041-8285313 GCF_045865225.1 Trachurus japonicus | reverse complement strand
ATATATATATATATGATGATTCACAGTTGCACTACAGCCAGAGTAAAGATGAGAATTCTTCTAAGCTGTCTCCTGGGCTTTCATTATTAACTGATAATGTTACAGAAAGCACTAAATTATTGTAATAACATTAGATTCAGATATGCATTATAAACATGTCAATTACTTAGACAAACCACCTTCATGACATAAGTTGCAAACTGGTGCATTAGACAAGACCAGACTGACACAGACGATAAAACAGTCAAGAAGAATATCCAGGTTGTTTTCCACCAGTTTTCCACCGGGCAAGACCAGACTGACACACACACGAGAAAACAGTTACTTTTTGCATCAATGAGTTTGTTGTTTGTTCGTATTTTCACAAGGCAAATTACTCAAAATGACTGAGTATGGCCACTGAAATCACATGGTACATGGGTGAAGGTGCAAGTTGTTTAAGTAAAATTAAAGTAAACATGTAGCACCTCTGACATTAAAATACATGCTGTTATCTCTGGTCACTGTGACCAATAAGAGAGGAAACGACTCAAGATGGCTGAAGATTACAATGGCCCTGAGGGCTCAACACACTGCCAAATGCAAACACACCAACACATTTAAAGGGATAGTTCAAAATTTTGGGCAAATTGGCCCATTGCCATAATCCCTATAGTTTTAGTAGAGTAGGTTTGTTACCTTTAATTGTCGGTGCAAGCTACTCTTAGAACGGCGGAGCAGAGCCACAAGCTGCTCAGAGCTACGCTACAGAGGCTAATGGGATTTCTTGGTTTTCTTGGTAGTGGAACGTTACGAGAGTGAGTTGTTTTAGAGGCAAATGCAGAGACTGCTTGCCGAAAAACTGCCCTCGACAGGAACACGCATCAACAGTGACAGACATATCAGCAGAATGATGTCAACTTATAGGCAGTCGCTCCATAGACAGAGAAAGAAGGAGAGAGGGAAATACAGGTAGATATGAAGTTATACAGGTTATAAATAGGATTCAATCATACCTGTTTTTTTCTTTGTTATATTTTTTCTACATTGTTTCTCAATAAACTAAGTGACATACTGCTTGTTTATTTTAAATAAATGTCAACATTCTGTTTACACTGGTTTTGCATGTCACACAGGGATGAACCAACACAAACAAATTAATGTGCAATAATGCGACGGTGAAACAGTGTCTGTGCTGACTGTTTGGCTATTTTTTATGTTCCCATGTTATCTATGTTTTATGTTAGAATTGTGTTTGCAGCTTATGTGACACTGCTGTTGAAGGAAAATTTCCTGCAAAGGACAATAAAGTTGATTCTGAAACAACACTCTACACACCTGCATAGTTTTCATAAATTTGTATAGATAACCAGCTCTCTTTTCCTCATCAGCAGAGGTCACATCATGAAGAACCTCCTTCATATCATGCTAGTTTGTTCAGTTTCATGTTATTATAGTGTTTGGATTCAGAGGAGAAACAACAGACTCTGCTCAAAGAAACTCATGCAGGTTGTGATCCAGCAGCTTTCAAAGGTAAAGTTTCTGTTGCACGTATCTCACATGTAGGCTATAACCTTTTGAATCAATACTGTTAAGTTTTTGATACATAACAAGGGGCTGGACTGAAGCTGTACAGTCATCTCTACCGGGTAGTTGATGTTTTTTCACCTCTCTTAAGACCAGTGAACTGAGATTGTTGCTAAAATGCTGGATCACTATAAGATTATTTCTTTATCATAGTTTTACCATATTTGTGTGAACAGATAGTGTGGTCTCTGACACGTGAAGTTCATATTGAGCCACTTAACGATCCCTCAAATGTCAGGTTTCACTGGAAGATGGAAGATTTGTACATCACCAACACATCACTGAACAGAAGTTACAATGGCTGCATCATCCACTACTATATCATCAACCCCAGCACTGATCGTCTCTTCAAAGAAGCCATCGTGTATGTGGTGCAGTGGATTGTCATCTGTCTTGGTCTCCCTTTGACCCTTGCGGCCATCTATGGAGTTTACTCACTGGTGAGAACATTTTGACTGATATTTGTACATTTGTTCTTTCTTTTACTTATTCACTGCATGTCTTATGTCTGTGTTAAAGTCTGGAGTCTGTGGAGGATGTTGGTCTGTTGGTTGAGGGCATACATGGATAGGTTTAGGCAGTAACACTACTTGATTAGGTTTAAAGGTTCTTGGTTAGGGTCAGAAAAATAAAAATAAAATAATTAGGTCAATCTAATTGGGGGGCATAATAAGCGTTTACTGTAAAAAAAAAAAAAAAAAAAAAAAATTGAATATTCCCCCCAAAAAACAAAAAACAACTGTATGTGCTACAGTTTTGCAACTTTCACCCCAAAATATATCCAAGTAGTTTAGAAACCCTTGTACCAAATTTGCTACACTGCATTTTCAGACCGTCCTCCACAAAATTTAAGGTAAGGTATGTTAAGCAGTGGAGAATGCACAGAATACCACCATCTTGTGTCCAAAGATATGAATTGCAAAAACAGAAAATAATTCCTGCAGTCGGTTGCCAGACCATTGTTAAGTATAACGCACCGTTATACACCGTTATAGATCAGAGAGGAGAAGAACTATGCAGGACATTTATCTTATGTTTCATTTTTACCTGCATTAAACAGCTTCATTATAATTGTGATGTTAGATAAATGACTTGTAACTTGTTACGGGGCGAATGGAGCCTCCTCGCTTACACAATTGCAGTCAGTGTAAGAATGGTGGTGGTGTCAGGGGTTGTTTTTAGGGGCTTTTTGCCTTTCATGTACAGGATAGTTGAGAGAGTCAGGAAATGAGAGGCAGAGGAAGGGGAATGACACGCAGGATAGGTCTCTTGTTACTCAGATTTGCCTAATTTTGCCCAAAATTGCTCAGCCCTGACCATTACAAGAGGTTTGAGAAGAAAAACATCTTCAGGGCATCTAACATGTGTTTACTGTTTACTTTGTTTAATCTTCTCATTATTTTCCGGCAGGTCAAAAATGATCACGTTCCTCCGATCTTCATCCTCAACCTTCTAATTTCTGACCTCATTCAGCTCTGCTGCCTTACCGCTGAAGTGGCCAAACCTGACACTGACATGAAAATTCCCTCATTTAAAGGAATCAATGATAAGATTTACTTTTTTGGACTGACGACCAGCATTGGCTTCATGATGTGTATCGCCCTGGAAAGGTAGCTATCATTTTATTGTACACTGTGTGTGTATTTTATTTCATCCACAAAGACGATCTGTGTGTCTGTGTATTACAGGTATCTGGTCGTCGCCTGGCCGCTGTGGTACCGCTTCAGACGAAACATCAAGACTTCTGTTGTGGTCTCTGTCGTGGTCTGGGTCATTATTCTTGTCCTTAACCTCGTCGTCGGTTTCAGTTTTTCTGAAAAGTCCAGGGAAATCATCTATGCTGTCTTCCTCCTCCTTCCCCTCCCTCTCTTCATATTCTTCCTGTTTGGGACCATTAAAGCTCTGTCTGCAGCCACTAGTGTCCCTCCTGCTGAAAAACGTAGAATTGTGGCCATTTTGGTTTTGGTGCTACTCATTTACACACTGTTGTTCCTGCCGACCATCATTTTGATCCTTGTAAGAAAAGTCAGGTATAACACGGACCTCTGGTATCTCTCTTTTCTTTTCATAAAGCTCAGTCCTCTTGCAGATTTATTTTTGTATATTTTGTTAAGGAAAGGAACCACAGACAAGTTTTTGGCCTCAGTGTGTTGTTGCAGGATGGACAGTGACACTGATACCAGCAGACCAGCAGCATGATCACAGGTTGTTAGACAGAGAGACAGAAGGAGGAAAAAACAGAGGAAGTAAAGGAGGCAAATAAGACAAACTGACCAAACCACAATCAGCTTGAAAAGAAGCAATAAATTCACTTATCCTCCATTGCCTTCATTTCATCCTGTAATCCTGGTCTGTAACTGGATATTTTCTGTTTTGTGTTCTGTTTTTGTTCCATTCTCTTAGTATGCCTTTACTAATATTTTTTAATGCAATTACTCTGTTCAGCACACCAACCCCACAGTTGATCATCATCTATCTATACACAGTTTCTCCAGGTAGAAATATGTAAAGAAAGAAAAATAGAAGAAGAGATGCAGGCAAGAAGAGACGATGGGGTTCAAAACATGTACATAAATTGCTAAAGTTTATGTGTGTATTAGTAAAAGCTGAGATAACCAGCAGGATCACTATAGCCACAAATCTCTAACTCTTAACATCTGTATTTTTGTCTGTTCTGTATGTTTTTCTTTCTTCCTTCTTATCAATGGCATATTTTTTTATTCTCTGTAATTTTCTATATAATTTCTTAATAAACTAAACAACATGTAGTTTGTTTGATGTTATTCACCATGAGATTTTTGTTTGTTTAGCAAATCATTTATGAACCAATAAAACCAACTTTAAAAGGTTAATACAGTCTGAGAGGTCATGCACCCAACTACTTTCACAATCATTTCTATTTATCACCTCCTCTCTCTTCCTTAGTAGCAAAGATCACATCCTCACCAGTAACCTCTTTCATAACATATTAGGCAACATTGCTGCATCAAAACTGTGCAAATGCAGAGGAGAAACAACAGCTTCTGCTAAAAGAAACACACCAGGCCAGGACTGTATCTGCACTTAAACACATTTGAACTTGAACTGGCTCCCCCTCCCACTTTGACCAGCGATTCCATGAACTCTTCCTCATCTCAAAGCTGGTGAAGAGTGGATATGTGTGGCTCCACATTGTCATCAGACTTTTGAACAGCTTCTTCCCAAAGGCCATACACTCCCTGCACCGAAATCACTGATTCACTGATGCACTTTTGCACTTTGCCATTGCACTGTTATTTTTAGCCTATTCATATATTTTAGTTATTTAGTTATTTCCCTGCTGGCCAGATTGGTTGTGTGTGTATGTAATTTTGTGTATATATATTTGTTTACATTTGTTGACACTGGCAATTTTGTTGTATTCTTTTACAATGACAATAAAGCTTCTATCTATCTGTCCGTATCCGGACTTTGAAAAGAATATGCAAGAAAATGCATCTATTCTGCAGAAGGAACAAGTCAGACTTGGAGGAAGTCCCTGCTTTTTTCTCATAAAATTGCCACTAAATTCTCCTCATATTATGACTTTATTCTTGTAAATTTACAACTTCATTCTCTCAACATTAGTAACCTTTTTTTTTCTTTTTTAACATATCGTGCTGATGTTGGAACTGCCAATTTGCAGGCTGTGTTCAGGGAAATCAATTTCTTTAAGATTTTTTTAACCAAAATTGACCTCCGGAATATAAAAAAGAAAACATCTCTGTTCACTTCCTGAGAGGCAGAGATAAGAAGAAGCAGAAATTTGATGACAAATCGCCTTCATGACACAAGTTGCAAATTGTTGCATTAGACAAGACCAGACTGACACAGACGAGAAAACTGTGAAGAGGATTATCCAGGTTGTTTTCCACCAGCTTTCAAAGGTAACGTTTTGTCACGTTATTTTTCTCAATCTATTTCTAATGTCATTCAGTAAAGCTGTAACGTTACTGACGACCACTGACTGTAGGTGGACAGTAAACTACAGTTAGTGTCTTTTTTCCTCTATCTTGCCTTTAATATCATCAACTTGATTTTTGTGCTGGATGCTGGATTAATTAAAATAACACTCAAGTGTAGTTATACCGTGTTGATGCTTTGGTAGGAAATCAATGTAACGATATAAGAAACTTAAATTCATCATCGCAGTCAATATCCTGTAGCAAAAGCTCAATGCTGCATGCATAGCCTAGAGTGTATATATATAGTATATGAGTACATGTATGTATGCATATATTTTATTTTATTGTATGCTTATTTCTTTATTTTACTGTCTTTGTCCCTTTTCTTTTAAATTTTTTTTTTTTTTATGTCACCATGAACTTTTTCATTTTTTTAAATGTTTTTCACGACAAAATAGCCTATACATTTTGTGGGATCGCTCCAATGGCTAAAAAGAAACATGTGTAATGGAACATGAAACAACGACTTGTGCAATCCTGCAATAAAGTATAAAAAAGAAAAAATGCTGATAGTCCTCTCTCCATAATAATATATTATCTTGATAATATAATCATTATGACCAGAATCACCACATCAACAGTGAGTATAGCTGAAGTATTTTCTACTGAGAAGACAAAGCTGTTAATTCAACACACCAGCAGGATTGCTCATTAGACCCGAGTGCCAGATTCACCTCACAACTTTACTGTCACTGAACGATGTGAAGTCTAAATTGAAATACATGCTCTTCTGTCTAACAACAGATTTTATAGGAAGATGGAAGATTTCTACATTAACAACTCCTCACTGGACAAAAGCTACAATAACAGAAACATCGAGTACAATCAAACCGACATAAGTGGGAAAGTTTTATTCATTGTGAACGTAGTGACGTGCATCATCACCAGTATCGGCCTCCCACTGACCCTAGTGGCCATCTATGGACTTTATACTCAGGTGAGAACTCAGTTCATGACTGAATGACTGATGAAAAATTCACGAGTGCAGTTCTTAGCAGAACAAGATGAAAACATGTCATCAGCTCACAACATGTTTCCAAACTGTGTTTACTCTTCTCAATGTTTTCCTGCAGGTCAGAGATGGTCAGGTGGCTCCGATCTACATCATCAATCTTCTCATTTCTGACCTCATTCAGTTTTGCACCATGATCATTGATGTGGCAAAACCTGAGAATTACACGACCGCAAACATCTCCAATTTAATTTACGTGTATGGTCTGATGGCCAGTGTTTGCTTCATGGTGTGCATCGCCCTGGAAAGGTAGCTATAGCTGTGTGTAGCTTTTCTCTGTCTGAACATTTTATTTCATCATAATTCAGATGCTCCACAAAGACGATGTGTGTGTCTGTGTATTACAGGTATTTGGTCATCGCCTGGCCGCTGTGGTACCGCTTCAGAAGAAACATCAAGACCTCTGTGGTGGTCTCTGTCGTGGTCTGGATCCTTCCTCTTCCCTTCGTTTTACCCTTCAGTTTTGATCATTATGGGGCCATGCATATCATCATAAGTGTCTTCTTCCTCCTCCCCCTCCCTCTGTTCATCTTCTCCCTGTCTGGGACCATTAAAGCTCTGTCTGCAGCCATCAGTGTCCCTCCTGATGAAAAACGACGAATTGTGGCCATTTTGGTTTTGGTGCAACTCATTTACACACTGTTGTTCCTGCCACTCATCATTATGTTCCTTGTAGAAGAAGCAAAGAATCATGATACTTTCCCATATGTTGCTGACAGTTTGGCGAAGCTCAGTCCTCTTGCAGACTTGTTTCTCTATGTTTTCAGTAGGAAAGGAGCTGCAGACAAGTTTTTGGCCTTTGTGTGTCGTTGCAAGATGAACAGTGACAGTGACATCAGCATGAATGATACCAGCTTGACAACAGCTACTTGAACTTGAGCTTACAGGCAGGAAAAATGGAGGAAGAAATGTACAGGAACAAATCAGATACTGTTGTCCTTTGACTTGACTTTCAACATCACGTCACTGTAACACAAAGTTATGTTTTCTCTTTTTGTCAATTAAAAGTTGATGCTAATTATTATATTATCAAGTCATCACTTTAATAGCTGATATAATCAGTAGCTTGATCACTCTGCCATTATAACCACATCTCTCATTTTTACATCTTTGTTTGTTTTCTGCTTGTTTAACTTTTGCACAGTTATAATGAGTTTCCAACTAGAGCTGTAGTTTTTGTTGTAAGTTCATTGAACATTATTGTTTTTATTAATAAACTAAAAAACATACAACTTTTTGGTAAGGCTTTCTTTTATCAATTTTAAATTTGATCAGTCTCACTATATTTTGTCATCATGGCACCATTAAATATGAGTTTTATTCTAACTACAATAAAATGAACTGTGGTGTCTGTTACGCTAAAGAGCTTTTTTCTCCTCTTTCTTCTTTTTTGACTTTGTTTGTTTGCTGATAAAAGGAAGATTGCATAGTTTTTAATATAACCTGATTTATGATAGGATAGGCAAAATAAACTAACCTACAACATTTCGGTCTAAATGTACACTTTCTTTATTTACTTATTGTTTACTTTGATTTTCTGTTCTCGTGCTTTTTCTTAGACCTTGTCAGGCTGCTGTATTTATGTTGAGCTTTAATTCCTATTGTACAATGAGGTGCCATGTCAAGACCGAAATAAACTAAACTACATTAAAAGAACACAGGAAGACACAGACACAGAGAAGCAAGACACAAATACAGTTTATATATAGCAAGTTAGTTTATAACATGAATGTGACTCGCAGCAATAGAAAACCACATCTGACTTCCTCAGTGATGAAGATTAGATGAAGCAGAGATCACATCATTAAGGACCTCCCTCATGACTTATCATGCAGTGTTGCTCAATTTCACATTATCAGACTGTGAGGATTTAAAGGAGAAACAACAGACTGTGCTAAAAGAAACTAATCCAGGTTGTGCTCTTGTCCCACATTGAAGATCATCATCATCAGTATCGGCCTGCCACTGACCCTAGTGGCCATCTATCAACTGTACTCTCAGGTGAGAACTTAGTTCATGATGAAGAGTTTGATGACAAATTCATATGAGTGCAGTTTTCAGCAGAACAAGATAAAAACATGTCATCAGCTCACAATATGTTTCCAGCCACTGTGTTTACTCTTCTCAATGTTTTCCTACAGGTCAGAGATGGTCAGGTGGCTCCGATCTACATCATCAACCTTCTCATTTCTGATCTCATTCAACTCTGCTCCCTGATCTTTTATGTGGCAAAACCTGAGAATTTCATCATCGGAGAAATCCTTCGTTTTACATACATTTATGGTGCGGTGGCCAACGTTTGCTTCATGGTGTGTGTTTCCCTGGAAATGTAGCTATCAGTCTACTGAGTGTGTGTCTAACTTTCTCTGTCTGAACATTTCATTTCATTATAATTCAGATGCTCCACAAAGACGATGTGTGTGTCTGTGTATTACAGGTATTTGGTCATCGCCTGGCCGCTGTGGTACCACTTCAGACGAACCATCAAGACATCTGTTGTGGTCTGTGTTGTGGTCTGGACACTTCTTTTAGTCTTAGGTCCTGTTTACTATGCAGTGTTGCTCAATTTCACATTTTCAGACTGTGTGGATTTAAAGGGATATTCCGGTGTAAATTTAACCCATGGTCCAACGCACTATAACACCCTCGAGAGATGAAGTCTGCTAACCGCTAGCTTCTCTAGCTGTAGCAACTTTAGCAATGACCGCACCATAACAAACAGTGCAGTATACGGATCCACTAGCAACCGAGCAAAAAGCCACTTACAGCCACAAACAATGCTCAGAACAGCACCAAACGTCATCAACAGTACAAACAGGGTCCCAGCACATGACACGAGGCATCAATCTGTTAGCTTAGCCTGGTTTCTATTGAAAAGAGACGAAAACAACTCACCCACTCTGCTCCAGTTATACACTATGCAGCAACTTTCCGTGCCCAGCACAGAGTCCAGGCACTGACAACACGCGTCCGAGGCCGACTGGCAGCAGAAACATCTTGTTTCAGCGGCCACCGAGGGGGTGTCTAACTTGGTGTTACGGTGCGTTGGACCATGGGTTAAACTTACGCCGGAATATCCCTTTAAAGGAGAAACAACAGACAACTCATCCAGGTTGTGATCCAGCAGTTTCAAAGGTAAAGTTTGTGTTACATTACTTATAACCGGTTACATCAAAACTGTATAAAGTTAATAGTTCATAACAAGGGGACTGAACTGTAGCTGTACAGTCACCTATAGGTTATGTTTTTTTGTGAATGTCACTTTAATGATGTCCAGTCCTCTTTCTGTAGCCTGTTCAGCAGGAAAAGAGCTGTAGACAAGATTTTGGCCTGTGTGTTGTTGCAGGATGAACAGACAGAGATCTCAGCATGAATGACGTCAACTTATAGGCAGTCGCTCCATGTAGACAGGGAAAAAAGGAGAGAGAGGAAGAGATAGAGATCCACCTGGCGGCCCTGCTTCCGGCGGTCCAGCTCCACCTGGCGGTCCTGCTCCACCTGGCGGCCCTGCTTCCGGCGGTCCAGCTCCACCTGGCGGCCCTGCTTCCGGCGGTCCTGCTTCCGGCGGTCCTGCTTCCGGCGGTCCTGCTCCACCTGGCGGTCCTGCTCCATCTGGCGGTCCTGCTCCATCTGGCGGTCCTGCTTCCGGCGGTCCTGCTTCCGGCGGTTCTGCTCCATCTGGCGGTCCTGCTCCACCTGGCGGTCCTGCTTCCGGCGGTCCTGCTCCACCTGGTGGTCCTGCTCTACCTGGTGGTCCTGCTCCACCTGGCGGTCCTGCTCCACCTGGCGGTCCTGCTCCACCTAGCGGTCCTGCTCCATCTGGTGGTCCTGCTCCACCTGGCTGTCCTGCTCCACCTGGCGGTCCCGCTCCACCTGGCGGTCCTGCTCCACCTGGCAGTCCTGCTCCACCTGGCGGTCCTGCTTCCGGCGGTCCTGCTCCACCTGGCGGTCCTGCTCCGTCTGGCGGTCCTGCTCCACCTGGCGGTCCTGCTCCGTCTGGCGGTCCTGCTTCCGGCGGTCCTGCTCCACCTGGCGGTCCTGCTCCACCTGGCGGTCCTGCTTCCGGCGGTCCTGCTCCATCTGGTAGTCCTGCTCCACCTGGCGGTCCTGCTTCCGGCAGTCCTGCTCCATCTGGTGGTCCTGCTCCACCTGGCGGTCCTGCTCCACCTGGCGGTCCTGCTTCCGGCGGTCCTGCTCCATCTGGTAGTCCTGCTCCACCTGGCGGTCCTGCTCCACCTGGCGGCCCTGCTTCCGGCAGTCCTGCTCCATCTGGTGGTCCTGCTCCACCTGGCGGTCCTGCTCCATCTGTCGGTCCTGCTCCGTCTGGCGGTCCTGTTCCACCTGGCGGTCCTGCTCCACCTGGCGGTCCTGCTTCCGGCAGTCCTGCTCCACCTGGCGGTCCTGCTCCACCTGGCGGTCCTGCTTCCGGTGGTCCTGCTCCATCTGGTAGTCCTGCTCCATCAAGCTGTTCCTGCTGCAATCGTTTTATATAACACTTGTTAAAATGTTTTTTGTGTTCATCTTTTTGTGTCATTGTTGTGTGAGCTACAGGACTAACTTGAATTTCCCTGCTAGGGATGAATAAAGTATTATCTATCTCTCTCTATCTAAATAAGGTCCAGGTGTCAAAAAACCGGAGTTCCCCTTTAAGCAGGTTAGGTTACTTTTTTGTATGTTTTTTTTTCTACATTGTTTCTCAATAAACTGCTTGTTTACCGTTATTAAATGTCAACATCCTGCTTACAACGTATTTCCTGGTCACACAGTTGTGAACTAACACAAACGAATTAATGTCAGCGTTCAGAGAAGTCATGTACCTGCATCGTTTTCATAACTGTTTGTATAGATAACCATCTGATTTCCTCATCAGCAGAGGTCACATCATGAAGAACCTCCCTCATAACTAATGATGCTACATTGCTGAATTACACATTATTAGACTGTGAGGATTTAGAGGAGAAACAACAGACTCTGCTAAAAGAAACTCATCCAGGTTGTGATCCAGCAGCTTCAAAGGTAAGGTTTCTGTTACATATCTTTCTGAGCTGTGAAGATTCATAACAATGGGACTGGACTGTAGCTGCACAGTCGCTTACAGTTGTGAAAATAAATATTTGATCCCCTGGACAGTCTATAGTTTTATGGTTAGTTTATTTTAACAGAGAGACAGAATATCAACAAAAACAATTAATAAACAATACCATCATATAAAGGTTATAAATTAATTTACATTTGATTAGGTGAGATAAGGGCAAAAATCTGAAGGGGGTCAAATACTTATTTTCCCCGCTGTACAGTTATGTTTTTTTTTCTAATGTCTTAAGTGAACTGAGTTTGGTGTAAAATGCTCCATCACTCTTAGATTTATCCTGTATTATAATTTTATATTTGTGTGAACGGCATTTAACAGGTTTAGTATTAACATTGAATGAATTGAAGTGGGTTTTAAAAACTGGTCTTGTCTCACATTGGAGACTGTACAGAAGTTGTAGTTGATGGAAAACAATCAAAAAGTGTTAAATGTTCAAATCCTAAAAAAAACAAAATAAATCAGTGATGTAAATAAAGAACAATAAAATTAAAGGGGAGATATTGAGTCAGACTGGCCAAAAGCCTGACTGAATGTAAATGTTTCCTGAAGCCATCACAGGATGGATCACAGACAGAGAGCTCCATAGATTTGGAAGCCATGACTTGAAAAGTCACAGGTCTCGTTGTAGGTTTGAGGAATGACCTCACAGTTTGACTCAATAGACCCGACGACCAGATTTATTCACCTCACAACTTTAGTAGTATCACTGATGTGAGGTCTACATTAAAATACATGCTCTTCTCTCTGACAACAAATTTTATAGGAAGATGGAAGATTCCTACATTAACAACTCCTCAATGGACAAAAGCTACAATAACAGCAATCTGAGTACGGAGTACGACAATGGAGGAAACATCAACAACACCAGCATCAGTACAGAAGCTTTATTCATCAGGAATGTGGTGTTGTACATCATCATCAGTATCGGCCTGCCACTGACCCTAGTGGCCATCTATCAACTTTACTCTCTGGTGAGAATTCAGTTCATGACTGAGGAAGAGTCTGATGACAAATTCATGAGTGCAGTTTTCAGCAGAACAAGATAAAAACATGTCATCAGCTCACAACATGTTTCCAACCACTGTGTTTACTCTTCTCAATGTTTTCCTGCAGGTCAGAGATGGTCACGTGGCTCCGATCTACATCATCAACCTTCTCATTTCTGACCTCATTCAACTCTGCACCATGATTGTTGAGGTGGCAGAACCTCAACATTGCATCATTGGAGACATCCTTCGTTTTACATATCTTTATGGTGCGGTGGCCAGTGTTGGATTCATGATGTGTGTTTCCCTGGAAAGGTAGCTATCAGTCTACTCAGTGTGTGTGTAACTTTTCTCTGTTTGAACATTTTATTTCATCATAATTCAGATGCTCCACAAAGACGATCTGTGTGTCTGTGTATTACAGGTATCTGGTCATCGCCTGGCCGCTGTGGTACCGCTTCAGACGAACCATCAAGACCTCTGTTATGATCTGTGTCGTGGTCTGGACACTTCTTTTAGTCTTAGGTCTTGTTTACCATTTTGTGATTAACAATTATTTCAAGCGAATCACCTATGCACTTATTTTCCTCCTTCCCTTCCCTCTGTTCATCTTCACCCTGTTTGGGACCATTAAAGCTCTGTCTGCAGCCATCAGTGTCCCTTCTAATGAAAAACAGCGAATTGTGGCCATTTTGGTTTTGGTGCTACTTATTTACACACTGTTGTTCCTGCCCAGCATCATTATGTTCCTTGTAGAAGAAGCAAAGTATCATGATACTTTCCCAATTGCCTCTGACCTTTTTCTAAGGTTGAGTCCTCTTGCAGACTTGTTTCTCTATGTTTTCAGTAGGAAAGAAGCTGCAGACAAGTTCTTGGCCTGTGTGTGTCGTTGCAGGATGAATAGTGACAGAGATATCAGCATGAATGATATTAACTCATAAGCAGTCGGTCCAGTAAAAGAAGGAGAAAAGGAAAAATGGAGGAAGAAATGTACAGGAACAAATCAGATACTGCTGTCTTCTGACATGATTTTTGTCAATTAAAAGTTGATGCTAATTATTATTATATTATCAATTCATCACTTTAATAGCTGAGATAATCTGCAACGTGATCTCTCATTCTCATCTTTGTCTGATTTCTGCTTATTTAACTTTTACATACTGTATAAAGAGTTTCCAACTACAGCTGTAGTTTTTGTTATAAGTTCTTTCAACATTATTTTTTTAATAAACTAAAAAGAAACATTTAACTTTTTCGTAATCAATTTTAAATTTGATCAGTCTCACTCATATTCTGGCACCATTAAAAATTAACGTTATTCTAACTACAATACAAACAACACAGGAAGACACATTAAGTTTCTAGTTTATAACATGAATGTGACTCCCAGCAATGAATTCACTAGAAAACCACATCTGTCTTCCTCAGTGGTGAAGATTAGATGAGGCAGAGATCACATCATTAAAGGGATAGTTCACCCTCCTCTTCCTGGTCCGTCCAAATGGGACGAACCAGGAAGAGGAGCTTCCGCTACAAACAAGCTTGAAACATAGACTTATTAGATTTTTTTCGGAACAATTTCGCATTTCGGGGCTTCAATACAAGACGGACATTACATACGAGCAGCATGGAGGTATTTGGATGTTTTTTGGTGTGTCTTTTTGTTACGAAGAAAAGTGGTATCCATTTGCAACCGTTATATGGACATGCAGTGCTATGCCGAGACCCCCTGTAACTCAGAGAAGCCACGGAGGACTCTGAAACTTCTCCCAGCCCTTAGTCGACATGAGGGTGAGTAGATGAGTGCAATATGAATTTTGGGTGAACTATCCCTTTAAGGACCTCCCTCTTATCATGCACTCTTCCCATGGCAGTAACATCGACTACAGATGCTCCACAAAGACGATCTGTGTGTCTGTGTATTACAGGTATTTGGTCATCGCCTGGCCGCTGTGGTACCGCTTCAGACGAAACATCAAGACCTCTGTTGTGGTCTGTGTCGTGGTCTGGATCCTTCCTCTTCAGTTTGGGAGTTTATCCTGAGGCCATGGGAATAATTTTTGTCTTCCTCCTCCTTCCCTTCCCTCTGTTCATGTTCTTCCTGTATGGGACCATTAAAGCTCTGTCTGCAGCCATCAGTGTCCCTCCTGCTGAAAAACGACGAATTGTGGCCATTTTGGTTTTGGTGCTACTTATTTATTTACACACTGTTGTTCCTGCTCACCATCATTTGGAGGTGTTATTATCCCTTGAGTGTAGTGACTGTCACTTTGATAATGCTCAGTCCTCTTGCAGACTTGTTTCTGTATGTTTTCAGTAGGAAAGGAGCTGCAGACAAGTTTTTGGCCTTTGTGTGTCGTTGCAGGATGAACAGTGACAGAGATATCAGCATGAATGATGTCAACTTATAGGTCTTATAGTCTTATAACTTACTGTGTAGTCGCTCCATGTAGACAGAGAAAGAAGGAGGGAGACAAATAAAAAGACAGAGATGCAGTTGTTGTTGTTGTTATATATTTATTTTGACGTAGGCTACTGCTTGTTTACCTTTGTTAAATGTCACCAGTCTGCTACAACTTCTATAGCAAATGGTTTTCCTGGTCACACAGTTGTGAACCAACACAAACAAATTAATGTCAGCAGAGAAGTCATGAACCTGCAGAGTTTTCATAAGTATTTGTATAGATTACTATCTGTTTTCCACAGTAGCAGAGGTCACATCATAAAGAACCTCCCTCATAACGTTTCATGCTACATTGCTGAATTTCACATTATTAGACTGTGTGGTTTCAGAGGAGAAACAACAGACTCTGCTAAAAGGAACTTGTGATCCAGCAGCTTTCAAAAGTAAAGTTTATATTACATTACTTCCCTCACTTTATTTATAACCTTTTAAATCAGAGCTGTGAAGTTTTTGACAGATAACAAGGGACTGGACTGTTGCTGTAGCCTATAGTCACTTACAGTGGGGAAAATACGTTTTTGTGAGACAGAAAACCTATATATTGTAAGTGCACGTCCATTGACCATTACTATTAAGGGGTTAAGTCCTGTGAAGAAGGTTAAAATGTTTAATTTCCATGAAAGATGTTAAAATCATTCAAATGGAGCTGAAAACATTATAAAGTTTAAAAATGACCATCCTGTTAAAAGAATTGATCTACTTGCTGAGTCTGTTCTCAGGGATGGTGCTTGTGATTGATTGATTGATTGATTGATTGATTATGTCTGCAAAGACCAGCAGGGGGAGCTCTTGCTGCAGTGCTCATAGACTGTATATTCTTAGTGAAATGAGGTATTGTGTCCAGTATATTTATTGATATCTCAACTTTTGCACGTTCTACATTTATAGTTTACAACAAGAATGTAACTCTTAGCAATTAATTCCCTAGAAAACTACATATGTCTTCTTCATTAGTGGTAAAGATTAAGTCTATTAAAAGTTAATTTATGTCATATACTATTACGCAGTTGGAAAAGCAAAGTTTATATCACTTTAATGTTCTCCAAAATGCTTGGAGTTGCTAATTTGCAGGTTGTGTTCAGGGAACCATCAAAAACATGCTGTGGTAATACATATTTTCAATGCAATTTTTTTACCTCAGCAATAAGGGAAAAAACATCTCAGTTTACTTCCTGTGGGGCAGAGATAAGGAGTATATCTGATGACAAATCTCCTTCATGACACAAGTTACAAATTGTTGCATGAGACAAGACTGACACAGACAAGAAAACTGTCAAGAGGAATATCAAGGTTTTATGTTTTCCACCAGCTTTCAAAGGTAAAGTTTGTTTCACATTATTTCTCTCAATCTATTTATAACCTCATTCATCAAAACTATGAAGTTATTGATGACCACTGACTGTAGGTCGACAGTGATGCACAGTAAGTGTCTTTTTTCCTTTCTCGTGCTTTTCTTCTGAGAAGACAACGGTGATATTTAACACACCAGCACAAACTTCAAACCTCACAGTTTCACTTAAGGACCAGATTCACCTCACAGCTTTAGTACCATCACGGAACAATGTGAAGTCTACATTAAAATACATGCTCTTCTCTCTAACAGCAGATTTTATATGGAAGATTCCTACATTACCAACTCCTCAGTGGACAAAAGCTACAATAACATCAACATTGAGTCCGACTATGAAACCGACATTACTGTGAAAGCACTCACCTGGAAAGTGGTGTTGTGCATCATCATCAGTATCGGCCTGCCACTGACCCTAGTGGCCATCTATGGACTTTACTCTCTGGTGAGAACTCAGTTCATGTGTTTCATGACAAATTAATATGAGTGCAGTTTTGAGCAGAACAAGATAAAACCATCTCATCAGCTCAGATCATACTCTTCTCAATGTTTTCCTGCAGGTCAGAAAGGATCACGTGGCTCCGATCTACATCATCAACCTTCTCATTTCTGACATCATTCAACTCTGCTCCATGATCGTTTATGTGTCAAAACCTCAGAATTTCATCATCGAAGAAATCCTTAATTTTACATACAAGTATGGTCTGATGGCCAGTGTTTGCTTCATGGTGTGTGTTTCCCTGGAAAGGTAGCTATCAATATACTCAGTGTGTGTGTAACTTTTCTCTGTCTGATCATTTTATTTCATCATAACTCAGATGCTCCACAAAGACGATCTGTGTGTCTGTGTATTACAGGTATCTGGTCGTCGCCTGGCCGCTGTGGTACCGCTTCAGACGAAACATCAAGACCTCTGTTGTGGTCTGTGTCGTGGTCTGGACACTTCATTTAGTCTGTGGTCTTGTTTACTATTTTGCGACTAACTATTATATCAGGCAAATCACCTATGCACTTATTTTCCTCCTTCCCTTCCCTCTGTTCATATTCTTCCTGTTTGGAACCATTAAAGCTCTGTCTGCAGCCATCAGTGTCCCTCCTGATGAAAAACGACGAATTGTGGCCATTTTGGTTTTAGTGCTACTTATTTACACGCTGTTGTTCCTGCCCAGCATCATTAGGTATCTTGCAGAAGAGATGAGTAATACCTTCTGGTTTGTCTCTGACCTTTTGCTAAAGCTCAGTCCTCTTGCAGACTTGTTTCTGTATTTTTTCAGTCGGAAAGGGGTTGTAGACAAGTTTTTGGCCTGTGTGTGTCATTGCAGGATGAATAGTAACAGTGATATCAGAATGAGTGATATCAACTTATAGGCAGAGAATGAAGGAGAAAAAGAAAAATGGAAGAAGAAAGGTACAGAGACATATCAGATACTGTTGTCCTCTGAGATGATTTACAACATCATGTCTCACAATATATTTACTGTAACACAAAGGTTTTTTCTCTCTTTTTGTCAATTAAAGGCTTGTCATTATTATATTACCAAGTAAACTCTTTTATGGATGTAGAGATAATCTGCAGCAGGATCACTGACTCTGCCATTATAAGCACATCTTTCATTTTTACATCTGTATTTTGTCATTTTTTTATTGTTTAACTTTTACACAGTTTTGAAGAGTTTCCAGCTGTATATTTGTTGTAAGTTATTTTAACATTGTTTTAATAAACTCAATAATATTCAGCTTGTTTACCTTTATTCATTGAAAATTGGAGCACCAAACCTCCTCACTCACAACTCCTCTCTGAAAACATTTCTCTTAGATAAATCTCATTTGTATTTTGTCATCAAGTCACCATTAAAAAGATGTTTTATTCTAACTACAATAAAAATCAACAAAGGGAGACACAGACACAAAGAAGCAAAGCACCTAAAGCCTATAGGAAGTTTATTGTTTAGTACAATACGAATGTGACTCCCAGCAATGAATTCACTAGAAATATACATCCGTCTTCCTCAGTGGTGAAGATTAGATGAGGCAGAGATCACATCATTAAGGACCTCCCTCATGACTTATCATGCAGTGTTGCTCAATTTCACGTTTTTAGAAAGTGTGGATAAAGAGAAGAGACAACACTGCTAAAATCTTCCTTTGACACTAGTTTTGAGAGTGCAGTTTTCAGCAGAACAAGATAGAAACATGCAGCTCACAACATGCTTCCAACCATTGTGTTTACTCTTAATGTTTTCCTGCAGGTCAGAAATGATCACATGGCTCCGATCTACATCATCAACCCTCTCATTTCTAACCTCATTCAATAGCAATTTGATTTACACGTATGGACTGATGACCAGCTTTTTCTTTATGGTGTGTGTCACCATGTAGAAGGTTTTCATCATGCTAATGCTTTCCAAAATGTTTGGAGCTGCCTAGGTTGTGTTCAGGAAACCACCCAAAAAAAAAAAAAAAAGTAGTTGTAGACAAGTTTTGGACCTTTGTGTGTTGTTGCAGGATGAACAGTGACAGAGATATCATTGAGCTCGAACAGGAAAGAAAAAATTATGAACAATAAAAACCCTCATTGATTGGCACTGTGCAACTGCTACAGAGTTTCTGCAAGTTAAAATCCAATTTACTTTCCATGTGTCTATTTTTCTAGCCACTGTTCTAAAGTTTAACCCCCAAAATATCCAAATCATGTTCTCACAGATAACATCTGTATTGCTTTATGTTGATAAACCCTGTCTCTTCCTGTTTCTCTAAAAAAAAAAACGTATTTCTCAGAACATACATTTAAAGATTTATTGACCATTTTTATCATTATTATTATTATTATTATTATTACAGTATCATCATTTAATATGAACTACTGTATGTATATATTTTTCATTATATATAACAAGTTGCAACTGCCTCACCCAATCTGTGAATAACCCAATGTATAAGAGAGCATCAGCACATATACGCATAGGGTTTATAAATGTATACATACGGTACTTTCTCTTTTTTTTTTTTGTATGTATTTGATTGTGTGAGTTGTATTTGTTTTGTTTCATTGATTCTTGATGCTTTGGCAAAATAGTTCTCGTAACATTCATGCCAATAAAGTAAATTCGAATTGAATTGAATTGAATTGAATTGAATTGAATCTACTGCAGATAATCTACAGGGCTCGTGATTGAGCAAGGGAAAATTCAGGGGAAAGAAGTTCAGCTGACTGAGTTTTTTTGCAGCTTTTATCAGCGTGAAACTGTTTTAACTTCTGCTGTAGACCATGTTTTATCATGTTCAGATCAAAAACCACAGACAGAGTCAAGACATGTACAGATACCAAAACTGCATTTTTCCAGAGAGACTTAAACATTTTTTTTTGTTTTTGGCACATGGTTCACATTCAGCCACAGAACAAACAGAAACATAATTGCCCTGGTAATTGTGATGATCTTTATTTACTGTAGGTAGTTAATGCTCAAAGTCAGGACGGTTCTATATGGTCAATCGTGCTGTCTTGTGTTGACTAGTAGTAGGAAGGTATGTTATTCATGCAGAAGTCCGGTTGCAGGCTCTCAAAGGTGCAGTCAGATGTGTCCGTCGCACACCGGCCGCAGTGGCAGCTCAGGGCCACGGGGTAGGTGACGATGGGGTTCACGTCAGGACTGGAGGACAGTCGGGAAGTTCAAACGCTCTGTAATAGACGTCCTGGTACGTGCACACATGCTGGTACACGTTACTGAACAGTGTCTTGATGACAGGGTCCTGGAGAGGAACTAAAATGATGAGGATCACACTTCACATTCGGAATAGTCCCTACAAATGTGTTATTCCTGCTAAAATAAAAGGAAATTATTGAGACTTTTAAAATGAAACCATATGACAGGCCCATAAAGATGACGTGTCTGTCACTCCACTTGATGATTTGACACCGTGATATCAGCACTTCCTCTTAACAGTGAAGCTTAATGTCTGTATAAAGCCACAGAGAAGGTACTGCATGTACACGTCATTGTTTCCAAGATAAAATTAAATATGCACAGAGCTATTGTTTTTCACTATTAATCCATTAATTGATTGATTGTTCACATTGGGTTGAATTAACAAAACATATTAAACCATCAGTTTAATGAAAGAAGTTGAACTCATAAAAGGTCATATGAAAACACATATTTTCAACCTGCCAGTGCTTGTTATTTACAGAATAATTATTAATAATCTGCTTTTTTTATATAGCTTTTTCTTACAATTTTTTTTCATTTATCAATTTAACATCTTTTCATGATACTCTGATATTTCTATGTTTTCACTTTATCTAAATTAAAATCAAGACTTGTAATAATGTGTAATTGTAATGAACTTTGCTTTATCAGAATTTGTAGCCATTTTTGTTTTGTTTTGCTGTTATTTTTTCTTTGGCTGTCCATCCTTTCCTTTTCACTCCAATACCCAGAATACCTTGGTGATGCAGTGACCACTGCAGATTGTCGTTTCCACGGCGTGACACTTGGGGCAGCCCTCCTTCTCCAGAGACACCGTCTGGTTGATCAGCTGGCAGGGCGGCAGCTGGAAGGCCACTGCTGACAGAAACCCATCACAGTTTGGTTGAAATATGTCACACACTGAAACTCTGTGGGGATCCCATAGGCAGTATCCCATGTCAATGACAATTTAGCATAATGTTTATGTAGTTTTCCTGTTTTATCGACACTAAAGGTTAAATATCACTTGATCTTTGTGTGAAATCACAAGCAGCTGAATTAGATTCAGAGGATGAGGATGAATATGAACTTTCGTCTGATTGTCTTGTCTTATTTACCTGCAGGAGCCAGGGGCCAAAGGGAGGATGGGGCTCCCAGCAACCTGTACAGTCATCATCCTGCAAGAGAGGAAGTGCGGTCGGGGTCATTCCTATGTTCCCACAGCCCTATGTTCCCTCAGCCTTTTGTTCCCACATTTCTAACTTTTGTTGTCACTGAAAATTAGGCCCTATGTTCCCACAGCCCTTCGGTCCCACCATTGGTTGGGTTTAGGCAATGAAGAAAGGAGTTGGTTAAAGCAGAAGTAAGTGATATATTTGTGTTAATATAAGTCTTAAATAGTTATATCTTCCGACAGCAATCACTTACATAGAGTGTTTGGTCTGAAACACGGGTCTGTCAGTCACTCTGCTCTGCTCTGAGCCGAGGAGAAAACATTTATCGTATCCTACAGTTTTTATCCAATGAGGAGAGAGAACGGCATGCAGGGCTGTGTGTGCAGCCAAGGGACGCCGTGAATGTGGCGACGTAGGGACGAGGACCGTGAAGTCGTACCAGTTCGATCTGGTACGAGTTCACCGGTTGGAAGTTACGAGTGGCCGTTATAGTGACTTTCACCGGTAAAACAGGTCGGAGAAACACGAGTGGGTTGCCTGGAACGCTACAAAGTCGTAAGTTGTGACTTGAAGCTGTAATTTACGATTTCAAAAGCCTGCCTGGAACGCAGCATTAGCGAAAACGACCGGACCACTTACTTCTGCTTTAAGTTTAGTAAAAAAAGACCAGGTAGAGGCTAGACAGGCCAGATAGATAGAGTCCAGATAGGTAGAGAGAGACCAGTGGGAACATAGGGCTGAGGGAACGTAGGCACGCTCCCGTGCGGTCGACCAAGATCAGTAATGCACAATGTGGTGTCTTTGCAACAACAATGACCAAAAGACAATGTCACATTGGTTATTTTAACGGGAGCGTGCCTATGTTCCCACAGCCCTATGTTCCCTCAGCCCTATGTTCCCTCTGGACTCTCTCTACCTATCTGGACTCTACCTATCTGGCCTGTCTAGCCTCTACCGGGTCTTTTTACTAAACTTAACCAACTCCTTTCTTCATTACCTAAACCCAACCAATGGTGGGACCAAAGGGCTGAGGAACATAGGGCCTAATTTTCAGTGACAACAAAAGTTAGAAATGAGGGAACATAGGGCTGAGGGAACATAGGGCTGTGGGAACATAGGAATGACCCCATTTTAACATTCTCCTGGCTTCCTGTCATTTAGTTGTAACAGAAGTTGTGGTCATGTCTGCCCAACCATATTGATAAGACCTTATCGATTTGAAATCAAGTTTCCAGCTTTAGTCACACAGAAAACCATGATGAGTCTCTGATGGAGTGTTTGGGCTAAAGGCTGCAATAGCTGATAGTGACTTACTAACATGGACAACTGCAGTCTCACTGTTTGCTGTAAACACAACCCAGAGACCACAAACCACACCTGCAGCTAATACCCACAAAATTCACATGAAAAACAGAAATGACTAAATAAAACTAAGATAAACAAACAAATTACCAGGTTGTTGGTGTGTCTGAGCCGGACTGGACCTACCTCTCTGGTGTCTGCAGCAGGTGTGCTGAGGCCGACTGCCCTGCTCCGGCTTTTATACAGCACAGAGGAGCTCTGGTATCCAGGATGATACTTGGATGGATCATAGGACCTTTTTAACCTTCATCTCTACCCAGGAGATCTGTCTCTGAGTCACTTACAGAGCAAGTTTAACAAGGACGGAGGAGGGATTAAACTCACTGGTCTGTAATTTTACAAAATCAAGTGATAGATATTTGTCATAGTAATAATTACATGAATATCTCTAACATTATGTTGTAAATGCTACATTATTTGTCTTCCCTGTCTCCACTACTGAGGCTGCTGCCGCTGCTGTCCTCTAATACGACCACCAGATGGCGTCGTCACAGCCTTCACTGCCTGGTCATTGTAAACAATACCCAACTAAACCTGTTTTATCTGTAGGCTATTGATGCAGAGGTTGAGTGTCTGGTGTCACTGTATTGATGGATGGCTCCCTACATGTGACTGTAGACAAACATGTCCCATATGGTCTAGCGGTTAGGATTCCTGGTTTTCACCCAGGCGGCCCGGGTTCGACTCCCGGTATGGGAACAGAAGTTTTCCCCTTAATGTTGAAAGACGTTCCTACAAATTGCATTGTAGCCTGCTCAAAATTTGTTCATCACCTGACCGCTGTGGTACCGCTTCAGACTAAACATCAAGACCTCTGTTGTAATCTGTGTCGTGTTCTGGACCGTTACTCTTGTCTTTCTGGTCTCACTCATTTCATGGGTTGAGCAGAAGGTCACACTGTTTATCCTTGGTGTTTTCCACCTCCTTCCCTTCCCTCTGTTCATATTCTCTCTGTTTGGGACCATTAAAGCTCTGTCTGCAGCCATCAGTGTCCTTCCTGATTCAGCTAGTCTAGTCAGAATATGGAGCATGTCAGAGTCTCAGAACAACAACACAGACTATGAACCGATGAGGTTTCCCTTTTCTGCATATAACCTAATGGTAACTTTATTTTATAGAATTTTATTTTCTTAAATAGGTCGGTAAGATGCGTTTTCAGGTCTCAGTTAATGTTTGTGTATAAATGTTTTGTTGGATGAGCTTCATTTCTATATGATCATGTTTCGTCTGAATAAAAATTGAATTTATGCATGTTCAAATGCATGTGCAAAATTAATGAAAAAAGTGATTTTTGAGAATGTTTGCAAAAGCATAACTATTATATTATTATATATTTTTAGTTTTGTCATGTTGTGTTGTGTTATGTTATGTTATTTGGATTTAGTGTGTGCTATAAAACCTAATGGCATCCTTGAGGTTTACCTATGGGAACACTTTAACCCAACACTTCTTTAGTGCCTGTTTTTATAATCCTTTACTGCCACCTACAGGCGACACGCGTGTTAAACACTTTCATTATTAGAGAAGTGCAGCAGGTGTTTTTTTTCTTTTTTTCTTGCTCTCCAAATGTACACCATGTTTGACGTTGCAGGTGGAGAAGTCATGGGGACACCATAATTATCACTAACCAAACACAGACACACACACACAACCACATCAACACACACACACCTGTTTGTCATTAATAATCCTGTTTTAAGTCACATGTCAGTTTTATTTATATCTCAAAAGAGAGAGACCCTCGTTTACAGCTGACTGTGTGTGTGTGTGTGTGTGTGTGTGTGTGTGTGTGTGTGTGTGTGTTGTTATGCTCTATAAATATCAGCATGAATTCCTAACAGTGTCCAGCGCTCACCATTTCAGATCAGATCTGGGCCACACACACTTTCATTACCTGATATGAAACGTTACAGTTGATCCAGTAAACACACGTGGTCATTTCATAAAGTTACAGTCAAACACACTCAACATCAACATGAACCAGAGGTGGAAAGTTGCAGGTTTTCATGTTGTTGATTGTGTGTCCTTATGAGAACAGCTTGCAGAGTAAAACTGTAGACACATGAAGGAAATGAACGAGCCTCAGCAGCAGCAGCAGCAGCTGTTTATCTTAATTATTGTTTAACACAAACCAAATCCTCCTATAATTACATGACTTTACAGCCTCACGGCACAAAATAACTAAATTAACTCGGCCTCGTGGAGCCAGGCAGGTTGTTTGAAGACCAGAGATCCTTGTCACGTCTCTGCTGTCAGCTGAGCTTTGAGCGAGGGGAAACGTGACGGTGTGTGAGGAGGAGGAGGAGGAGGAGGAGGAGGAGGAGGCCGGATCCTGAGCTGCCCTCAGCTGGCTCAGTTCCTAGAAAGACCGTGTTATATAACAATGTGGCGAATGTATGACCAGGTGTGGCTCTATAGAGTTTGACCAGAGTCCAGCTCAGTCAGGACTCAGTGATGAAATCAAGATGTGTTGAGGACAAAGGGGCAGAAAGTCAGACTCAGTGCAGGTCTGATCTACTTCAGATGGGTTTGTTCTGTTCTAACAAGCAGCAAATGATCAAAAAGCCCAAAATCAGGAGTTAAAAAGAAGATAAATTTACTTACTTATTTTTTTAAGGCTAAAAAGTGCTAAATATAAACATTAAACATGACCAAATGTCATTAATGAACGAATTAGGCCTAGGTTAACATATGCACACCATCTTTTATTGCTCTTTTTGGAGCATTTTTAATGAATGCTGTGAATTGCTGCTGTTATTCGTTGTAATGTTTTGTGTTTTATTTTTAGTGTGTCCTAATATATTCTTCATATTTGTGTGTGTGTTTCATATGGCCCCATTTCCTGTCTGCACAACTATTTTACCCTTGGGTATTAAACCTTGACCTTGACCTTAAAATTTAAGATTAAATATGAATGTTCAGCATTTATGACACTTTCTCCCCAATATTAATCTGTTTAATTTCCACAGCTGCAGAAATGATTATAAAACTGACTTATTTAGGCTTTAATTAAATAAACGGTTAAATATTTGGTCATTATTTATCAATAGAATAAGATAATCATCAAATAATAACAAAAAAATGCACTATACGTTTTTGATATTCTTATGTTTGACAAAGTAGAGATGCATCAGTGTTTCCTCAATAAACAAATAAATAAGACAAGGAGACAAGAAGCCGTGTTTTTACATTTCTGGACGATTTCTTTTAATTGATCCTCCAACCATCCTGTCCACAGCCACAAAATAGCTACCACAGTGTAATAATCTTCTCATAAGTGCATACAGGATATTGCTGTGTGTACACACCGACAGCAGCAAGCAACCCCATCGACAATACTTTACAGATTCAGTCAGATTACAGTAAAATAAGTTAAAACGTTAAAATATTCCTTCAGGCCTGTGAAACCAGGTAAATAACTTAACCTTCCTTCACTCCAGATGTTGTCCTACATAGTTTTTTTGTTTGTAAAATGTTACAGTAGCTCCACAATATCTTGTTCGGCATGGTGGTGATTGTGTGCCAACATGGTGGTCGTGGTTTTTGAAGGCATTGATAGATAGAAAGTTGTACCCACAATTCTTAGCTGTAACGAGGCAAACTGCATGTGTTACCCTTATTTTTTTAAAAATAAAACATGCCGAGTCTGGTGGCAGGTAGGGAGTAAAGAGAATAAGTGGGAGGGGGCTGCTTCAGTAACCTTGATTTGTCAGGTTGAGTCCTTGAACACAACACGAAGCTGTAAAAGGACCAAAAAATATTCACTCTGCTGAATCTACAGAGCTTTCATGGCCGGTGGAGGTTTCAATATGTGAAGATAAACGAGAGAGAGCGAGAGAAAGCTGAACTTTCTCACCGCCACTCCTTCAGAAACTCCACCCGTCATAAAAAGCTGCGAGCAGATCGATCAAGTGTGAGCACCAGTTTCACCACCAAACACACACACACATCTCCAGATTTCCATTCCGTACCACTCTGATGTCAATTATTACATGACTTCTTGTGTTACACAGTTATTATTTCCTTTAAAAATGAGGTTGATGGCCGATGGCTCTGCTAGCAGGAAGTACCAGACGCATGTTGTCGTGGAGAACAGAATGAGTGACAGGTCAGATAACCTGTCATGGGCCAGCGATTTTCAATAATGTGATTAGTTTTGTTTTTCCTCATTAGAGTTGAAATACAGATTCACAAAAAACAAAAAACAAAAAAAACAAACAGACTAGTTTTATGTTTGGCCACTTGAAAGATTGATCGCACCCTGTCCTTAAAGAGGAAGTGACACTTGCTGTGAAGTCACTGGCTCACAGGAAGTGCCACTTTTCTAACCCTAGACAAACATAAATTAACCCTCTGTACAAATGACTAAACATAAAGCTATATTTATATATATATTTAGCATGTGCAAGCCTAAAAATAAACAAAATAAAATGACATTAAATATTCCGATTTAAATCGCTCGCTCATGATGTGGCAGATTTAAGGTATGAGATCAGGTCCTGGCGCTCGCCCTTCTTCTTGATGCCGGCGAAGATCATTTTGGTTCCAGGAATGTACTTCTTGGGGTTCTCCAGGTACTCCATCAAGGTGTCCTCGTTCCACACGATACCTGAGGACACACAGGTGATCAGAGATCAGAGCTGGATAGATGATTTACTCACGGAAGAGCTATACGAGGAATCTGAGCAGATATCAGTGGCCAAAGTTCAACCAGCAGACGACGATATACTGAACTGTTCATTTCCACAGCGCTGAAAAGATTGATCAAACTAAAGAAAGTTAAACTACATTGATAATTGATCTATTAGTAGGGTCAGAAATAATATTTAACTTTTGGGGGAGTTTCGATGCTTTTAATTTGAGAAATCTTATCTTATTTGTTTAAAAATGCATCATATTTGTAAAGATACTCAAACCAAATGTGACATTTTGGCTTTAAAACACGGCTATTACACAATTATTAAAATACTTGAACTTGATAACTAGTCAGCTAATTGGAAATTAAAAGCACACTGCTTTAACTACTTTTTGTGACTATTTAGATATGTTTCTATGCATCCATTACACAGAAATACTTTATCAACCTTAATGTCAACTCAAAACATTACTAATATATCTATCTATAGTATAATTTTATCATTTATATCATATCATTTAAGTTATGTAAGCTGCTGGACGATATGAATTTCCCTCCTAGGAATTAATAAAGTACTTTCTATTGTATTCTATTCTATTTTATTCTAATATAAAAGTTATTACAATAGTTGATAACTATTTGATTAGTCAGCTAATTGAAAATGAAGACCACACACTGCTTTAACCACTTCTTGTAGCGATCTATAAATGTTTCTATGCATCATATAACACACAGCAATAGTTAAATAACTTTAATCTCCATTTAAAACAATGATGCCTCGATCCATATGTGGGGTAAAGGTCAGTTCACCCAAACTCACCTTTACTCTTGTTGGCTTCTGTGTAGGAGTAGCCTTCTGCCTGGCCGGTCTTACGTCCGAACAGACCCCACAGGTTGGGGCCGACCTTGTGCTTGCCCCCCTGCTCTACTGTGTGGCACTGGGCACACTTCTGGACAAAAGCCTTCTTTCCTTTAGCAACGTCTCCCATAGTCGACTGGAGAAGCAGAGCAAACAGGGGAAAAACACAGAAGACAGAAAATCTTGTTATTAAATCTAAGAATTAAAGTTCAAAACATAAACACAGCAACATCATCATCATCAGCTGCAGGTTTACATCCATAAATACACATCTTGTATTCGCAGAACTTTTTCTATTCATAGACCTTGGATGAGGCAAGAAGTTCACTGACTGGTCTAGTGTGACCGGCGCCATATTGTGAAGGTCGTTTAAGGTGAACACTTTTATCTTGTACTGTACCTGCAGCAGCAGCAGCCTTTAAACCCAGTCCTGACTTTCTCCCCCCGTGACTCTGGCAGCTTGCCGAGGTCGTTTCAAGGAAATCAGGAAATCTGCCGGGGCAATAAATGCACCAGCTGACCCTTAAAACACTTTTACCCCCCCTTCCCTTGTTATAATATAACCCACAGGTCTATCCCGTAGCGACAACTTTAGCTCGGGTTACTCCACAGAGGAAAAAAAGTGTCAAGTTTATCGTGCAAGGTGATTGATTTAATAGCGGCTTTATCTCTGATACATTAGTTTACACAAGCCAGCTATAAAAAAAAAAAAAGTGTGCAATGATTCCTGCCGCTGGTGTTGCGGTAAAACGAGTCCCCTTTGCTTTTTTATATCATTAAAAAACGAATTTTAACTGAATAACTAGCTAATTCACTCTGGTTTTGTGTTGCGTTTACAATCACTGCGCTGTAAAGCGGTTAATACACAAGTATTGCGGTTTAATACAGGGTTATAATGTCGCTATGGAAACAAGTTAAATGGGGTAGCAAATTTTGGCACAACACCTCTGGTTTGAGTGTCCTAACATGACCTCGGTGTGAACCCAAGGAAAAAAATAATAATGTGGCACTTTTTACTGCTCGGTCATACATCCTGCATCTTAAATAAGCCACTAAATATATCCACAGACACTTATATCCACAAAACTGGGTTTAATTTCGTTGAATTGATGTCTAAACAGCCACAACCTGACTTACAATGAGCCAATAAGCTGGGATCATGAGACATTTCCTCATATACAGCTGACAGGGAGACAGTAAAGTTAGCACCAGTCAACCTCTGTCTAACATGGCGGGCTCCTCTCTCGTAAAGCATCAAGGACACTCGACATTTCCCACGCATAGTGAACGCAGCTTTCACACACAGATACTGTTATTAAAATAAACGTGGTTTATCAGACACAGACGTTTCTATTTGACTACTATCAGTGACTTAAGATCAACCCGGGCCTGGTTATATATATAGCCGTGGATGTCTCACCCACAGAGGCTGTCAAGGATGCTTCAATGACGGGATCTAAGAGTCGTACAAACCGCTGCTCTGTGAGCTAAACCGCACCCATGAGAGCTGCGTTACACGACTGGATGAGCTCAAATGTGTCATTTAAAGGCTTTTTACTTCACATAAAATGCCTGGATGAATCACGAATTACAAGACCAGGATTATTAAACGTAACGTTAGCCTAACGCATAAAGAGCAAACCGAGCTATTCACCAATATGCGCCCTAGCTACCAGCAGTTAACGTTACATCCTTATTTGTACTTCTGTTGTATTTCCAGCATCATTATGAAGGATGCTGACCTATCCAAACATTACGCCAGCTCGTTCAAAAGATTAAAACAAAACTCACCTTTTGTTTAAAATGTGTCGGGTTAAAATCACAGCTGTGTCTGGGTTTAGGGATGCTCCTCTCGGCCGGTGAGCGGTTTATGGCGGTCGTAAAGAAGGTCACTTCGCTTTAGCGGCACCGGCTTTTGACGTCATCGTCCAATCACGTGCCGGGGCGATTTCTTCCGAATCCTGACGTGTTGCCTAGTAGCGCCTACAATTCAGGCCGCGTCTCGTTTCTACACAGAGACGTCCCCTCTGTCTGGTCCCATCTTTCTAGATTTAATGAGGAAAATCGCTTGATTTTTTGAGAAAATAACTCTCAGATACTCACAATAGTCTGTCTACAGCAAGTCACTTTTAAAATATCAAACATATTATTTGTTTTTAGTGCCGTAGGAGAGGAGACAAAGATCCAGGGGAGGAAGCGAAACCCGTTTTGGTACTCGTCCTCCATCTTGTCGCATTCCCTCGCTTCCATTGTGGAAGCAAAAGGCAGAGACACCTGCTGAAGTTGCCTTATAAGGAAATACATAGATATATTAAAATGTATATTTTATAACTCTTATCATAGACTAGCTGGAGTATCTAATGTTTTAGCTATACAAAACATTTAGTTTGTCAATTATATTTGGTCATAGTGTTTTAGGAATATGGAGAAACTAAAATATCCCTATTATGTCACTTTACACCTATATATTTCAGAGGTTAATGAACTTGTCACTTAACTGCATTTATGACATTGATTGTAGTTGTAGCCTATTTGTCAGACTGAACAGTGTTCAAGATTACAAAAGTTTAAGGCCCAAATGTGATGGGGAAATAAAGCAAATGCAGAGAGTTGAGAGTCAGACAAGCCTATAAGTATTTTGGTGATGCACAACTGTTTTCATCTTAATCATCTCGTGATGCCTTGGATGTATTGTATGACTTTATGTTAACCCTTTTCTATAAACTACCTTTATAAAGTAATCAATTCTCAAATATAACGATATATTGGTTCCAAGAGTCATTTTATTGAAGTATTAATGCATTCATTTGATGTTTAAAGCACTCTTTGCTGATAATACTTAGATTTGGATTCCATAACTTTAACCTGTTAAGGACTGTGGGTTTTTTTTAAACATTGTTTTATGCTTTTACTTAGGTAAAGGGCACAAAACCGGAAGGCAGATGCCAGACAGTCAGGCAGTTTAAGGAGTCACAACTTCAAAGGTGACTTGTAGGACTTATCTTCAAAACTCCATATTTCTGTCAAATACAAAAAACTTACACATATTCAAAAAAGTCCTCAGTGAAAAGTCTGACAGTAAATGATTTTAAACTGTGCCACCACAGCTATCCAGGCTGTCTGTTATAATCTCCACGTTTGTCCTCAACGGGGTCATTGAATGCTTCTTTGCACACACGCACACTCGTGCACATGCATACAGATCATTCTTGTCACCCTCACAACAAACTGTCACAAGCCTCTGACGCCATATCATCAGCTGATTGCTATATGCATGTGTTACGTGGGCCAATGACTCAATAACCTTTGTCCGATAAATACAGTTATTATTTATAGACTAAACAAAATAGGCTGTACTGTATAATTATTCACACAGACAGGACCATTGTAATTATTTTTTTCTCATTCCCTACAGCACAGTAGCCTGCTATAGGTTTGGAAAAACCTCTGTTCAGACTTTTGTGAATTTTTTTTTTCTTTCTGTTTTCTAACATGAGTTACAAAAGCTTTCTGCAGCATCCTTTTGTAATCTACAGCAGGAGAAAGCTGTGAGTCATCCCGTGCAGTAGATGGCAGTAAACGTTCACCACTAGCCCTACTGATGCCTTCCTAACCGTGGGAAATTATTTACATCTTCAATTTACCAAGACAACAGGTGCCTTTTGTGACTTTAAAGCTAGACAAAAGCTACCATGCGTTGTATATTTGTAGTATGATTTTACTCAATATTATTTATTTATATTCTTTTATTATTATTATTATTATTATTATTATTATTATTATTTTGTTGTCATTCATTTGTCTTATTCCCCTTTTTAATGTTTCCAACACAACAAATAACGAATTCATTACAATGCAAATGAGAACATGGCTGCCACAACCACTTATAAAGTAAAACAAATATTAAATCAGTAAGTAAATTCCTTTATTGTCCCGAAACGGGCAAGTGTTTCGGGACAATAAAGGAATTTACTTACTGATTTAATCAAGAGGTAAAATAAACTGTAAGAAAATTCCTCCCCAAAAAAAAGATTGCAAAAGGAAATCTCTGCCTCAATTTTTAATTTTTTTTTATCAACACCCACAGACTGTAAAAGAGTCCTGTGAAAAACTGTATCCAAACTTCAACATACAACAAAACTGATTGTCGAAGTTCCGAGCAGCACGTTGACGCACCACCACCAACAGCTACTGTTAGCATCAGATTAGCATCGTTAGCATTCTACCAGGGAGCAGCGCAGCAGCAGCAGCAGCAGCAAACATGGAGGAGTACCCGACGGCCAAACAACCGACGGAAAACCTCGACGACCCCCCAAACAGCCGACTGTTCGTGGTCACGAGTCGGTCCATCACCGAGGATGAGCTGCGGGAAGCCTTCTCCGTGTTCGGGGACATTCAGGGGGTCTGGGTCGTCAAAGACAAGCAGACAAAAGAGTCCAAAGGGATCTGCTACGTGAAGTTCGCCAAGTCTTCGCAGGCCTGTCTGGCCATGGAGGAGATGCACGGCAAAATGCTGGTGGACGGGACCAAGCCCGTCAAGGTAACGGGCTGTTGTTATTATTAGTTGGAGTGTTGTTTGTTGGACGGTTGTACAATCAGCTCGGTTTCGCCGTTAACGATTTATATTTTCAGTTAAAACGGTTGCATCATCACTTGCTAGCGCTCATTAGCCTGCTAGCTTGCAAGGCTACGAAGCGGGGGCGGTACCTTTAGCAACGAGAAAAGCAGCTATTTTAACTAACGTTTGTAAATTCAAGTGTTATTTACAGTCACAGTGTTTTTAAAGTAAAAAAAAAAAAAAGTGATTGTAGAGCCTAATTTTTTTTTTTTTTAAAGGCCACAAAACTCAGCAACCCTTCCCTCCAGGATCAGTGTGCCAATTGTTTATTCATTGAAGAATCCACAGATCTTCAGAGGAAAAAGTCTCTAAACGAAAAAAAAAACGATGCCAAAGAATGAGGATTACCTCGATTAACCAGATTACAATTAAAACCTCCTTTTGTTTTATTCTGGTGACAGCAGCAAGTGAGCAAACACAAACCACACAAGTATTTCCTGTTCTCCTACAAGACACCAACCAACAACCCTCTCTGACAACCCATGGCTTATTGATGCTCTTTGTTTACAACTTAAACCTTACAAAAGTTGAGATTAAAAATATACTATCATGTGTAACCAGTTTTTTCTCCTCTCTGTGTGGTTGTGTAGGTATTTATCGCCCAGTCACGGTCGTCAACAAGGCACAGAGACGTTGAGGATGAGGAGCTGACCAGGATCTTCGTCATGATCCCCAAAACCTTCTCAGAGGAGGACCTCAAAAACACATTCAAAGTAATGACACCTACTTTTTTATTTGCTCTTCGTACCTCAGTGATTTTACACCTCTCTTTCCTGTTTTCTTCTTTATCTACATGTAAAATAAAAGCAAGGCTACAATGCAGCATCCACAATGATACACACGTTAGATGGATGTTTACATTTTCATTTTGATGGCATAGACGAGTCTACATTGATGATACATTAAAATACTGGTTATAACCTCGTGTTACCTTTTATTAGATTCTAGATTATCAGATTGTTTTTTTATAATCCTGGTCTGTTTCCTCCGTCTTTCAGGAATATGGTGATATTGAATACTGTGTGATCATCAAGAATAAGTTCACAGGGGAAAGTAAAGGTTTGGGCTACGTGAGATACTACAAACCCTCACAGGCTGCGGTCGCTATAGAGAACTGTGACAAATGTAAGACTTCATTAATTGCAGTTTTTATTGTTTTGCATGGTTCATCTTGTTGTTGTTGTTGATGATGATGGTGGTGGTGTTGTTATTAGCTTACAGGGCCATCCTGGCTGAACCTCGCTCTAAGACCACAGCCACAGAGGAATACTCGGGGGGAACTGCAAGAACGGATTACACGGGTGGAGGTGACTCCATGAACCAGTACAACTTCTCCATGGGTACGCACTTGTTTCACATCCTAATTTTAGGATTTTTCCTCATATGTATTTGATTTTCTTTTGTTATATGCAGCTCTGGGAAAAAAATTAAGAGACCACTTCAAAATGATCAGTTCCTCTGGTTTTACTATTCATAGGTGTGTGTTTGAGTAAAATGAACACTTTTTTCATTCTATAACCTACTGACAAAATTTCTCCCAAATTGGAAATAAAAAATATTGTCATTTAGAGCATTTATTTGCAGAAAATGGCAACAGGTCAAAATAACAAAAAAATTCTGGTGTTTTCAGACCTTGTATAATGCAAAGAAAACAAGTTCATATTCATTTTAAAACAACACAACACTACTTTTTAAACTTAGGAAGAGTTTAGAAATCAAAATTGGTGGAATAATCCCAATTTCTAAATGCAGCAGTGTTGTTTTTAAATGTATTTAATATAATCTTTCTTCCTCATTAAATATGATTTGGTTCAGGTGATCAGCTCAGTAGAGTTGAGGTGTGCTTGTGTTGGAGTTCAATAGACACTGGAATTGATGGCTGCCATAAATGTAGAGAAGCAGATTTAAGAACATTTTCGAGTGGTCTCTTTATTTTTTCCAGAGCTGTATATACTGATGTCATTGGAGGCAGTGGGTTGACAGTAGGTCTCCACCTTCCAGCCAATGGTTTCACACTGTCCCACTGATCTACAGGAGGCTGTAATGTGGCAGGAAACACAGACAGGCACCAGGAAAGACAGGGGAGAAGACTGCTGCCAAGTAAACAAAGATATAAACATTGCAGATTACACACATTTGGCAGAACACCGTATTTTATGCAGCCTGAATAATGAATAACAAGAAATTAAGGATCTGTTTGTCACAGATCAGCTGAGATCACATGCAATCTGGATGATTTAGAGATATTATAGTAGAATTAATGTACTGTGTATTTATACCGGCACAAAGTAAAACCAGAATTAGTCATTTAAAGAAGAAAAAGGCCAAAGTTCCTTTTATTAAACATCTTCCAGCTTGTATAAAAACAGTTAATATAAAAACAAAGAGATAAGAGTCAAGTTGAGGATTTTCCATCCAAATTCATTTTTCCATTTCATTTCAGTCATTCCCTCAGGTTTCTTCTCTATGACATCACTGTCTGATATGAGTCGTTAAATTAAATTAAATTGAATTGACCCTGGTGTCTCTTTTCCCTCCTTCTGACCAGCCGACCCTGGGAACTACCAGGTCATGGATTACCGCTCCGGAGACATCACGCGCTGCCTGATGATATCGACGCGAGCGGCTCTGACCCAGGAGCAGATCTTCTCTCTGTTCGACATCATTCCTGGGATGGAGTACTGCGAGCTGCAGAGAGACGCCTACGGGATGAGCAAAGGTTTGTCATCAAAATGCAATGTGTTGACAGTGTTATACGTAATATACATAATTGTATATACTGTTTTATTGCTGTTTTTAATTGCATTTCCACTCTGACTTTGCTCTATTTTATGATTTTTAAAGTGTAAAGTGTCTTTGAGCATCTGTAAACGCTTACAAATAAAATGTATTATTGTTATTATTAAATACTGGAGGTTTACTTACTCAAACCTGAAGTTTGAGAGTAGATAATTCTTCCTGAGGTGACATGAACCCATATTATATCATAATTTCATCATTTTTCTGACAGGTCAAGCACTTTTTGTGTGGGTTTTACTAAAAGCTCAAGTCATAAACATTGATTGAACTACAGTTGATTTATTGTAGTTTGTCCCAGCTGTTTGTTTTCACTCTAAATGTGAAGAACAACTCATGAAGTCTTGTTGTCTCTGTCGTGTCCTCAGGTCACGCACTGATTCGTTACAGTAACCTGGGATCAGCAGTTTATGCCAAAGAGAAGCTGAACGGCTTCGAGTATCCGCCCGGCAACAGACTGGTGGTGAACTTTGTTGACGACGGAGAAGACCGCAGCAGGTACACACACACGTATCTATACATACCAGCTTACACTTACAGTGTGTCTGCATAAGGGCCAGAAGTTATGGAGGCGTGGAGCATAACTGCCCTTTAATTAATTCAACACATTAATTAAAACGGTGCCACTGGTAATTAACATAGACTTTGTCCACGTCGTCATGGTCACGTTCTGTTTGTTGTCAAATATTCATGGGTGAATGTGACCCGTCGCCTGGAGAAACGAGTGTGTAGAGTGTGAAGCTGTTGACACGACACACACACTGATCGACACGTAGAGGAAAAAAACAGCTGAGAAACAAACCTGTTGGATCTGGACGGAGCCAAAAGTTTTTATATGTTGGTTTACAGTACAAACACTCAGTAAAACATAGTTGAAGAGGAGTGTGTGTGTGTGTGTGTAGTCCTGTAGGTCGCATGGCCATGCAGTTCGTTGCAACCCAGATGATGTCTGCGGTGTGGAACGGACCGTCCACCAGCCAGGGAATCAAACCTCCGGTGAGCGACTCCTCCCTCTGCTGTGGTCACTAGTTTCTCTTTTACTGTAGTTTCTATTTACACAAGAATAAAGACGTAGTTTGTACTTTATTTTCTCTATTTTAGACGTTTGTTAAAGCTATTAAACCTATTTAAAGTTCTATATTTTCATTTTTTCTTGCTGTTGCTTTAAAGACAAAATCTAGAAAACGACTCACCCGCTAAATAACATTTCAGAGTTAATAACGGTTCTGGGTAATTATTCCTCCAGGCCTCTGCTGCCACTAATGGCATTTTATTTTTCACTTTAAATAATTAATGTAATAAAAGTTGGTGATAATTACACAGGATTGAAGACGCCATGCGCGACCTCGGCTGTGAAAACTAAAAAAAAAAAACAAATTATTAAAGATTAAAGTGGTGTCATTGAGTCTGAGTGTTTCCTCTGTGTCCTCCAGGGTTTCCCCGCCGTGTCTCCAGTGTCCCGGGTTCAGACCGACGTCAACCTGCCCCCCCTCAAGAAGCTGGCCCCGCCCGACAGCAAATCCAAGGAGCGCTTGTTTGTCGTGTTCAGCCCCTCGCCGCTGCCCCCAGATGTGCTGGAGGACGTTTTCTGGTAAGTGTTGGATTGACCGTCTCATAATTTTACTTAATTAAAACATCTGTAGAAAAAATGTTTTGTATCTTTATGTCTTTTAATGGTAAAAAAAAATAATGGTCCATTAACCAGAAGGTCAAAAGTTGAATTGATCACAGCATAAGATCAAACACTTAAACGCCTCCTGATGAGGGCATCCAGCTAAGTGCTCCTAAATAACAGAGTGACGCTGCTGTTAAAAAAACACAGGAACAAACTTCCTGCTGCACAGTTACAGGAAGTTAAACGTTTCCTCCTCTATCTTTGTCTCCGTCTCCGTCTCCAGTCGTTACGGGTCGCTGATCGAGGTCCATCTGGTCCCGGGGAGGAAGGTCGGATACATGAAGTACGCAGACAAACAGGTGAGAGTCCGAGGTGATGACAACAAACCAGGTGACTGATCCGTCTCTCTCTCAGACTGAGCCACGACAGTTCTTCTCTCTATAACCATGTTTCCATCCACACGCTTTTTATTTGCATGAAGCAATATTGGATTCAAATTGTCTTATGGAAACAGTAAAATTTGATTAAATGTCATGAATATCGATAGAAAGTTAAAACGGTCGATCTCATCGGATTTCCTCTCGATACAAAGTTTATGCGACAAAACTGGATAAATGTGAGTTGCGATCATGTTTTATGTCAGTTTCGCTCCGTATTCCAGCTGTTAAAGACACAGTGGGAGTTAACAAAGAAAGATGCAGGTGTACAGGCGACAGACTGGCTTCATGTGAAGGGATAGTCGGTTAAAGATGAAGGATGGATGTTATTCTGTTTTGCGATTTAGTACAAAAATGAATAGAAACATCTTAAATTGCAAGAAAACAATGCGATTCACCAATATGATCGCAAAAAAACGATCATATTGCTAAGCAAAAAAGCACATGACGTCATTACGCGTAGCTTTTTATTCGATTTAAGGGCCTTAGATGAAAACGCACTTGAACCGGCATCATTAGCATTAATATTTTTAGTCGATCTTCAGATAATTCGATTGACAAGTGGATGGAAACGTGGTTTATGTGTGTGCATGTGTGTGTGTTCTCCTCTCAGTGTGCAGACGAGGCCATGGCGGCGCTCCACGGTCGCGTGGTTAACGGTGTGAAGATGAAGGTGATGCTGGCCGACCCTCCCAGAGAAGAATCTCACAAACGACCTCGGACCTACTGAAGGATGAGGAGAGCGGTGAGTGTTTCCTGCTGCAGGAGCCGCCAAGTGTTAGTAACTGGAGCCTTTTTATACCTTTCTATAGACTGTAAATGTATTGTATATAAGGTCTGTTGTACACACACACACACATATATACACACAGGAGTTCACACACCAGCTGCAAGTGATGGAAATGAAGTGGAAAGTACATAATGGAGATTTTATCTGAGCCAGTTTAAGAACCAAAAATAATATTCCTTATGAAATTCAAGTAACCAGAGATTTAACAAAGTGTGTCCAAGCAAATTTCCATCAGTACGATAGAAAAAGTGATAAATAGTAATGTTGTGACAGTTTGTATCAATTAAATTAAACCTTTATTCCCACACTGTACAGCCTTACCCATGACACGATACATAAGTTTAGTGATGGGGCCATTCAATAATATTATGTATTCTGCTGTTAAATGGGACTGGGCATCACACAAGGTCCTGATTTGATCTGATATTGATTCATTTGGAGATATTTCAGTTTTAACACCAATTTTCTTGGTTATCAAAGAGGTTTACACAAAACTAATGTTGCAAATTGCAAAACATATTCATATTTACATTAAATTGATTGACAATCAGTTAACATTTATGCACATTCATTTAACCCACTCCAGAAGTGAACAGTGCACCAGTCCAATGGCGTACATCAAAAGATCAAAATCTTAGGATTTTATGAATCGATATCAGATCTGTCAAATGAAAATCGATATAAATCAGAAAATCGATTTTCGAAATTCTACCGACGGAAATTTGCTTGTACACACTTTACCTCTGCATTTCCTGGTGAAGTCACGAAGAGTCAGAAACAAGTTTACAGACTTTACTTTCAGACTTACAAGTTATTAATTTATCAAAATGAATAACTTCTGAGTCTGAACATTTTTAAATTCTCCATATCATGGTCTATGTGATTTTACACAAGTATAAAAACAATATTCTACCTCAATTAAAAGGTTTTAGATCAGATATTTAGTCCGGAGACATAATAGAATTAAATATATTGATCTGATCTCATAGAGAAGATGCTTCATTTTCAAACCCTTTACCCTCCACACACACACACACACACTTGTCCACATCTGTCCACCAGCGCTCATCAACAAGTTGCTGATGACACGTTGTTTCTCTCCCTGTGAATAACGCTGCAGCTTCTTGTTCCCTAGGCGACTGTTGTCATGACACAGTGACCCCCTGACCTGACCGACCGACCGACATCAAGACCTTCTCCCGACCTTTGACCCGACGACCTTTGACACCTGTCTGTCTGACCGTACTCCTGGTCAGTGACCGTTGCTGTGACTCGGAGATAAAAGACAAACAAACATCAGATACAGTGTGTCAGTGTGTGTCTGTGTGTGTGTGTGTGTGTGCGTGAGAGAGATGCTTTTATGTTTTTATTTTTTTTTAGTCGGTACATAGTTTGAGCCTTTGACGCTGTGTTTGGCTTCTACACAACTTTGTACAACACACAACACGTTGGCACCGAGCTGCTGGAGGAGCTGAATCATCTCAGTTACTTTTTAGTTCAAGAAACGTTTTCCTTCGTTAAATTAAAAAGAAAAAGGAAAAAAAAAAAGAAGAAGCTGTGAGCAGGAAGCTGCAAACTGTCGATACCAACACACACACACACTCTGAAGGTTTGTGAAGCTGGATCCAGTCTAGACATTGAAGTAGTTCAGATCTGTGATCCCACTGAGCTCAGCTCTGTTGTGTTCATCACATTAAATGTTCAGATCTATTTGTCTCCAAATAAAAATCAGTCCCAACACGATTCATCCTGTGTCCTCTCTGTTTTTTTTTTCTTTTTTGACTCGTGTAAAATGTCAAAACCACAGATATATAAGTGTTGATTTAAGAAACACTAGAGCTGCAGTGTGGTTAATGAATAATCCATTCCTGTTGTGATATTGTTGTGTATCAGTTCTGGTAAATATTTTATTTTCAGAAATAGTAGAAATTAAAAAAAAACTGGAATAAATCATAAATCATGATGACACAGGTCAGTTCATGGTATGGTAATGATGATATTGGATGTAGATTTATCACAGGGGGAAATAATCAAATTCATTTTAGCAACAGGCTGCAATATTAAATATAACAGAAGGGGCCTGAATGCACCGTCTGTGTAAACATGAATCTTCTCTGCTCAGTGGATAATTAAAGGACATTTCTCTCCAAATCTGTTTAATAATATAAAAGTCATTGTTGTGAAAGGAACAGATTTTTCTCTTTGTCTGTGCAGTCTGAAGTTCAGCTTCAACATTTTTATTCAGTTTTGAGGTACGTGATGAATCAAGTGCACATCATCCGATATCTTTGCCCAATAAAATATTCTCAGTTTCTGTCTTTTCATTGCTGCTCTGCATAGACAGGGCTCCAGTCTGCCTCTAAATGGAGGCATGTTGCCCCTAAAAATTGAGACAGTGCAAGTATATTTTCCATCTAGCTACTTGCGCATGTGCAACCAGTAAATTTACCTTCTTTTTTGTGACACTGGTTAAATATGAAAGAGGCGAATAAAGGATCTTGAATCTGTCTTTACGGGTGTCAGGCCAATATCTGTGAGGATCATGGACGAAAAGGAAATGTGAATATCTGCTTTGCAAGTGGATTAACAGTGTGCGCCCCTAAATTTAAAAATTTAAAATCTTAAGTTAGGGGGCCACTGTCCTCGTAAATTTACACTATTAAACTTAACTAGTATTTTATTTTCTTAAAAGACATACTGGAAAAATTATAAACCTGTCCTTTACACATTGACTCTTTTTGAAATGTTGAATTTCAACACCATTGACACTTTAGATGAAGCAAGAAAAGTTCAGTGTTTGTTGCTTTTTGGGGAATTTGGCACAATTTAACTATAATATCAACTATTTTGAACAGTAATTTGTCTTTGCATGCGTCACCATGTGTTGAAAGCTGTGAGAGGAAATGACGTGGCACACACTCTGGATGTACAGTTATCCTTTATTTTTCTTTAGGAGGCAACTCATGAGAACATTATTTACAATTCTGGGCTGGCGACGGGTTCGTTCAGTTTGGTTTTTTGTATTTTCCACCTGCTGGGATCTGAAATTAAAAGTCTCAGCTCCGTGACCTGGTCTCTCTGACATGTCGCGACTTTTTTAAATTTTTTCCTTCAACAAAAGTTACACAAATTTACTCTTTCGAAAAAACAATTTGAACTTCACCTAAATAAATGAAATAATGGATCTGTGGAGGGAAAAACAATCACTAGAGTAATGAAACTAGAGCTTTTTTTTTAGTTATTTTGGTATAAGAGCGGAGGGCGGAGAAGCTCTGAACACCATCACTGCTGTTCAATAATAATAATAACAATCCCCACTGTGTATTAAAATTCACTTTACAAAAAGCTCTTCATCCTTATTAAGTGTTTTCGTTGAAGAGGCCACCGTCTGCTATCTGATTTTATTTTATTTCTTTTTCGTAACGTCTCACCACGTTCAGGATTAAACAGCGATCAGGTGTTGGTTGAAGCGCTCGAAGCCTAATTTTTTTTTATTTTTAATTTTTAAATATCTTAAAGTGATTCTCAGGTTCGATCGTTGAGCGTTGAAGCGCCGCAGAAAAGACGGCGGCGAGCGACATTCGACCCGGCGACGGACAGAGGACGAAAGACGTCTGGGATGTGAAATAGAGAGAGAAGAGAGAAGAGGAGGAGAGGAAGGGAAGAGGGCGATACAGAAAACAGAGGGAAGGGGAGGGGGGCGGAGACAGGCAGTGATGTCATGATGATATATAATCAGGCTTTATTTACTGGAGTCTCTGAAATTTTAAAATCAAACATCTGGTCTCTTTGTTGTTGTTGTAATTGTTGTTGTTGTTATTGTAGCTCCATGCGTCCGTCTGTCCGTCCGTCCTTCAGTCCGTCCCTTTGTCTCTTAAGTCCGTCCTTCCTAACTCCTCCGCCCCTCAGTCCTCCAGCGCCAGTGTGTTCAGCTCCTCGTCGAGTTCCTCCAGGTCTTCGCCCGTGAACAGGTTCTCGTCCACCGGTACCTCCTCCTCCTCCTCTTCCTCCTCGTCTTCGTCCTCTTCTCCTCCTGCCTCCCCCTCGCCCTCCCCTACTCCTACTCCGTCCTCGTCCCCTCCCCCCTCTGCTCCCGAAAGCCCGTTGGCTTCGCCGCCGCCGCCGCACGCTCCGTTCAGCTGCTCCTCTGTAAAAGAAAGCGGGAAAAGAAAAAGAAGTTTTAGTGTTATGTTGATATCGTTGAAATTAGCGTCTTTTTTCTTTTTCTGTCTTTCTTTCGTCCTCTCACCGTCCGTCGGTTCCCTCTTCTTCCTGGAGGCAAAGCGGTCCACGGCTGCTACGGTGATGCCCGTGTTGTCGACCTCTTGTGGAACAAAGCGGGAAAAGTCTATGTCGTGGATCTCCGTGGTGTCGATCTGGATTTTTTTTAAAAAGAAGAGGAAAAGATAATTTAGACGATTTATTTAAAATGTGGCATCGATTTTCCAACCTCCTACCAGCGATAAACACAAAAACTTACTTCCCATGTAGCAAATATTCACTCCCTTCCCTCCATAGGAAAAATATACACTTAATCACTTTATATACTCATATTTTTCATTTCTTGCATCATTTTAGAGTCAAGACCTGCCATTTGTTTTCTATTTAGTTCATTATAATCAAATATTTAATAGCATCATGTACAAACAGAAAGTGAACTTGTTTTGCTAATGAAGCAGCCTGCTCCTTTAATTCATGATAAAAATGATTTTTTAAATAATGTAACAAATGTATAATTAGCAGCAACAGGTTCTCAGTAGCCAACAGAACTTCATTTCCCCAAAATAAAAACCTGTTTACATATTAATATTTAACTACTGGAAATTAATCAAGGAACAGAGATCCCAAACTGTGTTTAATGAAGAGATGTGAATAAAAAAACAATCATTGTTTTCTTGTTCCTTAACAAGTGGGCGACAGGTGCAGGTAATTAACAGGCTGATTGATCGTTAACAGTGTGTGAAGACGAGCAGCTGCAGGAAAAACAGTGAGGAAGCCGAGTTATGGTTCATGACTGAAGCTCTGACGTCTCGACTGTGAAGAGTTAAACTCATGTGACTCACTCCTCGACGCCTTTAATTAGACGTTAATGCATTAAAACAGTGACATCATCTGTTTTGGTGTCAGAACGAACAGGAAGCTTTTTTTATGATCCACTCTGTGAGATAACAACATGGAGATGTTTCTCTGCGTTTTGAACCGAGGTCAATAATAAGTGGAGCCTGTGACCGTTGGGTTAATAACATTATAATACATTAACAACCTTTAATTCATTTTATAAAAAAGGAGCAATTTATGTCGTTCCAGGCCGACGAAACATTTATCACTGACTGGAAAAGAAACGATTCTTCTGTTTATTACTTTATTAGTATGATATTTGTTATATTACTCAATTATTCTTATTTATAATATGTTATTATTAGAGTAATTATTATGTTGTATTTGTCTGTGTGAATGTGTGACTGTATGAGGGAATATGTATTTGTGAATTCATGGACATGTTCTGATGAATTTCAATAAATAAACTGTTCAAACTAATAAAATGTATTAACAGTGTTTATATTTCAACCAGCAACACTTTGCTGGTTCTTACAGCACTGGTCACATGACACTAATCGGCCAATCACAGCAACTCAAATCAGTAAGCGAGACGCACGGGACTCGTCTGGAGAAGTGAGACATCAGATGTGAAAAAGAAAAAGTCGAGCTTCACTTAATTTTTCCAAAATGGAATAAAAAGTGGATCCAAATTGGTTTGGAGGAGGAGGAGGAAGTCATTTGCATAATTTCATTGATAATCTCGCCCTCTAACACGAACACAGTTTCCTCTGATGTTCTGTCAATAGAGTCAGACTTAATAATCATCGTCGGAGGAGACTCCACTCACACATCGATCACAGATTAATTAATTAATTAATTAACATATTTACCATCTCCTGGTCGTCTTCGCCTTCGTCGCTCTCGTATCGAGTGTCGGCAGCTTCAGCGTCGTCGTCGTCCACCAGCTCCGGACGGAACTCGAACACCTCACGCCCGCTCACCTGCATCACACACACACAGATTTAATTAAACCCTGTGTAACGGATGTGAACGCTCGAACAGTGACCGCTGCTATAAACACAAACACGAACTTACAACTAGCGACTTCCCAGCCTTGAAGTCGGCCTTCTTCTTCTCCATCTCCTCCTTCGCCTTGTCAATCTGTTCATCAACAACAGCACACCGTTAATACACTTTTTTGCAACTTCACACACTACTAGTAATAGTCAAACTAAATCAAAACACACCCGGGATAATAATGCGATAATAAACATTATAAACATGTTTCCAACCTTCTCCTGCCGTTTCCTCTTCTTCCAAGCCAGGAAAGTCTCCAGGGTGATCCGGGTCACATTAACACCCAGAGCCGCTCGCTGCAGGAGGGAGACACACGGGAAAAATCTGTCACACTTCATCACTAACTCACTAACTTACTAGACTTGCTTTTATGTGATGTCATCCTCTTTCTTTCTCATCTATTTTATCTCACAGTTTTACTCAGATGCTCTTTCTTTTACTTTACACCTTCTGTTTTAAACTCTTTTATCCCATATTTTCTTATCTTATTGTATCTAATCTCTCTTTTTTTTTAATCATGTATACCCCCCTCTTTATTTATTTTATCTAATGAACTGCATCCTGCATTTTAATTTCCTGGTCTCAATTTGTTGTTAGGTTCTTATGTTGCCTGTGTTGCTTGGCCAGTCCATCTCCTATGGTTTTATGGCATTTGTGACTTGTCTCTTATATGTTTGTTTTGTCAAGCGCTTTGTAAACATGTGTTTTTATAGGCGCTATATAAATAAAGTTACTATTATTATTTTTATTATAGCCATGTTGGACGTCCTCACTTTTCATACGATCTGAAGTCATTTGGTTCAGTATCTCACTACCTGATTTTTTAAAAGGTGAAACAGCATCACAGTTCACTCGCAGGATGCTCATGACAGAGCGTTATGTTAATCACCACTGTCCTATTGAAACAACATTTTTACTAGAAGCTAAACATTAAACATGTCCTTTCACTAACTGACTACGGAAGCCGGCCAAACATTTACACATTTTATTTCCTCCAATTTTCGTCAAGATAACGACATCATGAATCTGAGAACAGGAAAATATTGTTGCACGTCTCTTCAATCAGGGCCTGAAACAGCTTCATGGCTTCAAGTCACAGACTACAGAGCTGACCAGCTTTTAAGGCGCTGGGCGTTTCCATGGATACCGGATGATGACAGACCAACTGTGTTGATCTCCAGCACAGCTTTAAAGCAGATATCAGTGGAATGTTTTTGTTAATATAAGTCCTAAATAGTCCTATTTTCCGTCAGCAATCACTTACATGAAGTATTTCAGCCTAAACACGAGTCTCTCCGTCACTCTGCTCTGCTGTAACCCGAGGAGAAAATTTTCCTTGTGGGATACAAGTGTTATCCAATGAGGGGAGAGAACGGCATGAAGGGCTGTGTGTGCAGCCAAGGGATGCGCGTGAATGTGGTGACGTAGCACGAGGACCAATTGATGCCTGACAAGGGCGGGGGCTGCTAACTCATGGTGCGTTCAAGGAAACTAGTACTTTGTGTTTTTCCTTCCTGTGAAGTCATACCAGTTCGATCTGGTACGAGTTCACGGGTCGGAAGTTACGAGTGGCCGTTATATGGAACTTTCACAGACAACAGGACGGTAAAAACACGAGCTACGGGTTACCTGGAACGCTACCAAGTCGTAGTTGTGACTTGAAGCTGTAACTTACGGTTTCAAAAGCCTGCCTTGAACACAGCATTAGCCGAAACGGCCGTGCCGATGATATCTGCTTTAATTAATTATGTCGTAAGGATCTCAGATAATTATCCTGTTATCTCAGTAAAAGAGGAAATAAAAATAAAAACTCTGAATCCATCCCTCCCTCCCTCCCTCCATCCTCACCTCGTTTTCTATCAGCTCCTCCAACGAAATCTTCTCCTCCTCCTTCTCCTCCTTCTTCTTGTCCTTCTTCAGCACGAAGCCCGGCGGCAGGGCGTGTCGGTACATGCAGACGTCGCCGCCCGCTGGACACACCCAGAACCAGCCGTACTTATTATTCTCTATGGCCTCCAGGAAGTACTTGCACACCTAAAGGACGACACGAACACAGCAGGGAGGAGATGATGAAAAACACACGGCAAGTTGTTATTTCCTTCATGGGTCCGTATGGTTGAAGACAAACAGCCATGACATCACTGACGCATTGGATCAACTGGAATGGTTACTGCTGTTTTTCCCTTTAGACGAGGTCGTCTCTCTCTGTGACCACCTCTGACCATGTCCCTCTACTACGTCAGTCAACAGGACGAGTTTAACTTCTCTACATCCTGAAATGTTTCCCATCATCATCACCACATTTTGATCAACTTACTACCCACTTTTAATAAATTAGGCTATTTTAAAGGTTTTTATCCCACACCCTAATTATAAAGGATTGTTGTTGATAGTGTATATTTTTTTAGTTTGACTTTGACTGTCTTGTGATTTAAAGTTGTTTGTCTTTAAACGGACCCCACAAAGAATAGTCCTCACCAAGGTGACGACTAATGGGGATCTACAGTATGTATAAATAAACAAATAAGCACAGGTTAAAGTGGGGCTTCGCTCTTTATCTTCTCCATCATCATAAAAAAATAAATTAAAAAAAAACACTTACAATTTGCGTTTTGGCCGTAGCAGCTTTCTTCTTCTCAGCTTCTCCGTGTTTTTTGTTGACGACCTCCTCCAGCTTCTTCTCGTCCCAGTTGTCCATTGTGTCTAAACAGAAAACAATTGATTAAAAAACATTTTCTGATAAGTGTTTTTTTATCAGATGTATCAATTTGGGATGATTATATCAAACATTACACACATGAAAAGTCATGTTCTGACTTAGCACCAACCTTTCTCCAGTTCTTCGTCTCTTTCATCCACGTAGACGCTTCTCTTCTCACACTTCCTCTCCATCGACAAGTCGTGGCTGAACTTGCACTTGTCGCCTTTGGTGCACTGGCCCTGCTTGAAGAACGCACACAGCACCGACTTTGGGTCGACTCCTGCAGGAAAGAGAGGAGTTTTCATGTTTAATAATAAGATACTGACCACTCACAAGAACAAAATGCACATGTTTGGAAGGATGATTGAAACGAGGAGCAACTAAACTAAAATGAAAGATTAAGTAATGTTAACGGTCGATCGTCACCTTTGCTGACTTTCTGTGCAGCGACGACAGGTTTAAACAGCTCGTTGAGTTCGTCCAGCTCTTTCTTTTTGTCGCCCTTCTTGCCGGTCTTATCCGCCTCAGTCTGCGCCGTCACCAAGCAAACAAAACAAGTTCTTATACACAGGTTTAAACAGCAGACACTTTCAGAAAGAGAGGACAGGGTAAATACTGATAGACATCAGTGTGTGTGTGTGTGTGTGTGTGTGTCTGACCTGTTTTGCACTCTGTTGTCCATATTTCACTTGATGAGTGACGTTCTTGATGAATTTCTGCTGTTTGGCCCCTTTCTTGTTCTTCAAGCCAAATGTCTTGTCCTATAGGAAAAAACAAAACAAACATCAATATCATTATCGATACCCCCAAAGCAAACAGCTCCAACCTCCAAAAAACAAACTTCTGCACTTCACAAATCAACATCCCATAGAAGTCAAGGGAAAACCCGCTCTATATAAGAAGTGAAGTGAAATCTGTTGATCTATAAGTGTGTTTGACACATTTCTTTGATCATATTACCACCTACATGTGAACAGTGGTTATTAGATGATTTTAAGACAAACTAGAATTCAATTTGAGCCATACAAAGTTTAGACATTTTTCTCTGCACAATGAGAGAAAGAAGAAACATCCCTCATATCATGCTGCTGTAATATGGCAACTCTAAGACAGATTTCTATACAAAAAATACTGACTAAATGTATTGTTTCTAAATAAATATAAACTTAATGTGATAAAATGATATCCTGAATATGAATTTGCAGATGAATGTGGTTGTTAAAAGTTGGAGGACATGGCTGGCATTTAATGTACTGACATGTTTCAGTCTATTTTATCTGTAGTGCTCAGTGTCAGTCTGAGGCGCCATTAGTTTCTACTGAAGATGTAAAACGGCTAACTAATACATCTTCAGGAAACACATTCATGTGTTTTAAATTAAGTTTTAAAAAGACTGGAGAATGGGATGTCAGGCTTTGAAAACAGAGACAATACTACTTTTTTAAACATGATTTAGAGTCATGTTTTCCTTACATATCTGTAAAGTGTTATCACTAGAATCTAGTGGACCTCTCTATCTCCCTGTCCTGTTCAGTTACAAAGGGGATGAGAGAGATATTTCTCCTTCAGATCTTCAGCAACAAACATACATTTTTTCAGCTATTAAGAAGTTTATTTTTTAGTTTAAATGTCTTTTAGCCTCTTCTATTTATTCTTATCCTATTCTTACTTACGTTTTTGTAATGTTAAGGGAGGCAATGCAACTAAGAATTTCACTGCATGGTTTTTAACATCTGTGTAAATCACAATAAACATTTTTGAAAGAGCCTGACAAAAGGATGCGACTATGGCAGTGATTAGAAGTTTATTTTACAGGTACTTTTACTTATAACTATTTCAAATCATGGATATTCAAGTTTAAAAGTTGCTAACTTTTACAGCTGTGTCAATCCCAACCCTGAGGTCTGCTGCTGCTCCAGGCCGGGCTAAAACACAGGCCCACACTACCACCACCGCCGCCCCTTATACTCCTGGTTTTAAACAGGAAATAATCGCGTTACTTTGACTAAAACACCACAAATACGCCCTGTTAACGTTTCTAATCAATATCGGTGGACTTTAAGGGTCATAAATAAACGCAGAGAGGAGTAAACTCAGAGGACTTTCCCCCGGCGGCCCGGCCCTGTTAGCTGCTCGGCCTCTCCTGACAGCTGACTTCATATGACTTTATAGTGACTATGGGTCTCGCTAGGAGGCTAATCAATATTCAAAATAACTACAGAACAATTAGTTTATACTGACAACTACCCGGTGTCAAGTGTAACTTCGTAGGTCACTTGTTAGCACTTGTGTTACCCTCGGTTAGCACTGAGCTACTGCGTTAGCTTTACCGGCTAAGTTAAGGCTACAACCGACATGCTAACTCGTGTAATTTCTCTCTCTCTTTACCTCAATTATCTTTTCCTTTTTCTTCTCTTGAGTTTTTTTATTTCCCGCGGCCGGGGCGGGTTTCTTCGGAGGCATGTTGTTGGCTCAGGTTAAGCTGTGTACAAGTCGCGTGTAGGTAGTTAGCTGTGTGGTATTTATTTTAACGTGGACGTCGGCGGCTCCACATTCACCCCCAGTTGTTGCTAACACGGCACAGCAACGGTCGGCGGCGCCGCGCGTAGGAACGCCACATGTGAGTTGTTGATGTCCTGTGGCGTCATCACGCACCACAAGATGCATGATGGGTAATGTTGTTCTTTAGAGAAACGACTTTATCAATATAATACATCCATGCTTTATACATCCATGCTTTATCCAGGCAATAAAAACTAAACAAAACTGATGTTTAACCAAGTACAAATAATAAAGACGTACAAAACATAATAATAATGTACAACAACTTTACAAAAAGATAAATTGAAACAAAATATGAACAAAACAATCAACTTTTCATCAATAAAACAGGCCTGACAGTATATTTACATTCAAAAATCAAGCAGAAATGAAATCTTTCATGACAGTAACATTGAAAACCATGGATTAATCAGTAAAATTGGATATTTAAAATGGGATAGAATAGAATAGTACTTTATTAAAGGGACAACGAGGAGTTTCTAATCGGTTATAAAAAAGTCTCACGTTAATGTGGATGAATCTCCGCTACCCACACTTGTGAATGGGCCCATTTTCGATAAATATATCATTCTGTCTCTATCGTTATTTTGTTACTATTAGTGGTGGCGGAGATGCTGGTCGAGCCGACCAGCGTTTCTTTACTTTCAGTTTCGCAACGAGTCATGAGAATAACGTAGCTGAATCGCCGTTTATGGTCGGAACTACGACGGTATGTGAACCTCTTTGAACCTCTGACTTTAATTATTGATGAATGAAAACATGAGTCCGTCTTGCGCCGGTCAAAAGAATTTTACGGTGTGCGCGGAGGCTCATAAATGTAGTGTGAAAACACTTCGCTTTTCCAAAACTCCTCGTTGTCCCTTTAAAGCAGAAGTAAGCGGAATATCTGTGTCTTAAATAGTTATATCTTCCGACAGCAATCACTTATATAGAGTGTTTGGTCTGAAACACGGGTCTATCAGTCACTCTGCTCTGCTGTAAGCTGAGGAGAAAACTTTCCTTGTATCCCTACAACCTTTATCTAATGAAGAGAGAGAACGGCATAAAGGGGCGGTCCTCTCTGTGTGTGCAGCCAAGGGATGTGCGTGAATGTGGTGACGTAGGGACGAGGGTGGGGACTGCTAACTCCATCAGCTGACAGAAAGTTAGCCAAAACGACCGGATCACTTACTTCTGCTTTAATCTTTTGCAGGAGATTATTTTGTTACAGCAGCTCCAATAGAATAGAATAGATAATACTATATGATAATTAGGAGAATAAAATAATATTAAGGAAATTATGAGTAGACAATACATATTTACAGTAATTCAGTTACTGCAGGATGAACAATTGTGAGATGTAATATAATGTACAAGTGCAGGTGTGCAACTCTGAATTTTAAAATGTCATAAAACAAAATAAAAGTTGGTAAAAATAGTCAAAATATGGAATAAAAACAATGGTAGGGGGACAATAAAAACATACTAATTAGAGAAAATCTATAGTTTTGAGACCACGTAGTTCTCAGAGATGCTGGCGACTTGACTGCAAAAGGCCAGGCACCTTAAGTCCTGGGGTGGGACTCGGGGACAGCCAGAGGAGCCCTGCCCGAGGACATGAGACTGAGCTCTGGCTTGAAAAGGACTCGGAGCAATAACTGAGCAATATAACTGTGAAGAGGAACCATGAAGTTATCAGTAAAAAGTTTAAATTCCACTATAAAGCACTAAAGAGAGGCTAAAATGGGCAATCACTGGTGAATTAAGACACTAGGTTGTTACTTTCATTTATTCATTCACCAATATTTAAATCCCTATATATTTATTTATGCATATCATAATTTTCTTTTACGAAAAATAAATCCATTATTTATCAGTACAATTCAAGAGAGGCCTTGCCTGGCATAAAACAGTGCTGATTAACATAAATAAGCCCATTACACTGACACACAAACCACCAAGGGTCATAGAGATTATATAATCAAAACAAAAACTGTTAGAGTTAAACTCTGTTATGTTTACCTGCAGGATAGCGAAGGAACAGTGGTGTTTAAAGTTGATCCTCAACTCAAAATAAGCCTCGGTAATTTTTATCTATAACAATTTTGGCAACTTCCAGTGTGGTTTCAGTGCAGTTTTACCACCTGACCACCAGGTGTCAGTGTTGCAGTGTGTGTCAGTGCAGACGAGAGGCAGCACAGCTTCTGGAGAGAGGCTCTGACTAGTTTAGTGGTCAAGTGTAGCTACAACCTAAATCCCAGCATAAATCCTTAGAGAGCACATGGGCTGATGTCAGAATGACAGCAAGAATAAGAAATGTGGTCTGCCGGAGCGAGTGGCTCGCCTGGAGCAGCCGAATGGAAATGAATACCCTGGTTTTTATATATAAATATATATAACAGTGGAGCAGACTCCATGATGGACTCATTTTCCTCAATATGTTAAATTCCATTCAAGTAATGAGTGTGTGATTATTACTGAGCCACCCACATAACTTGCAGACTTTTCCTTGAAATGCTTTTTTTTTTTTTTTCTTCTGCAGAGGTGAGGTGATGAAATTAGGACATGGCTGTGTCTGGTTTCTCTCAGATTGCACCGAGAGCTAACAAGTTACAGTTTATTTTGTCAGATCTGTGCCATAATTTTCATATTCTTGTGCATGCTCAATCATGGGAGTCCAGAGATGCTAAAAAGTTGGAGATGATTGGATCAATGGCTTTGGAGGTGATGTGTGTGTATAGTGTGTGTGTGTGTATCTGGGATGTTACACAAATACGCAGCTTAGAAAATCCAATATGCTGCAACAAAATGCTGTGTGGCAGAATCTGAAGTTGCGCTTGATTCAGCAGCAAACGTTCGAGGATAAATGATGAGAACAAAGAGCCGCATGCGTTCCTCCACTGTTCGGTTTACAAATAATTGTCCTATCGGCCTCTATAACAGAGGTTATTACAGAGCAGCATCTGGCCAATGGACATCAGAGCGCCGCTTTATTGCCTCTGTTTAATCGTTTGATTGTATAAGCTGCTGGTCAATTAAGACACCCCTGGCATGACTTTTATTGCCTGAGTATATATAACGGGATGAAATTTTAGACCTCGGCTGTGGAGGTGGTGCAGGCTGTGAGCTCCAAGTGCTTTAGGGGGGGAATTAGGGGGAAGCAGAAAAAGAAGAAGAAGCAGAAGAACGACAGCCAAAAACAGGGCTGCTGCAGTCATCTGTGTTTGGAAAAACACAACAACAACAACACAAAACCCCCCAAAAAAATCCTCCTTTTGTTTCCAGAGGCGTGCAGAGATGGTGTCAGGGCTGCAGGGTGGAGGGAACCGGCCAGCCGAGGGTTGATTCAACTTGATTTAATTAGATTTCACTTAAGTTATACTAATGTGATTTCATTTGGCACATTTGACATGTGTGGCCTTGGTCCACACCCCGTCTCACTGTGGCGGCTATAGTTCACTCTTGAAGATGTGTGTGTGTGTGTGTGTGTGTGTTGTAGAGCGAAACTACTGTAACGCCAAAATGGGTCACACACGCCTGCTCCTTTTGAGCTCTCATTTGCTCTCGTGTGTTTTAATGAGCCTTGGTTTTTCTGTTTCTTTTTTCTTTTTTTTTTCGATGGTAGGGGACAACAGTTACTCAGTTTGGGTGCCCACATAATGACCGTACCATGGTAGTGTGTGTTTTAATGAGTCCCACAGTGAGACAATGAGTTTATACTCCAGCGACAGCAGACGTCTCTCTGCTCACATCATCCTCCCTGATCTGACTCCACTTCATTTCATCTGATGTTTGTGGAGATATTTATTTATAAAACACTTCTTTCTCATGTATGCATGGCGCCCTTCCCATTATATAGGCTATATGTGTGTGTGTGTGTATAATAACCTACGTATATTGACACAGCTCCTGACTACATGGCTGAGGGCTATAGATTTTAAGACAACAGAGGTGGGTAATATCGCCTCGAGCGAACTTTCTCCCTGTGTTTCTCTCCTCCTTCTTGCTCCCACTCCCTCTTCCTTCTTCTCCTTCTCTGAGACTCTTTGTCTGTGTGTGAATGTGTGTGTCAGAGTGTGTGTGTGTGTGTGTGAGAGAGAGAGTGGGTCTAATAAATCACTATATCTGCTGCAAGACCATTTTTCCCCATAACCGCCCTCTTCATATTCATACAAACATCGATCTTTTTCTGCAGAGGGCATGCATGTCATGTAGTCTACACACATACATACACACACACACACACACACACACACACACATGCATGCATGCACTAACACCTGCAGATATACAGTAGAGAACACATCTACCTAATTTAAAAAAAGCAGAGTAGTTGTTCTCTTCCTGTGACATCTGAGAGAACTTGACACCACAACACACAACTCCTCCCAGTCCATTTATTATTTTTTATTTTTTTGCTCAATAATTGAAAGTGTCCTTTTTTTTTTTTTCTTTTTCATTTTTGTCTGGCTCGGCCTCCTCCTGCTTCCAAGGACAAACTGCAGCACCGCCGTCCGCGGCGCTGACTGCTGAGCAGGTCATCGGCTGTCAGCTGCTACCCCATCAAGGAGCTGCACGACACCGGGGGCAAAGAAAAGGGCAGAAAAGATTGCCTCCAACCAGGCCCACCCAGGTAACTACCTGCTTCTTAAAGGCGAGAAAATAAAACTCCACTGCAGATGGGAAAAAAAAAAAAAGACTGCTGCATAAACACCCAGACCTCCCGTCACCTCACCCGCTTCCTGCCCCGCACACCACCGAGCTCCAGTTCCTCTAAAAAAAAATCCAGGAGTTATTTTGTGTGTTGAATTTCTATTATTGTTTTTTATTTTGGTTTGAATCCCCCGTCGTTTCCTTTTCAACCTGCCTTCCCTTCCCTTCATGTCTGCACTTCCTTCAGATGATTTCCTGTGTTTTCCCTGTGAGAACAGACGTGAACTTGTTGTATTTAGCTTTAAGTTTTTATGTTCAGGTAATGAGCAATAACAGGAGAACTTGTGATGCTGACAGCAAAGGAACGGCAGAGAATCGTATCCTTTTTTACTGATAACACAACTCGTCTGCTGGATGCATTGTACTCTGGTCCCTTGAGGCGACTGTCGGTGGAGAGGATTGTTGTGTATTCCTCCTCTCTTGGCGGATTTCTTTCTTACCCGTGTGACAGTTGAAAGTCTGTGCAAAATGAAGAGTCTAAGAGTGCTTTTGCTCCATAATCCTGAGGGACTGACACCAAAACAGGATGTTTAGCCTACTGTTGATGTTGTGTAGATAACTGAGAGTACATACTATATAGCCTATATATTTATTAAAAACTGGTGCTGCATTTGTAGCCCTGTTTGTGTTTTAGTATTTTTCCCCCTGTTAATATATAGCTGCACTGGAGAGATCCACAGTTCTTCACGGAAAAAACAGACAAAATGCACTAAGAAATTTGAGCTATTTTCCAATTGTCTGTTGTCAGACGGTGTTAAACTGTTTTCAGGGGGATTTTTGTCTTAACTAGCCGCCCCATTATTCACTCAGCGCGAGGGGGAAAAAAAGACGTCTAGACTCCTTCTGAATGGGGCTGTTTGTAAACCTTATTACTGTCAGTCATAAGTGCTGCCACCATTCATTTTGGGAGGAATCACCGGCAGCACTGATGACTGAGGGTTTTTATTGTATTTTTTATTTTTTTATTGCTGTATATTCAGTATTGACTCCCTGCGGGGTTTTATCAGCTCGTGCTCGTCCTTGGTGGCATAAAACAGTTTGTTGGTTTTTGTGATTTCACTCCTATGCACCTATGCATTTTATTGGTATTATTTTGTTGTTTCTATTCCATCGTTTTTTTGTGTGTTTTTTTTATTGTTAACTCCATTTGCAAACCATATTCTTCTCAGGGGACAATAAAGAGTGGAATTGAACTGCACGAGTCATTCAGGGAGGAGCGGCTGATGACTGGAAACAATGGGAACATTAACAATCATACCGCAAGATCCATTTAGTTGCTGCTTTGGGCTTTCGAACGTTACCGCGTGATCTTTATGTGCATACATGCAGAGTCGACATGGATGAGAAGTTCTGCAAGAGGGAATCTGAACACCTCCGTCTCCACGACAACAGGGCAAACTGAGACCATGGGATGTGAGGAGCAAGTCGGGAGTCAGGGATTTCTTACTCTCAACTCCTCAACTGAGGATGAACTTTGAACCTCGACTTCACAGTCACTTTTTTAGCGATGAACAGACTTCGCCTCGAGATTTTAGAAAGCAGCCAAAAAAGAAGCTGAATGTTCAAAATCAAAAATCTTGGTTTCGAGGCGTCTGAGTCATATTTACTTTATTCATTTGGCAGATGCTTTTATGTAAAGTGGCGTACAAAGTGAAGTACAATCAAGTGACAATAGATCAAGAACGAGTGCCTCAACACTCTCAGTTCCACCTGACACACGACAGCGCCATCGGCTGCAGATGCATTGTGCAGCGTAGAGGCGCTTAGTGAACGACAGATATTTCTGGAGAAAGGAGTAACACAGAGGAAGAATATAGGATCAAAAGATGGATGGATGGGAAGAGACAAGGCGTGTTAGTATCCTCGGAGGAAGTGATTTCAGATCCAGTTCTTGTCACATCGAGCTCAAACTCCTAAGGTCACGTCTCTGTTGTTTCATGTCACTTCCAGTTTTACTTTGGTCACTTCTTGGTCTTTGCATTTAAAGACAAACTCTGCTACATTTTTACCTTAGTTAAGCAGCTTCAGAGTCCTAGTGCTGGTTAAATCAATGACTTGTAACTTGTTCCAGGGAGAATGGAGGCTCTCTGTCTTCCACCTAGTGTCTCTTGGCTGAAAACCAACCTCGTAAGATCAGAGCCCCCGACCCGGTGTCCCAGCTCTCGTCTCTGCGGCACCGACACACAAACGCCTATAATCTCCTGTTTATGATAGATAAGATGACACAAATATACACATGGTAACATGGTAGATGATAAATAACGTTATCCACTGCTCCGTGGATTGATTTCTGGTCGGCTTCGTTGAAAACAAATGCACATAGCCGAGAGGAGGGTTAGCAACACAGAGGAGAAGAAACCGGACTTGCATAGTTTCCCCTGTAAGGTTTTAAACCTTAAGGCCGGATCAAGGTCTAAGAGAACTAAAGCGCTGCTTGGGAGTGCCTGCGTGCCAGGTTTAGTGATGCAGGAAAAAAACAAAAAGCTCCAGCAACACTTGTAACAAAAGAAGACAACTTTATTCAACCAACGCATTCCGGCTCATAGCCTTCATCAGGGTCATCAAGGTTTAGTGATGCAGCCTGGTGGGAGGTGGGAGTTCAAGTCCAAGCACCGCCTGAGGTAGAACAATCCACCGACCCTGAACCTTGAGACAGTAACTTTAAGTAACTTCCAGCAAGAAATCCAGTGTCGCTGTCGTAACCCACGACACAACCTCACTTATCTGTTTATGGGTGAATCTTGGGGTTTAGTATTTAGCCCACGGACACTTTGACATGTGGACTGGAGGAACCAGGGATCCAGCGCTGGCCTAAGCCTCCATTGGGCCCTATAGGCAAAATTTGATTTTATCTGACATTACATGTGTCAATTGACTCCACACAAAGCTGATGTGTGGATTTGCAGGAATATTCGCCACTGTTATTTGCTTTATATCGCCACAGCCACGTTCATCTTCCACAGTTGCTTTTGGGGGCCCCCTAGTGGTAAAAATACACAAAAACTAAGCAGGTGCTTAGTGCATTTACGCCTTGAGTCAGCCCTGCAGGGATCGAACCGCCGACCCAGTGGTTAATGGACAATCTGCTCCATCTCCTGAGCCACAGCAGCCTAACACTGCATCAACATGGACTCAGGCAGACGGACGACAGCCACAGGACGGGATGCAAAAAAAGCAAATAAGCGGTCTGACAGAACGGCACGATGGCAAAACGATACAAATGTCACAATATGTTGGTATGCTGATGGCATATTGTTTACAAAAATTACTATTTAAAGGGACAACGAGGAGTTTCTCCAGTGGCAGAACGAAACATTCTGCGACAATAAAAAAGTCTCATATTAACGTGGATGAATCTCCGCTACCCACACTTGTTAATGGGCCCATTTTCGATAAATATATCGTTTTGTATCTATCGTTATTTTGTTATTATTAGCGGTGGCGGAAATGTTGGGCAAGCCGACCAGCGTTTCCTTACTTTCGGTTTTGCGGCGAGTCATGAGAATAACGCCGCCAAATCGCCGTTTATGGTCAGGACTACAACGGTATCTGAACCTCTTCGAACCTCTGACTTTAATTATTGATGAATGAAAACATGAGTCCGTCTTGCGCCGGTCAAAGAATTTCACGGTGCGCGCAGAGGCTCATAAATGTAGTGTGAAAACGCTTCGCTTTTCCAAAACTCCTCGTTGTCCCTTTAAAGGGACAGTATGGGACTTTATTGGCTTTTTATTGACAAAAATCAAATATCGCTTTCATAAATACGTATTTCACTGAAGTGGAATCGCGCCCGCATACAAACGAGCGCTTTCTCGTACCTTAGAATGAGATGTTACAAGTCGTTACAAACATACAGGGGGGGGTTCACCGAACCTTCTCTGCCATGTTGAATCGCCATGTTTTACGTTCAGTGTCACCGTGGCTGTAAGTAACCACAAACTCGGGCCGCCGGAGCTTCTCGGCTCGGGGAGAAAGTTTTCCAGACAGCGCCTGTTAAAACTGTCACCACCGTGTAGCTAGTGTGAGGAAGGACGGAGGCACTGGTGTTGCCTTCAGGTGCAGTCAGACACCTGAATGACGCCGTGAGTGACGCCGTCGGCAAACCGACTGGATGTTATTTTACTCGACGAGAGAAAGCCGGTAAAACATGGGTCAGGTAAACAATACGACATCGCCATGACAACATATTGTCACGCCTGTATTGTTTTGCCTCGTGCTGGCGGACCGTTTGTTTACATAGAGGCTTGTTTATCCTGATACATGCAGCGTGTGTTGTTTTTCTGACTTCTGCCCGAGTTTACGTAAACGCAACAGCAAGAATACGTGCCGACATGCAACCGCACCGCTAGATGCGGGTAAATGTACGGTGGCCCTGAAGTGCAAAACACAACGGCAAATCAGACAACAACGCAAAAAGAGAAAACACAACACAAAAAGAGAAAACACAACGCAAAAAGAGAAAACACAACACAAAAAGAGAAAACACAACACAAAAAGAGAAAACACAACGGCAAAAGAGAAAACACAACACAAAAAGAGAAAACACAACACAAAAAGAGAAAACACAACGGCAAATCAGAAAACACAACAACAAAACAGAAAACACAACGGCAAATCAGAAAACACAAAAGCAAAACATTTTGGGCAATACATAGTCCCGCTTGCGATACTTTTTTTTTCCTACTATGGCCACGCCAAGACCCGCCCTCTGATTGGCTGCCTCTGCAAGGCTAAGCCTATCCCTGCATCTTACCCTAACCTTAACCACTCCCTTCACACGCCTAAACCAACCGTCTTTGCCTAAACCAGCTCGAGGGTACCTACCTTTTCCGGTTTGGTTAATGTCGTTGTGTTTTCTCTTTTGCTTTTGTGTTTTCTGATTTGCCGTTGTGTTTTCTCTTTTTGTGTTGTGTTTTCTCTTTTTGTGTTGTGTTTTCTCTTTTGCCGTTGTGTTTTCTCTGTTTGTGTTGTGTTTTCTCTTTTGCCGTTGTGTTTTCTCTGTTTGTGTTGTGTTTTCTCTTTTGCCGTTGTGTTTTCTCTTTTGCCGTTGTTGTCTGATTTGCCGTTGTGTTTTGCACTTCAGGGCCACCACATAAATGTCACATATTGTCCCTTTAATGTTATTCACGTCATCTATAAAATTCAGATTTCGCATTGCACATTAACGCATTGCAAACTGAATTTTTTTGTTAAATTCCCTCCAAAACGTCACATCTGGTTGTGAATACCATGCCGGTAGATGGTAAAAAGTTAAAATATTCTAACTTTGGACGTTGTTTACCGTCCGTCTCTCGTCCACTAAAATGACATCCGGTTTACCGTCTGCCTGATTCCATGTGAACGCAACATGAGCCTTTGCTAAGCTACCGTGCTGAAATGCAACACTACATATATGTATGTTAACACATTCACAACATACAACACACAAACCTGAGACACACTCTCATACCTACTGATGGTGCAAATGATCAAAGACTCACAGTAGCCAACAGCTGCTGGTGGTGGTGTTGAAGCAGCAAGAGAGAGCAAATCAAATTCTGCTTGCAGAAGGTTTGGGTTTGGACCAGCTCTGGTTTTTGTGATGGATTTCCTGCCTCACACTGACAGTCGTAGTGAAGGAGGAGCTCCATAAACCTGCATGAGGGAGTTCACTATGTGCTTCTCTCTCTTTTAATGACCTGAACTCAGTGCGAGCAGCAACAGGGAGCGACAGTGGAGACACGACCACCAGACCAGATGTGCTGCTGCAGTTTGGGGCCATTTGCAGAGGTTTTGCTGTCGGTGCTGGCAGCCACGCCAGGAGGGAGCTACAGCTGTCACGGCGGGAGAGACGAACAGCACCTGTACTAGGAGTGAAGTGGCGACTCCAGCCACTGTTTATAACTTAGAACTTCAACTCAAACAGCAGTCGACAAAATCTACTGCTGCTGCATTAGACTATACGAAGCTAAATCTCTATCGGCAGCTGCTGAAGATGCGGTGTATTGTAGTAAACTTTCATTTCATCTTTTCAATTCAGGTGTTGTCAAACCCTGAGATGAAACATGTATTTATTAGTTTTCTCTACGATGCCCTGGGTGCTCGCAGCATTTTGTTTCCTGTCACAAGCTGCTGATTGAAGCTGGCATAAGTGATGTGTAGGTTTGTGTGCAGAATTGAAATGGAGAGCAAACCGCACCCTCTTGGCTCAGACCAGCACTGTGCCAGTTTGCCAGTCATGTTTTGGACACGAGCCGTTTCACCGATTCAAAAAAAAAGAAAAAAAAAAGAAAGAGAGAGTGAGAGAGCCAAAGCCAAGCCAATCAGAGCTTTGTAGGATTAAAAACTGTGACACTACCTTCCTGTTGTAGAGCCAGGAAAAAAAACACAGAGAGAAAAAGCTGCACACGCAGCTGTAAAACTGAACTTGTGCAAAACAAAGAAAAACTTTTGAGCATCATCTGATTCGACTGAAAGCTCCAGAACGATTAATAAACGGAGCTTGTTTACGAGCTCAGGAATGAACTAGAAGGAAACATAATCAGGCCTGTGGGGCAAAAACAAAGTGAGGAGGCCAGAGTCAGACTGGAGCTGCAAGATGCCGAATATACATGTGAACAATTAACACGTGATTCATTTTTATTAACTGGCGTTTTCTTTCCTTCACATCAGCCTCCTGTCAGGACCATGCGAACATCGTCTGGATTAGATTATGTTTGACAGATAACTAAATGTCTTCACATTAAAAATGTATATGTTGTCTCACTGTTGAATGCAGCTCCTCCTTCATTATTGATACCAAAAAGACACAGTTAAGAATCATGCGGCAGAAACTACTCAGCACCTCCTTATGCAGAGGAGGAAAGTGTTCATAAAAGTCTGCAGTAATAAGGAGTAAAGGCGACGCGCAGTAAATACTGCATGAGCCTCCGATTGTTTGATTCAATTCTTAGTCCAGATTATAAGAGCAGAACGTTCACAGATTACAAATTGCCAAAGATAGTTAAAGTCCTTCTCTTTAATAAAAAATGAAGACTTTCATTCCAAAATTAGACATCCAGCACTCAATATATAAATATATATTCGACGCCTACCAGCAGATGATTGCTGGCAGTAAAGCTCGGCACTATTAAGAGTTAAGAGTCGCGTCACGTTTGCTCGACAAATTGTTACGATTTAAGGACTTAATAAACTGTAGTTTCTGAAATATTAACAGATGAATTCCAGACAGTAAAGACAAATTTATTGCGGCTTGAAATGAAACCTGTAAATCAGTTTCAGATCCATGACTGAGGCTCCTGTTATTGCCAATAAAAAGAACACAAGATGAACATTTTCACCTGCTGTCATTCACACACAGCTTGTTGGAGCCCTGCAGGCATGACGTCTAGCGTTTTAATGTTCCTTTGTTTTTTTTGTTTCTTATTATCATTATCAAAGCAACATGGAAGATAATCCACACACGTCGTAAACTGCTGGGTGGAAGTTTTGAATAAATATATAAAGTCCAGTCACGTCTGGCGTTGGAGCGGCGTGCGGCTCCATTCAAACTGCTCTGATTAGAGTTGAAATGAACTCCTAGTTTTTAATGAAGCGAGCGCTTCAGTTTAGATCTGCAATCAGCTAAATGGCTCAGTTTAGAACAACTGAAATAAACCAAATAATTAATTTGGAAGCGTTGGTAAAGCGCTAAAAGATTAATTTTGAGAGTGGCGAAGAAGTAAATGATTCATCTGAGCAGAAGTGGAAGGAGCTTAATGTTGAATGGAAGCAAGTGATTCATTCAGAGGAGTCAGTTCTAAATGACTCTGAGCCAGTTTCATCCTGAAGTTAAAAATAGACTTTCTGTGGTTGAAGATCACACACACATACACACACGAGCACAGATGCTTGCATGCATGTTGTGGCCATGCACGTGCACGAACACACACACACATGCAGAAACACACAAATGAGGATTCAGAGGCCTCCAAACACCACAATTACATTTTCTGGATTTTCAAAATAAATAATAGCAGAAAAAACTCACTTTACACACACACACATGCACACACAGTGTCACACTTTCTGTCACTAGCTCTCCTTTTTTGTTCTCTCACTTGCTGACACACAAATACACACACACATGTTCTCTGACACAATCCCACTCCCTCACACACACACACCAATACACACACACACCAATACACACACACTCTTGCACTCGGGCTCATGAATTAAAGAGCAGAGCTGGTCCAGGGGGAAGAAATTATTCAGGCAGATCTGCTCTCTGACAGAGGAGTGGGAGGGAGGGAGAAGAGGGAAAGAGAGAGTGAGAGAGAGAGAGGAGAAAGAGAGGAAAGGGAGGTGAAGAAGGGAGGGGAAAAAAGAGAGGAAAAAAGAAGAGCGAGAGAAAACTGGAGGGAAGAGAAGAAAAAGGCTGTTAATAAGGAATGCACTGATTTGACATCGAGAGGCGATCAAGCCCCCAATGAAATGCTGTGTGTGTGTGTGTGTGTGTGTAGCTCTTCATTGATTGTGTGTGTGTATAATGGATGTGGGGCGCATGTATCAATTTCTCCCTGTGTGTTCGTCTTCACTGTTTGCATCTGTATGAGCATCCAGGTGTGTGTCTGTGTGTCCGAGCTGCTTTTATTCTATTAGATGACAAACTTGTTTTTGTTTTTTTCCCACCTAAGGTCACATGTTGCATTGAAACAGGTGATAAAAAAGATAAAATGTTTTCTGTCCGAGCTCCTGCTGGGATGAAAATTAAAAGGCTGGCTAATAAAAACCTGCTGAACGTCCATCTATTGTGCCCCAGCGCAGCCCGTCGTCAATATGTGTGTGTGTGTATAATTAAATATACCAACATCAAAAAACTAAATGTGCATGAAAACAAAAATTAAATAAAATACAAACAACGACAGATTTCTAATCAATAAAGGAGGCAGAGAGCAATCAGGACAGAGCAGATGTAAATAAACCTGCAGCAGAGTTCAACCACCAACCCACCGATCAAATATTAAGTGTGATTTTGTTGCTAGGCGACATCTAGTGGTCGCACTAATTACTACAGGAGTGAACGAAAAAAGTGCAGTGAGTTCATGTTTAGTGGAAGTAGTGGTTATCCATCAGCTTTGTTTGTAATATTGTAACCATGACAACAAAGACCAGTTATTTTAAAGGGATAGTTCAACATTTTGGCAAATTGGCCCATTGCCATAGTCATAGCAGTAGGCTCGTTACCTTTAATTGTCGGTGCAAGATATTTTTAGAATGGCGGAGCAGAGCCGTGAGCTGCTCAGAGCTACGCTACGGAGGCTCATGGGATTTCTTGGTTTCCCTCATCATACTCATCAAATACACAATCCAACAACTCCAAAACGCAAAAGTTGTGACCTGCACATCCACCACGCTATGAGATAATAATAATGTAACGTTACCAGAGTTGTTTTAGAGGTAAATACAGAGACTGCTTGCTATAAAACTGCCCCTGAAGGCATGCAACGTGCATCAGCAGTTTTGCATGAATTTACCTCTAAAACAACTCTGTTCCGTTATTATCTCATAGTGTGGTGAATGTGCAGGTCACAACTTGTCCACCAGAGCGTTTTGGAGTTGTTGGATTGTGTATTTGATGAGTTTGATGAGGGAAACCAAGAAATCCCATTAGCCTCCGTAGCGTAGCTCTGAGCAGCTCGCTGCTTGTCTCGGCGGTTCTAAAAATAGCTTGCACCGACAAATAAAGGTAACGAACCTGCTGCTATGACTATAGCGATTATGGCAATTGGCCAATTTGCCCAAATGTTGAACTATCCCTTTAAACCTAACCAAGGGCCTAAAGCTAATTGAGTCCTGATCGTTATATGGTAACCGCGTTGAGGAAGGCACAGTAACCAAGACAATAATAATTTACATAGCATATTTTGGAACCAAAGTTACAAAGTGCTGCACAGAACAGAAGGGAAAAACAGTAAAAACAACAACAACAACAATAAAACAATAAAAACAAAATCAGAACAAAGGAATAAAAACTACAAGGAGATGACAGAGAAAAACAAACAATAAAAACAGTAAAAACAGAAGTCATAAAGGAATAAAAGCTACACAGAGGACAGAATGACAATGAAGACATAAGAACTAGGCTGAGCTAAAATGCTTCTGAAATATGTGAAATATGTCTTAAAAACTATTGTGCCTGTCATCATAGAGGTGATGTTTTGGGCACACTTCTTCTTATGTGTCGTATGATGGAGGACTGGTTGTTAAACATGGTGTTGTTTCACAGTATAGAAAGTTCAGTGGAAGCAACAGATTAATCCACACAGGATTTGAAGGCTCATCAGAGGCCAGAACACTTTGTAGTACTATGAGACAGGGCTTTACAAGTCTGGAAGATGATGATGATTTTATTCTCTGTAACATGTGATGATGATGTTTTGGTTTAGAGAGAAGCCAGGTTGAACTATTTTTTTTGCGGTTCCTTGGCCTGTGCTGTGGCGAACTGTGGTTCAACTTGAAGTATAGGCTACCTGGTCCCAGCGCTTACAGCCACTATTAAAGTTGCAACCACAGTCTCCTCAGAGAGAAAGACTCTACATCCTCTTACATCTACTCCCTCACTTCCAAGTCTCATCTCTTTTGCAAGTTAATTTATGTTTTTCTAAATAAGTGAGCTCCATTTCAATATTTAATTTGGAATCACTTCAGCAGCCTTCCCTGAGCCTGAGCATTTAACACCATGTTAAGATTTTAAGCACAGCAAGTACATTCAATTCTTAAAACTCCTGAATGGTTTGTGTGGTTGGTTTCCTGTGTGCAAGTATCGTCTTCAATCTAAGGCCAAAAGAAGACAAGCTGGGTTTTTTTTTTCTTTTGACATCCTCTCGTGTGAACTTGATGTTCCTGTCCATTGAGTTGATGTGCTCTGTGAAGGCTTGCACTTCCTCTGCTCTAATTTTGACCCATGTGCCATCCACATATCTGAACCACTGGCTCGGTGCTGTTTCTCTGGGGCCCTGCAGTTTTGTACTTTTGCAAACAGAAAACCAGCTTGTTACTGCTGATGCAATAAAGTATAAAAAAAAACATTTCAGTGGTGTAGCGTAGCCTACCTCAAGGTAGAGCAAATTCTTACTATCTATCATAGTGTTTGATAGTGTGATAATAGGCTACATATCATATATTTATCATACCATATCATCTCATATCTTCTTATAAAAACCTAAAGTAGCCTAAGGGCAAAGAGCAAGTGACTTGTTAGAGGCATCAAATAAATGTAGTGTGTAGACTATTTTGTAGTAAAATGTAGTAGAAGTAGCCTATACAATTAGAAAGTAATAAGCAAAATCTAAAGTATGCTCAAATGTAACTTAATCATTTATACTTTTAAAAAACAAACATAGCCTACATTTAGTGTGTAGCCTATTTGCCATGGATCTAAAATAGGCTACATCCATGGTATTTGCTAACATGCGCTCTTCTTCAATTTTTCCCTGTTAAGGGTTTGGAGTTTTTCCTCAGTCAATGTGAGGGTCTAAGGGCAGAGGATGTTGTTATGATGCTATGTGAAGCCCTTTGAGACAAACTGTTTGTAAAAACGGGCTATATACAAATAAAATTGCCTTGCCTTGCCTTCTTTTTTTCTCCTCCTGTCGAATATCCTCGATCTGAGCAACAGCGCCCCTCTGGAATGTAATCGTAAATCCGTGTTAATCAGCGTGTGTGGTGAACAGTGGTATTGCACCGTCATAAAGCGCGCAGGTGAGTTGATGGACACTGATTAGAAACCTGCGGGAAATCGGCGGGACCGGAAGAGACAGGAGAGAAGGAAGGAAGAGAACGTGTGGACAACAACATTACTGTAAACGGTTGGCGGTGAAGAGTTCGTCAACAAATTTCAACAGGTGGGACATGCAACATGGATGTTTTACCGTCTGGTCTGTACCGAGGAGAGGAGGAGGAGGACGAGCTGTAGCTTCAGTCCAGGTGAGTCTGTTAACCGTTGGCTGATATTCAAACTTCCCGCCTTGGATGTGCGTTCTTGTTGTGTGTTTACCATAGCGGTTTGTCTGTTAAGCCGTTAGTGCTTGACTGTCTGTTGCCTCAATGTTTGGAGCTTCCTGTTTGTGACTCAATTTAGATTGTTGCTAAAAAAGAAAATCGTTCACTTTTACCCTAAAACAAACAAACAAAACATTCCTTAAGCATCTTTGGTAAAGAGGTGAAGACTCAATCCTGATGTCTGCTATTGACTTGTTTTTATACAAGTTATATCGAAATGATAAGAACAACAGGCTAGTTTTATTATTTGCCCATTATTTGTATTTTGAGCATTTGATTGGACGTTAGGGTTGCAAATACACATAAGAATAAATTTGATTTATAGGCTAATCACTGGAAGAATTTATTGTATCTTGTCGCCCATCAGAGGAATTTTGTTTCCATTCTAGTCAGTTTCTTACAATTTCATGCCCGTTCAGATAATGTTAATCATACTACGGTAAGTTCTTTAGCAGCTCAATACTATGTTGACCTGCTAGCCTGGTTATCAGAGGGTCAGTGGTTCGATCACCTGCTCCTTTAGTCCACATAGCAAGATACTGAAACATGGATTGCCCCAGATTTATCGTGTCTGCGTGTGGTAGAAAAACACCTATGAATGTGTAAATCTCAGTAAAGTGAAGCTGCAGATTCGGGTGATACTTTCCTGCAGCTTGTTCACACATTACCATTCGATAGTGAAATATTACTTAGTAATGAAAGCCTTCTTTAAAAGCAAAGGACTTATAGTTACTGCATTAGTGAAGGTACCTATGTAAAGTGCTAATGCGTCTCAGAACACATTAAGACATAATGCATGTGTTTCTTCAGAAACAGGCACAGACAAATCAACACAAATAGAGCTTCAAGCATTTGCTTGAAGTTTTTTTTTCTTTTGTAATGCATGACGGTGAAGCAGCCGAGATGTTAAATGTTTCAGGTGTAAGAGCAAATATGCAAATGCAGCTAATTGAACAGCCACAAGGAGAGAATTCACTTCCGTGAGTGGCCAACGTGTGACTGCTGCAGCTGCTAATGACTGCTGAGTGATCACAGTGGCTGAGTAGCTCGGTGTGACAGCCTCGCCTGTCAGGGGGTAATCAGAGGTGCAATACAAAAGAAAGAGATTGTCAAAACCTGACGGCGATATCTGAAGACACTGGAGGTGATTTTCCTCAGTGGAACTCCACGAGGACGAAAACAAAAGAGCAGCGCCATTCCCCCCGACTTGTGTTGTTGACACATGATGTCGTCTTATAGATGTTTTTTTTAATCATCATCATCCGTTGCACTGGAAGAGCCACTGAGGGATTTAATATCATCTTATCGATAACTAATAAAGACGTTACTGCCACAGGTTTGATTATAAACTCATCTTAAAAGACATCCCACATATAATATCGTTTTATATCTTTTCCCAATGACAAGCGTCCTGTTCTGTGATTTTTAATGGACACATGCCAGCCAATAAATTAGATTATTTGGTCATATTGGGGTAATGGCTCTAAAAAAACAAAAAAACAAACAAATTTAATCTAATTTTATGTCCAAAAATGACAGTTTCCTTTAATCCAGGCCAACTGCAGGAAACATAGCAGTGAATATTGAGTTTGTGGTTGTTTTCCGTAACAAGTTTGACTGTGTTTCAGCACTATCATGTAAAGAAACTATGTAGCCTAATGCTTTAAATGATAAACAGTACTGTGACATGTTTGCAGTTGCACAGTTCAGCGGAAACAGCAGCTGATGTCATTTTTGATGCAAACTGAAAGCTATGATGAATCACAGACGATAAAATGTATTTCTCTCAACCTTTTTATTGTCTTTATTGATCATTAATCACATGAAGAGTCCTTGAATATGTTAGCCAATGCAGGTCAACCAGCTCCTGAGCTCCACCACTGGTTGCACTTAACTAATTGACCATTGACTGGTGCTTCTGTAGTTTCTAGAGTCTCATTCACATTCACCAGATGAGTTTCTGACAGTGACATAAATTTCCCAGTGAGGGGGCAACAGTACATAAAATCAATTTTCTCAATCTGTTTCATCCTGTTGTCATGTTTTTTTTTGTTTTTTTTCCCCCTGTGCAGAGACTCAAGGTTGATGACGTGCAGTGGCTTTTTCTATAGCTTTTATATCAATCTGTGCAGACAGGGGAAAGTACGACCCTGGACACAAAGTTAAGTAATATTACATGTGTCTGTCTGCTGCGTTTGTGTGCACTATATCCTGGCACTGTTGTTTTTTTTCGATGTTTTTAAAGTAAATGTAAGTGACTGTAGGCCCCCGGAGCAGCTGAATATTCCTCCACCCCTGCAGAGAACCGTTAAAATGTCCTGCCAATGCTAGACAGAACATTAAATCCATTATGTTGTTTTTTATTTTTTTTTATCTCCTCTTGCTTATGTTTTTTTCATAAAACCCAGTTGTTTTGGATCGTGCTTTAGAAACCTCCCACCACAGGCTGCCCTTGACTGTGGTGTTTCACCCTCTCAGCTACAGGGGAGTTTGCACCGGGAGCTTTATATCCACAACTGATCTGCAGGATCGATATCTGGACCAATCGCTGCATTTTTTTTTTCTTTCTCTCAGTGATTTTTTATTGGCCTATAAGTAAAGCCTGCCAAATCCATTTTCAGTTGCTGTAACCCATCACGCTCCAGGTAGCGCAGCTGTCAGAAAACTCTTAATTGTGCTGTGTAAGTAAGTAAATGCAGAAAAACACAAAACACACACAGTGGCCTGTAGCTTCATAGCCGCTCTATATTCTTCACCGGGCAGTGTAAACACAGCGCTGCAGGTTAGGAACAGCTGCTGTGCATCTACTTCAGCAGCAGTTTTCTCTGAGCTGCTGCTGCTGCTGCTGGTTGAAACCTGCATTAAATCTTAGTAGTGAGTCTTTTTCTGCAGAGTGTTATTATTGTTATTATGTTAGAGATGCATCACGTACTCTGAAATGAGCTCCAGAAGAACAGGTGCTTTACATTTATGTGATGAGGGAGACAGTTTTTGAGATGTTTAAGTTTATGTCTCGTGCTGATTCAGCTCCAGTTGTCAGAGCTTAAACCCAAACTATGATCTTTCCTTAAGCCAACAGTTATTTCACCTGCCGTGATCTAAACCTTGTCGTTTAAAGGGGAACTATGCAAGTCGCTTGTTGAAAAAATGATATCCAAGGCACTCTGTCAGTTAACTCATTGAGTGCCAGACCTTTTATAAAATGGTCAGTGCCATGTGCCAGCGTTTTGGGGCATTTTGAGTAATATGTCAAGACCCAGAGAATATTTTGTACTATGACAGGGTGTCCGCGGGGTTTTAAAAAGTATTAAAAAGTGATAAATCAAAAAAGCAAAATTTAATGGCCTTAAAAAGTGATAAATTTGGTCCAAAGGTATTAATTTTAAAGAATAGGTATTATTTTTTTTTTCTTTTGGACAATGACTGGTTTTATTTTGATGAAATAGGCGTAATAAAATAAATAAAGCATTACTTGCTTGCGCCGCTACTTCAAAAAAAAAAGGAATGATATTTACGTCATATCAATTCATTGTATTCATTGGCCGCTAGAAATCTAAAATCATCTTCGCGCGCATAGTTGTCAGGCGGATAGAAGTGCTAGTGAATCTCTTCGGATTTTAACGTGTGGCAAAACATTTCGAATATGGGAAAATGCAAGTTTGCAGAAGACTTAAATTGAGATGACAGGCGCCTTGATGTAGCCTATGTGTGTGTCAATGTAGATGCACGTCACGCGCCGCACATCCGATGTGCTCTTTTTTCATGCACTCGCGGCTCACAGCTCCATGAACCTTCTACCGCCAGCCCGGTTGTTTAGTCGGACCGGGTCCGGGTCTGCTCCGTTTGAAGCCCCGAAGCGCTACAGATACAGACCACCTGCAGCAGCTGCAGCTTCTACTGAGAGCTGAGGTCAGATGGAACGCACGTGAGACACAGACCGACGGTGCAGATGTGCGGACATTGTTGAAACTTTTCACACTGTGTTGATGGTGATAGAGTCTTGATAAACATATCGGACAGCTTTTATTTTGAAACGACACACGCGGGAAGTTATCTGAATCGGTGGAAACGCAGAAAACTATGATGACAGGCGCCTTGGATAAGCGAGTGTGTGTGCATCGGAGGCCATTCAGCTGTAGCGTCTTTTGCTCACATACTTTCAATGTGGGGCGCGAGTTATGCACGCGGCGCGCCGCGCCGCACATTCGCCGTGCTTGTTTTTTCATGCACGTTCGCGGCACACAGCTCCATGGACCTGCTTCTACCGCTGGTGTTCTGTCAGACCGTTCTGCTCCGTTTGAAAGGCGAAGGAAGAACGTATGTGGAAAGACGTGATACACACTCATTTTATGTGCTGTGATTTTCAACCCCCAGGCTACATACAATGCTGTGAAAAAGTATTTTCCCCTTCCTGATTTCTTACTCAAAACTTGTTATTAGTCATCAAACAACTTTTAATTAGCCTAGACAAAGATGACCGAAGTACGGTAAATATAAAATGCACTTTTTTAAATTATGATTTCATTTATTAAGGGGAAAAAAGCTATGCATACCTACCTGATCCTATGTGAAAAAGTAATTGCCCCCTTCTTGTTAAATCATGAACTTAACTTTGATAAACCTTTTTATTTTTTTTGGAAAGCTGGTTCAATTTCACTCTTCACATCCAGGCTCCAGTGATCCATGGTGAGAGCCTTTATCACTAATGGAGAAAGCTTGGAACAGTGTGAAAACCTTCCCAAGATGGCTGCCCCATCAAAATATTATACAAATAAATAAAAACATTGTGTGACAAATCTGCAAAAAAGTAAGAAATCAGGAAGGGGGCAAATACTTTTTCACAGCACTGTATTTAATGGAGGGGGGACAATACAATACCTGATATTCTCAGCTGTAAACAGTAGGCTAAATATAATCATAGAAAGCTGAAAGCCACAGGTCATGTGGTCATCCAAACTGATGCATCATTTTTAGTCAAATAATGTGAACATTTTCTGCAGCTGACCCCACCTGATTGAGGTGTACTTATTCTCTCAAAGCTGTCTTTTTAATGAGAGATTTGCTCTCTGTTTAACTGGGAACGCTCCAAAAAGCATAACTTGCATATTAAAATCACAAAAATGTTCTCCCGGGGGGGGGGGGTTGGTTTGGTTTTTCGGACCTTGTCACCTTTTTTACTCTCTGGAGTTTGCAGGTCTGTTGGTGCAACTCGATGTCGTGGTGGTATTAAAAAAAATCTGAAGGTAGTGAAAAAAGGTATTAAATGGTAGTAAATTGACTCAAAGATTTGTGTATATACCCTGTATGACTCTGAAAACACCAAACAGCTCAAAGGAAAGAGGAGACTCTCTATATAACTAGGGAAAAAAACCATTTGTTTGTACCTTGTTCCATTCTTGATATATCTTAAGCTGAATAGCTGCTGCATCCCCTCGTCTCTGAAGTAGGGAGGGAGAGGTCGTGGCGTCTTCAGCCTCTCTGCTGGACGCGGCCGCGCTGATCTCTCGGTTCGTCGTCACGTCGGTTTACAGCAACTGGTGAAACTGACTCCGCGATCCGCTTTCGCTTCGGCATTTTGGTGCTGATCATCTAGATGAGTTTACCTTTCCTGCCTCCTCCGATCACTTCATGCTGGAGCTATGCTAATAGCACCGTGGCTAAGCTTTCCTCCAGCTCCACGTTACACTTGTTCCAGGCTCTGCCCGTCATTTTTCTCTAGGAATAGAAACTTTTTCCAACTTTTGTATCTCCATACTGATCGCGCTCGTCTTCTCCTTCTTCTTCACTTCTTGCTCTGATAGTCTTCTTCGTTCTACACATCCCAGAAGCCCCAAAATTACTCACAGTGTGCGCGAGAGTGTCCCCATTTACCAGCCGCAGAAAAGTGCGTTTGACGTCTATGGACGTCATTGGCACTCAAGCGTTGGATTTTGATTGACGTCCATAGACGTCAATGGCACTCAATGAGTTAAAAAGCCTTGGATACCTCCAAAAAGAAAATATAGCCTAGTTGAGTCCAGACAGCACTCTTGCACTGACATGTTGCTGAAGTTCGTTGCTTGTTTGTTTTCAACGAAGCTGGCGAAAAGGCAATCCATGGAACGGTTGATAACCTTATAGCTACATCATGCAGTGTCTTATATAACTTGCCCCTCTGCCAGGCTAAGCATCCTTTATTTTTTTATTCGTTTTATATAGGCTACTCCATACCACTCTCAGTGGTGTGGCTGAATGTGCAATGGCGACATCTTTTGATCAATAAGTGAACACTTAGCGTGAGGTTAGGTGTCTTTTTCATCACCTGAAGTTAAAGGTAAACATCCAGACATTAGTCCAGTCTAACATCTGAGGAAGAGCCGGTGGTGCTCGAAACGTCATGTAGCTTTAAATAATAAATTATTGTATCGGAGCTCTTTACACTTTTCTTTACCTTTATGTTGGCCTTTTGGTCCAGCACCCACCTAACATTGGGCAACTAGGACGTGCATGCTGTTTTTTACTTCAATAAATGTCTGATAACACATCATTACATTGTCATATTTTCAAATTTCCAGTCAATTTTTAACATTGATCTAATGCAAGGCCTTATGGAATCACACCTTTATGTTTGTAGTCTTTTCTGTCATAAACAAGAGATTATGGATTATGGGGTGCACTGGGTCGGAGGCTCTGATCTTACAAGGTTGGTTTTTTTGGTCAAGAAACGCTAGGTGGAAGACAGAGAGTCTCCATTCTCCCCGAAACAAGTCATTTAACCATCACAATGACTCCGAAGCTGTTTAATTAAGGTAAAAAATCTTGAGTTGTTCCTCTTTAACTGTTGTGTTTTGCTCTGTAGTCGACACCAGAGGAGCTAACACCCATGCAGCAGAGAGACAGGTGTGTTTTAAAGACGTCACAGGAGCTTATGAAGTTTGATAAAGCGACTACAACAGAAGCTTCGAGACACCAACATCTTTAAGAGTCGGCCGGAGCTGCTCTGACCCTGATTGATTTATCTGCCAAAGACAAACTTTACTGCCATTCTCCTCTTGACGGGCTGTAACTTTTGGACCACGAGTGTAATTAACACGTCTGGTTTATACCGAGGATAATAAAAGTAAAGTCACTTGCTCTCTTGGTGTAAAGGTTTTTTCTTTTTTTCTTCAGAGAGGACGCAGAGTCCGGCCGGCAGACTGATATGTAGTTAAATGAAGCAAGGTACAAATGAGAGAGGGCAGGAGAACATAACCTCTCCCATTATATATAAGGTAATGTTTAAAATTTTAATAAGGCAGGTGGAGATATACACAAGTACGTTAAAAAAAAAGAGAAATCCTCCGCTCTGCAACTTAACTGTCGCTATAATTTCTTCTAAACGTGGGCTGCACATAAAACACAGTCCACTCGGTCTGTTTGAGCCTGTCGGTACAGAGAGGCTGAGGTTCACCTATTATATTAATACAAGAGTTCCTCTCCAGTCCAGTGTAGTTGAACCTATAAAGCTGAGTGTCTCCATGTTTGTGACTAGGGATGGGAACCTTTTTTGTTTGCACATTTATGTTTCCAATAAAAATGTCAGTTTGAATAGCTTACTGGTCCCAGTTTAATATAATACACACTTTTATAATAATAATAATATAGTAGGGGTCCATCTCTCCGTCAGTTTGCAGGTCCTTGGCCTGAAAAAGACGCTGAAGACCTGAAGTGCAGACTTCAACGTATTTAGTATGTGTCTCTTTTTGTTTTGTTTTATTTGACGTGCTTCTGTTTTTGTTTTGTTTTATTTGACATGCTTTTCTTTTCGGGATAACTACGATAACTTTTAGATGACACTTAAAGGGACAGTGTAACTTATTTGGCTTTTTATTAGCACAAATCAAATATTGCTTTCATAAATACATATTTCACTGAAGTCTAATCACAATCGCATAGTATCGCATCGTAGCTTAGAATGAGGTGTTTACAAATACATAGGTGACCGGTCAAATATTGCACTGTGATAGTTCTGACTTGCACCTGCATGTATCATTTGTTGTTGTGTGATTATTTTCTCTGAAAATTAAAGAGGAACTTTAAAATTACACTACATTTTTACGTTAATTAACCAGCTCCAGAGTCCTAGTGCTGGTTAAATCAATGACTTGTAACTTGTTCCAGGGAGAATGGAGGCTCTCTGTCTTCCACCTAGCGTCTCTTGGCTGAAAACCAACCTTGTAAGATCAGAGCCTCCGACCCGGTGTCCCAGCTCTCGTCTCTGCGGCACCGCCACACAAACGTAACGCGCCCCGTAACCCGTAATCTCTTGTTTATGACAGATAAGACTACACAGATATACACATGGTAACATGGTAAATAACGTTATTAACCGCTCCATGATTGATTTCTCACTGGCTTCATTGAAAACAATTGCACATGGAGGAGAGGAGGGTTAGAGACAGGAGGAGAGACCAGACTTGGAGAGTTCCTCTTTAATAAAGACACTTGTTGAAGGAAAAAAAAACAAAGTACAGAGTTTGTTCGGTACCCGTCCCTTTACTGTCACACTGGTTTACAGGATGTTTTGTACAGATGCTGCTGAGGTGTCTCAGCCTGAGGGGAGAGGAGTGGGTGGAGGTTTGGGTTGTTGGCTGAACGGGGGCACTGCAGCAAACCCACTTCTTTACTGAGGCATCACAACCCCCCCCCCACCCCTCCTCTCTCGGTCTCTCACAATAGCCCTGTCCTCCTGTTGCAGCAGCTTCCTGTCGTAGTAATCTGTCTGTTGTTGCCTGTTGATCTGTTGTGTCAGAGAGTCTGGAGCAGATTCACACTCAGCTCTGTGCCCCCCGGCGCTGGTGAAGGAGGGGGCTGCAGCACAATGCACAGTGTTTATGAGAGCACCTTAAAGGACAATTCCTGGGCAAATTCAACTCGGGGCTGTATTAGGTGTAAAGGAAGGAATCTTAAGATTTTCAGTTTAATTGCTTGTGTTTTGCGGTAGTTGTGTCTGTCCCCACATCGCCACGGCAGCGATGAATGGGAGTGGATTGAAGTTCCGCTGCTTAGGCTGTTTACATCCCTCAAAGCCGCAATTTTTTTTCCACAGACAGCGTCAGATGGCTACTCAAACATGCACCGAGAACAGGGCCGTAGCCAGGATTTTTGAAATACCGAGGTCATAGTCGTGGTGCGTGGGGGGTGGCGTCAGAAATTTTGGGCAATTTTATATTAAAAGGCTTCAATCTGGTGCACTTTGACAGATAAAAACTACACACATCATATTAGATTAATGCCATTTTTATGATATTATCATCACTAGTGATCATCCAGAGAAGACCCAACTTCACTGAATTCTGATGAGAACACACCATCTATTACAAACAGGAGACTAGCTCCTCACACTCGTAGCAGCCACAGAGTAGCACAAATATTATATTATAAAGTTTAATTCCAGCTCGAAAAAAAAAAGAGTCTGAAATGCAATGTGATGGTCCTGGTTGTTAACATAAAGATGAACAGGTTTCTAGGGTGAAGTGTGCACTCTTTTTTTTACCATAGCTATAGCCTACTATCTTTGGGTGACTTCCTTCTGGAGCGTCAGCTGTGTTCCTTTTGGTTGTTGGTTTGTGTAGTATTTCACATTTATATGCATATTTTTTATGAGTAAAATATTGGTGTCAAACTTCATTTCGGTTGTATGGTCTTCTTTGAATGGGAAAATATGAAGAGGTCTAGGTGAAATCAAAATGAGCCAAAAACAGTTGTATTTGGATGGAGTGAATATTATGACACGCTATTAGTGAAATATAATTAGTTTTCCAAAGGTCAAATTCCACCTGGACATACGTATCTCTGATAATAAAACAGCTGCAAAATTGCTCAGGTTCATTTTTTTTAGCATCTACTTTTACACAGTTAGCCTACACATTACTTATTAATTTGCCTGATATCCCATGATTCAAAGGTACATTTTACTCTAATGTGATTTTTGTTAGTATTCTTACTAGGCAGAGATGAAAAATTAACATTTTCTACTGTAGCCTACTCCAGACATGTCTGTAGTAATCTCACAGGTCTTAGCTTTCTTTAAATAAATAAAAAAGACTGAAATAAAACTAATGGTTGCCTAAACTTTACACCGTATGCTCTTTGTTAAATCTGTCCAAAATGTTTTAGAAAAAATTTCACAGTCTTTGTTTGTGAAATATTTGTGCTCGTGCACCACATATGCTCACATCTTGTGCATCTCCTGGGGGCTAAGCCCCCCCTGTCCTTAAAACTTAGTGACGCCCCTGTCTGTAAACATAAAATGTATCATGTCACTGTGCTTTTCACATAAAGTTGATGGAAGAATGGACAGTGCAGTAGATGCCCCCTCAGTATAGTATCTGCAGGAAAGAGGTATCTGCTCTCCCCCACTTAGCTCTCAACTAGTGCATAGTGCAGGACACAGACAGTAAACAGCGCTGAATTGACCCTATTAAACAGCTGTTTTCTCCGCATACATGAGGTTCCGTCCCGAAATAATACAGCGCTTCAAGTGCACGTATGTACGAAACCTTTACAGTGTAACAACTGGTTGGAAAGAGCAGTTTATCTAGAGCCAGCCGACAAACTCAGTAGCCTTCTCCTCCATGCAGCAGGCTCCGCGACGCGCTGTATCACTCGCTTTTTCCGAATGAATCGCCTTTTTTCTGCGACCAGTAAACAAACACCAGCGTACGTGAGGGCGTCAATAAACAATAGCATTATAGGCCTACCGGAATTGTTTGGACAAGAGAGGAGTCACTCAGTCACCTTCCATCTGTCCTCCCTAATACTTTGCACTTTTTTTTTTTTTTTTCATTCATTAGGCCGAAAAACATACCGAGGTCATGACCTCGGTGTCCTCAATGGTAGCTACGGCCTTGACCGAGAAGTTTATTTACTTCAAGCAAGCCGACATGTTTGTAAAACTAGATCTAATGTTGTCGCTCAGTTGTTTACGTGCAGTCGGAAGCTCCCGTTTGTGTCATAAACACAGGAATATCAACTCTTGACTTGCTTGAAGTAAACAAACTTCTCGGTCCATGTTTGAGTAGCCACCTGACGCTGTCTGTGGAAAAAAATTGCGGCTTTGAGGGATGTAAACAGCCTAAGCAGCGGAACTTGCATCCGCTCCCATTCAACGCTGCCGTGGCGATGCGGGGACAGACACAACTACCGCAAAACAGGAGCAATTAGTCTGAAAATCTTCAGATTCCTTCTTTTAGACCTAAAATGTTAGGAAAATACAGCCCCGAGTTGAATTTGCCCAGAATTGTCCTTTAAGGATCCTATAAAACTGCTGCTGCTGCTGGGGGGGCGGCCGGTGAGTATAGTTGTCGCCAGTTTTTTGAGTGTGCAAGGTGTTTTTTTTTTTTCTTTTCTCCCTCCTCCACCTCCACCGGCGCTTTCACAAATTATTCAGGAAGTTATTAGACAGCGACGGTAACGTATAAACAAGTCCTGGGCTGCTCACGTTTCTGTCCCCGTCATCACACATCTCATTACCTGCAGCATTATTCATCAATACTCCCACCTCGAGCCCCCCCAGCACACACATATACCCCCACTGGGTAGGATGGCAGCCTCTGACAAGCCCCAAGTAAATGGGCATCTCAGCTTAGTGTGTGTGTGTGTGTGTGTGTGTGTGTGTGTGTGTGTGTGTGTGTGTGTGTGTGTGACAAGTGCTGACAGTCCAGGAGCCCGGCCGCGTACAAGGTCAGCATCTGTGAGCTTCATCAGTGTGTGTTAGTCAGTGTGTGTGTGTGTGTGTGTGGGTACAAACAATACACCACCTGTGCCCCCCTGCCATGTCTGCACCCAGCAGATGCTCTGAAAGTCAAACCCAGAATCTCTCTCTCTCTCTCTTTCTCTCTCACACACATACACACACACACATACATGCACACACACAGACACACACACCTAGTCATGAGCACCACGCAGAGTTATCAAAGTCAGCCGAGGTTAGTTTTAGTGTTATGAGTGTGATAAATATGATAAAATATGGGCCATAAATTCAGCTCATATGGAGAGGGGACAGGGCCTAAAGGCTCCCTGACACTGTCAACACACACACACACACACACAGACACACACACACACACACACACACACACACACACACACACACACACACACACACACACACACACACACACACACACACACACACACACCACACAACACACACATCATGGACAGGTTATGAGAAAATCGGCCCCCATGGGCTCCGAGCACTAAAATACCCACAATCTCACACTGAAGGAGTTATTTATCTTCTGTCTCTCTCTCTCTCTTTTTTTTAGGTGCATCTCAATAAATTAGAATATCATGAAAAAGTTTATTTTCAATTCAAAAAGTGAAAGTAATGCATTATATAGATCCAGAATGTTTTATTTATAATGATTACAGAAAGAGAAGGGAAAAAGATAAAAAGTTAAAATAAGTGTATATGAGTTGAAAGTTAAAAAATAGACGAATTGTGTTCATTGCTCTGAAACAGTGTGTGGCATTGGTGTTGATGCTTGGTATCTAAGCTTATGTCATTAAAGGGGCAGGTATCACAAGTTTTTCTTCTTCCTGCTCCTTTCCATTTATGGTGTTATGTAGATAAAGAAAGAAAAAAGAGAAAAGTGAACATCATGTAATGCACTCCATGAATGGAATAAGTATGAAACGAAATGAAATTGTCTTAAATTTAATGAAGACCTAAAATGCATTATCCAAAATTTTGAATATTACAAAAGACAAATTTAAAAAATCATGTTGGCCATCTGTCCATCTATATCAATCAATACTTAGGACATTTTGGCTTGAACTACTTGAAATGAACTTTTTCCATGATACTCTAATTTATTGAGATACACCTGTACGTTATGGAAAGCCGTTTTAGTCATAATGAAATAAATTAATAAATGCATAAATAAATAAATATAGCCATGAAATGAGTCCCGAATTAAATAAATAGGATGATAAATAGATATAAATGAAATATAAATACATATATTTTTATTTTAAAAACAACATTTTTATTTTTCCAGGAGACTTTTATTTTCTAACGCCTCATTTATTTATTTCCAGATACTTTTATTTCCTAATGTCACATTTATTTATTTCTGGTTACTTTTATTTCATAACGTCACATTTATTTATTTCTGGGGACTTTTATTTCATAGCATCACATTTATTTATTTCCGGCGACTTTTATTTCATAACGTCACATTTATTTCTCTCCTCTTTTATTTCATGCTGCAATATTCAAATGAGGGGGCGGGGTTATCTGGACCCTTTCAGAGTAAAACATCACATGCGGAAGTGCTGTTGTTGTTAATTGTTGACGGCTACTCAGCAACTTGATCAATAACTTGGGGAGGAGAATAGTGTTTTAAACATATTTCGTTTTTTCTAGTTTCTGTTGTTACACATCTCTCTGCCTTATGTGTTAATATAATACATCCATGCTTAAGTGTGCTGCGTAGCTAACCAGCTAGCTATGTCCCTGCCACAGCAACTGGGTAAAGAGCAGTGTCTCGAACACAAAGTGGAGAGGCAGGGATATTGTGGAGCAGGCTAGCACAACCTGCACCCACCTCGATGTATTATGCCACCTCCCAAAGAAAACATATAATGAACTGCAATGAAAATATTTAAGTCGTTACCGGGTGTAGCTACGTAAACAGAAACAGTCTCTTTGGGTGTGTTCGAAACCGCATACTACATAGGCCTACTGCATACTGTCCATACTCCATACTACATACTCATCAATCAGACAGTATGCAGAGCGTTTACACTGCAGCATACTACATGATAACCCATAATGCATTGCGCTCCTACCCGAGCCAAAATCAACAGGCTAAAGCTGATTTCATTTTAGCTCTAAATTCTTTAAATATATCACTTTATCAACATTTCAAACGTTTTTAGGCGAGAAAGTAGCCGTTTAGATCAGCAGTGTGTCGTTAATTGTCTAAATACCAGCTGTTTACAATTTTGTTCGGACGATTTCGGCGCTACTAAAGCTAGCCGTCGTGAGCAACGCACTTCCGGTTACTTTCACAAAATAAAACACCCGTTGCCCTTTACTATATAGAAAACCCCAACGATAGAATTTGTGCTTTTATTTTGAAAACAGGAAGTGAACCTACCCTCGATGTAGCATAGCTTGGAACCGCAAGTTTTGACCGCTCTCGTCCCGTTAACGGCATTATTTATACCGTTCAATATGCCTTACCGGAGAGTCTTGCCAGCTCTGAGATCGGCCTGGTTCATTGTAAAACATTTATTTATTGATGTAAATGTGGTGTTTTTCTGTGCGTACAGACCCCAAGGCAATTGCTGCTCTTCTGTCTAACCACAACAAACTTGTGCTAGATTTCATCAATGAGACCAACATTTAGAACCCCAATGTGCGGTTAGTTTATCCAAACGACGGCTGTTTTAAGTTTGCCCCGATGTTTTATCCATAAAAAGAGTTTAATCAGCCGGTGGTAAACCTCTAAGCCATCGGTTAAGTTAATTAGCGGTCGTTTTTCTCCACCTGGGCGAGGACCGTATAGCCGGCGGAGCACGTCAGGAGCCGGGCTGCTGCCTCTATGATGTCGCGGTCGCTGCTCGGACCTGGAGCTTCACTTCTCCGAAAAAAACATCGGGGCACACTTAAAACAGCCGTCGTTTTTGGATACGCATCGCTATCGGCGGCAACGATGACAGCTACTGCGGTCCGACGGCAAATTCGTAAGCTACTGCTTTCTCTGGGAAAGAGCAGAGCAGACACGTAAACGTACTACTTGTTCTTCTCAACCAGAGTGCCCGTAGGCTACTAACACATAGCTCAGTGGACAGGGAAGTGGATTGTTCACAACAACAGCACTTCCATACACTAGATCCAGCGCAAAATAAGGTGAATAGGCCGTCGTGTGATGTTTTACTCTGAAAGGGTCCAGATAACCCCGCCCCCTCATTTGAATATTGCAGCATGAAATAAAAGAGGAGAGAAATAAATGTGACGTTATGAAATAAAAGTCGCCGGAAATAAATAAATGTGATGCTATGAAATAAAAGTCCCCAGAAATAAATAAATGTGACGTTATGAAATAAAAGTAACCAGAAATAAATAAATGTGACATTAGGAAATAAAAGTATCTGGAAATAAATAAATGAGGCGTTAGAAAATAAAAGTCTCCTGGAAAAATAAAAATGTTGTTTTTAAAATAAAAATATATGTATTTATATTTCATTTATATCTATTTATCATCCTATTTATTTAATTCGGGACTCATTTCATGGCTATATTTATTTATTTATGCATTTATTAATTTATTTCATTATGACTAAAACGGCTTTCCATAGTACGTATATACTGTATAGTCTCTTTCTTTTTCAGAAGTTGTTTGTGTTGCGTTTCATTGTGTTGTGTGCGGTACGGTGCTTTTTGTGTTCACCGTGTGTTTCCTTGGTTTTCTCTGCAGAATTACACAAAACGTACTGAACCAATTTGCAGTGAACTTGGTGGAGTGATGGGTCAAGGCCCAGGAGAGAGGAGGGGGAGAGAGTCCGTTCAATGTTAGGGGCAAAACTGGATCATTTGCAATGAATTAGAATTAGTTTTTTGTCTGAAGTCCGCGGTGTGTGTTGCTGTTGTTTGACATTGGCCTTGGCTGAGGTCTGCGCTCTGTGAGTGTTTCCTTCTAGTGTTTGTTTTTGTGGTCGTTTTGCATCCCCTTTGGGTTTTTATGTCTCTTAAGGTATAAAATAGAAATGTTTCCATACCTGAGAGGAATCCAAAGTACAAAATCTTAAACCCAGGTTGTATAATCAGGATTATTTTACGGTAAAACATCACAAATAACGATGAGAAATGTTCAAATTCTCTGAGTATGGAGTTTGTTTCCGGGCAGGTCAGGTCAGAGCTTCCTCTAATGACAGAAAAACGAGACCAAAAAAAAATTGATTAGAATTTTATTAACACTTGAACAAAAGAGTTTTTGTATGTCAAGACACAATGTTTGAATTTTAAACAGGGCGAATAACAGCACAGCTCAACAGGAGGCGATACTGTGACAGCAAGAGCCAGAGGGAGGCATTATTGTTATTGTCTCCCTTGGTGGTGACTCGCTCGCAATGCTGCATCGCTATTAGAGAGCAACATAAAAATAAAATCAGATTAAATGCACATGACAGGAGGCAAACTCTCTGACTGGAGTCAAGTTTATGACAAGCTTGTGTCATTTATACCGTGACTGCATGATTTATTCGGCCTCCCTCGGAGCGGCGGAGCCAAGCTGGGAGTTTTCTAATTCCTTTCTCCGTCATTTCTCCAGCCGTCAGTCAAAGCTGCCGAGAGCACGGAGGCTAAATGTGAACGGCTCAATAATAAAACGAGGTTGTTAGTGCTGCCAACTTACATTTTCACTCTTTGTTATTTCAAGCCTTGTTTTGAGGTTTTAAACGCTTTTGAACTTTGTGCGTCGCGTTTTTCTTTTTAAATAAAACTGACAGCTCTGTTTCTCTCGCAGCCGGTGGCACGGCGGGGCCGGGGCGGCGCCAGGTTAGTCAGCGGTTCAGACGGAAACAAGAAGCACATCTGTCCAGCCATCCGAGCCGATCCAGAGCAGGTTAACACAGCCCGTGTTTTGGCAGAGTACACAAACACACACAGAACATTTTAATACATGTGTGACTCAGATACACAACCGGTGGTAACGCACTCTGACACCTCGAGGCAATTTGGACTCAACAGTCATGTTCATGTTCATGTGCAGCTAATTTGATGTTTTCTGTTGGCATGAGGAGGAAAAAGGAAATGTTGACTAACACATCTGACTGAGGCTGACGTTACTCTACAGGTCCTGATGCATAATTGTAATTTTTTTGTCTATATCCGATTTGTCTTGACTGTCGGTTTACATGTTCTGTTGGAATACACAATCCAACAACTCCAAAACGCTCTGGTGGACAAGTTGTGACCTGCACATTCACCACGCTATGAGATAATAACAGAACGTTACCAGACAGAGTTGTTTTAGAGGGAAATGCAGAGACTGCTTTTTTTTTTTTGTTTTAATGCTTGCTGAAAAACTGACCCTGAAGGCAACGTGCATCAGCGGTTTTGCATGAATTTACCTCTAAAACAACTCTGTCTCGTAACGTTCTGTTATTATCTCATAACGTGGTGAATGTGCAGGTCACAACTTGTCCACCAGAGCGTTTTGGAGTTGTTGGATTGTGTATTTGATGAGGAAAACCAAGAAATCCCATTAGCCTCCGTAGCGTAGCTCTGAGCAGCTCGCGCCTCTGCTCCACCGTTCTAAAAATAGCTTGCACTGACAATTAGAGGTAACGAACCTACTGCTAGGACCAAAGCGATTATGGCGGGCCAATTTGCCAAAATGTTGAACTATCCCTTTAAGGTGGAGCAGACAGAAGAGAGGCCTTTTTAGGTTGTGGGCGTCTGCAGCAGTGATCGCTGCTACATCGGTTGTGGCTGCAGTTAAATTGATAATACTGTAGGTTATTATTGATGGCGTACAACTAGCAAAGCCAGGAAATATCCAGACTGTATTTTTAGATTACAGACGTATTTTTGGCAGATATTCAAATATCCAGATCCAGCCTGAATCCGATCTGACAATATCGGATTTCATGTGTTTTCTTACACATTCGCGTTCATGTTACTGATCCGATCTGAGCCACAGGAAAATCTGAGTCACTTGAACCATATAGTGTAAACACAGCCTAATAGCCGTGACAGTATTCCTCAGCTCTTTTATGGTTTTGTTAGTGCCATTCAGTGGTTAATGTCATGAAAAATCGCTGCTTTTCAGATTTAACGATTTATCACGAGCTTTTCCCTCACATCAACCAAAGTGCTGTTGTCGTGTCTCTTTGTTGTCGTCTCCTTTGTAGTTGTTTTTGTGTCACTGGGAATTTTTGATTTGAAATTTTTTGCCAAGGTCGACGAATTTCGTTGCTTAAAAATCGACACCTCAGGCTCCGATAGAACAAAGGATTATTCAATTTATCTGAGTTCAAAGACAAACTCCACCTGAGCTGAACTTTCATCCTTGCAGCCATTTTTCTTGTCTGTATAATTGTTTTAAAACACATTGAACCATTGTAATGACCTTTTTTTTCTCCTTTTAAAAATCTATTTTATTCTTGAACCTCCTTTGAAAATCAAGTGTTTACAGTCCATGTTCAGACGTGGACTGGAAACGCTGCCCTTGGCCTCTATTCAGAGCTTCAACCTGGTTATTGGACATTTGCTGAAAGATTGTGTTTTATTTATCAGAATCAAAAGAATCTATTAAGGACTCACTCGAATGCAATATTGGTTCGGTTGGTCTCAATATAGAGTGGAATGCCTTTAAGTGCTCTCTTAGAGGTCATGAAATTCAATGTTCCTCATAAAAAGCAAAACATTTGCTTGACTGGAATAAATAAAAAAATAATGCAAAAACAAAATTAATTTTCCAACCCTGCAGACAGAGACTCTGCTGAATGCATCGACTACAGAGCTGGAAACGAAGTATGAATGAGTGCAGAGAATTTTTTTTAAAAATAATAATTTAATGTAAATAAAAGGACGATCAACTTTTATTAACCTTGTAAGTCACTGAGGACTTGCTGCTGCGGAGCTGCCGTCACCTGTTGGCAGGTGAGCTAACACATGCAGGAGGTGCGAAGGCGTGAAGAGGAGACTTATTGTTCTCCAAAGACAAAGAGCTCCAAAAAAAAGTCCATTAATTTCAGCAGGGATATTATGGGATGTTACCATTGTGTTGCACCTCAAAGCTCCCAACACTTCCTCCCTGTTTACCTGCTCTTTCCCTCCATGTGTCTCTTTTTACCGGAGCTTATAGCGTTTGGTTTCGTTTGACATTTTGGGGTCACACAGGTTTAGTGAAGTCCATGATAGATTTTTTTTTGATTTTTTTTATAAATGTTCTCTGCTTTTATGTTTTCACGTCGACTACTGAGGCACAAACAGAAGTTAAAAACCACCACTGCAACATCTGTATTTTCACACTTAGCTCTTCATCCTAAACAATCAGAGGATCAATCTTGAAAAACAAGAGACGTGCAAAGTGCTTTATTTACGAGAAGGAAGTGCATCAATGCTTATAAAATGAGTCATTTAATCAGGCCGTTGATTGACAAGAAACATTATTGGCAATGGCAACTACTTTGATTGATTTATCATCAGTTGGTGTAGAAGCAGAAAGATCTGCTGCTTTTTTTCTAATGAGATAATGAATATAAACATGAACCATTAACCAATTAACAGAGACAGCAGCACATTATTAGATCATTGAAATTATATTAGTCACAGACTCAAATAGCCTACATTAAAAGACAAAGTGAAAGACTTCACTCACTTTTTCATATTCTCCTATAGGGAACTCCAATCCAGTCCAACTTTATTAAAAATAAGAGATCAGAAATAAAAGACATAACAGCTTACATAAGGCATAAAATTAATACAAATGAAATAAATTAAAAAGCATACATAACGGGTGAAAATGATAACTGTACAAATGAGATCAATAAAATAAAATAAAAAATAAGATAAAAATAAAGTTAATCATTGAATGGCCTCATCAGGCCAAAATATATACATTCATTTTATTCATTTATATGCAACAAGCATTTAAAATGAAGCCACAAACTTTCTTAAAGTACTTGTTTATCCTTCCTTGGTGAAGGATTGGGTTGAAGAGAGTTCTTTGTTAACCACAGAAAAAAAAACAAAAAACATCTGTGTTTGGGTTAACATGGCTGATTTGTTGAGTTAATCAGGGCTTAAATAAAACCAACAGCCACCAACATTAACCAAACAAACACATATTTCTTCTAGTGTGTCACCACAGCAGCAGCATCAAGCCAACACACACTTATTTAGATCAAGAAATAGCTTAAATTTGGGCTCATTCAACATCATCAGGAGGTTGTTTGCTCCATCTGTGTAATATAATATAATATAAAACGACTGAATGCAGCTTCGCTCTGTTTGGTTCAAGCTGACGACTGTGTCCTACATCCAGATCAGCCTTCGTCAGCCTCCTGCTCTGACAACACACATTTTGTCGAGTTATTGCTGCCTAACAACCACACACACACACATACACATCCTCTCACACAGTTAAAGGGATAGTTCAACATTTTGGCAAATTGGCCCATTGCCATAATCCCTATAGTCATAGCAGAAGGTTCGTTACCTTTAATTGTCGGTGCAAGCTATTTGTAGAACGGCGGAGCAGAGCCGTGAGCCGCTCAGAGCTATGCTACGGAGGCTAATGGTATTTCTTGGTTTCCCTGATCAAACTCATCAAATAAACAATCCAACAACTCCAAAACGCTCTGGTGGACAAGTTGTGACCTGCACATTCACCACACTATGAGGTAATAACAGAACGTTACCAGACAGAGTTGTTTTGGAGGTAAATGCAGAGACTGCTTGATGAAAAACTGTCCCTGAAGGCAACGCGCATCAGCGATTTTGCATGAATTTACATCAAAAACAACTCTGTCTCGTAACGTTCACTATTATTATCTCATAGCGTGGTGAATGTGCAGGTCACAACTTGTCCACCAGAGCGTTTTGGAGTTGTTGGATTGTGTATTTGATGAGTTTGAGGGAAACCAAGAAATCCCATGAGCCTCCGTAGCGTAGCTCTGAGCAGCTCACGGCTCTGCTCCGTCGTTCTAAAACCAGCTTGCACCGACAATTAAGGCAAGGCAAGGCAAGGCAAGGCATCTTTATTTATATAGCGCATTTCATACCAAGGTAACTCAATGTGCTTTACATAAAGACAAAACATAAAAAGAAAAAGAAAGGTAACGAACGCTATGACTATAGTGACAATGGGCCAATTTGGCAAAATGTTGAACTATCCCTTTAAAGCCCACCACCACGGCCAGATTCATCTCGTTAAAACACACCGATAACTGGCGCCTAAATGTTATTGGTGTACAATCTGTGAAGTGGTGCGGAGGTAGGTGGTTGGGTGGGTGAGGAAAAGGTGGATCTCCCCCGACCAGCACCAACACACACACACACACAGACACACACACACACTCACAGACACACACACACACACACACACACACACATCTGATGCAGCCACTGTAGCTTTGCTATTCTGTTTTAAGCTCACAGATTCCCCACCATCTCTTAGTGTGATCTCATTCTGACTTGACCTCATATCAATAATTCATTCAGCCCAGAAAAATCCTCATGAGCTTAAAAACTTTTAGTTCCAGCGTTAGCACTTCTGCTGAGGCCAAACTTTAACTGTGGACGAGCGATATTTCCTCCTGACGTCAGACACATAAATTCAGCTTCTCCTTCTTCTTTTCTATTTCTCCCTCCCTCCCTCCCTCCTTCCCTCCCTCCCTCCCTCTCTCTCTCTATCTATTTTCTTTGATTTCCCTCCTCTTTTTATCCCTTAACTTAAACGTCTGTGTATTGCTGTACGGACCTGTTTTATCGAGCATGTCCAGAGTTGTTTATTTAGAAATATGAAACTTTATACTTAATAAAAATTACAAAAAAATATATAGCTGCTATTCAAGAAGAAGAGTTGAGCTTTTCGAAATGGTGATGTTTGCTTTCTTCAAGTTTTCAGTTTGTCTTTAAAACCGTTATCGGAGGAGGAGGGAGATCAAAGCTTCGAGAGAAAGCGTTTGCCATTAGCAGATACTGTACAACAAACCCTCTTTGAACAGTGGTTTGAAAGCCTCTAAAGAAATGAAGTTACTCGAGGTAGTCCCACAATTCTCACAGTGACAATGAGAGGACAAATGTGTTACACAATCTGAGCAGCGCCGCCGCCAATGTGCCGCCGACGTTTTTTGAAGATAACGACGGGCTTCCTCAAAGACCACGGGCGGATTTTGAGCTTCTGGTCCACGCACCACAGAAAAGTTTTAGTTCAGGCTTAATTTGAAACAAAGAAGTTTTTGGTGTGTAGTTATTGTAGTGAGTATCACAGTTAAACCTCAAAACACTCAAGGAACAAAGTCGTGTTTGCGATTTGACACCAGAGACTGAGGTTTTTCGGCAACTAAAGCAGAACATAAAGTTGTCTTTCTGCAACATGGTGCCGACTTAACCGGACTCTCTATAGGTCATCTGCAGTGTTTTTTAGCTTTGAAGTGTCACATATGATAACGTACACCACATCAGGCCTAACATTACGAGCACTGACAGTAGAAGTGAACATTTTGACCTCAAAGTTTAAGTGTTAGAAGCAGAGAAAATGGTTCAAGCATCAGGATTTGAGCTTTTATGCTGGGCTTACACCAAACGAGTTTCACAGTCCCAGACTAAAAACTGAAAGTCTTTTAGTAAATCTTAGGAGTTTTACTGGAGTCACAGCGCGCTCCCGTCATCTCGAACCTTAAGTTTAAGGTGGTAATCTGCGCTGTTTCATATCAGTCTCTTGGGCTTGCTATAATATCAAACGTGAAAGGGGCGACTCAATGACTTTGGAATCTGTCATTATAGGTAGCAGGCCAATGTTTGTGAGGATCATGAATGACAAGTAAATGTGAATATTTGCTGAGCAAGTTGATGTAAGTGGTGAGCAGTGAGCATCAAATTTTCTGCTTGCGCTTCTAAAATTTTAAGTTAGGGGCCACTGTGCTCCTAGTAAAAAACGTTAGTCTGGAGGCCCATTATCCGTATCCATAAGCAGACATCACAGTATGTGTGTGTATGTGTGTTATCTGTCTGTCAGAGTCACTGCTGCCAAGTGTTTTGTCCAGTTTGATGGGAGTCAGCTGTGAGGAATGTGAACAGCGGATCAGGACGAGCGGGGTAGAGTTGCTCCATCCAGTGTCCTAGGATCGGAGCCAGTCATTGAGAGACAGTTACTGGAAGAACGGGACTTTTTGGCAGATTGTTTATGAGACATGAGACTGGTGTTCCCAGCTGGGGTCAGCCTGGGTCAAAGCTACGGGAGTCTGAAGAATGAAGCTCTTGAGTTTGGGAGTTGTTGGTGTGAAACTTTGTCTGCTGCAGCATTTGCATGTTTTTAGATTTGTGTTTTACCTCAAAGTGAAAGTGTGATTATAGTAGAATACATACATTTACATATATATCAAGATATGTCCTGTCTGAGCAGGTTTATTTGTCCGCTACCGCTCCTTCCAGTTTTTCACTGTCCACACCTAAATATGAGGCCGGTGTTGTTGGGATTGATTAAAGGAGACATAAATTAAAATAGTTCCTGTGACGTGATTTGGTCAAAATACTCCAAGGATCAAACATCACAGCTCTTTTCATCCTCTCAAAACAGCCCTGTTCAGAACGACTGGTTTCAGTGCCTGTCCCTTTAAATGCAAATCAGCCACTGCTCACCAGGTCCCGCCCCCTCTACCTGTACCGGTACTCACAGGTAGGGGTGGTATTATGCAAATTTGAAAACTAATGACATCATTGGAAGACATCTGAGGGAACAGCTCGTAAAACCACATGGATTTTGACCTAGGGAGCCTGAAAATTATAGATTTTTTTTGTCAATTCTCACATTTTGGGGAATGGAATGGAATGTATTTTAAAAATCTGTGAGTAATGTTGCCGTAGGCCGGGTTCAGACTACACGATTTTACAGCTCCGTTTAAAAACATGTTGGCTTTCTTGAAGTAAACAATCCCCTCGGTGTAAGTTTGAAGCCACCTGACGCTGTCTGTGGGGAAAAAAGTGGTTTTGCAGGATGTAAACAGCGTAAGATCGGTCTGCTCTCATTATGCTCTGCTGTGGCAGAAAGAACTAGAGACATTAAAGGACAATTCGGGGCAAATTCAACTCCCCGCATCGCCACGGCAGCGATGAATGGAGCGGATTGAAGTTCCGCTGCTCAGGCTGTTTACCTCCCTCAAAACTGCAATTTTTTAGTTGATATTCCTGTGTTTATGACACAAACGGGAGCTTCCAACTGCACGTAAATACACTGAGCGCGTCAACTTGGGTTGAATTAGATCTAGTTTTACAAACATGTCGGCTTGCTTGAAGTAAATAAACTTCTCGGTGCATGTTTGAGTAGCCATCTGACGCTGTCTGTGGAAATTAAAAAATTGCAGTTTTGAGGGATGTAAACAGCCTAAGCAGTTGAACTTCAATCCGCTCCCATTCATCGCTGCCGTGGCGATGCGGAGACAGACACAACCACCGCAAAACAGGACTAATTAAACTGAAAATCTTCAGATTCCTTCTTTTAGACCTAAAATGTTAGGAAAATACAGCTCCGGGTTGAATTTGCCCGGAATTGGCCTTTTTTTAAGAAGAACATTTTCAGGTTCCTGCTTTTAGACCCAAAATATTACAAAACTACAGTCCCAGGTTGAATTTGCCCGGAATTGCCCTTTAAACTACTACTTTCCGTTACGGCATCGTCGAGCTTCTTGGATGCTAAATCACTGTTGGTCAGTCATGTTACACTACACGTCTGTTTGTTGTTCCTGACGTTCATAATGAGGCCCGACGCTGGAAACGTGTTAACGCGTTAACTCCATCGTGTGAAATTCTGCCTGAAATTGTGTCGTCTGATCCCGACATTAGTCTGGATGAAGGAGCCAGAACCAGGAGACAAATAGATCTTGTGTGTGTTTTTTCCCGGTGCAGAGCTACAGTAGTCAGAGACGTCTGCAGCGTCTCACTTGCAGTCAGGTTTGTGATTGTGCAGGTGAAAACGATGATGACATTCAAAACCGGGGATATTAAGAGTGACAACGTGATGTCGGCCCCGAAACACAGAGCGTGCGTGTGACTGTAGGTAAATCGACGGTGACGTGTGACAGACAGAAAGCTGCTTCAAGAGTCTGAGCTGATGCTTCACATCCAGTCTCTTCCTCCAGCTCTGAATTATGGGAAGAGGTGCCGACAACCTCCCTCTTCCTCCTCCTCCTTCTCTTCCTCCTCCTCCTCTTCCTCCTCCCCGCTGCCAGAATCTCAGAAAGAGCTGACAGGTTACCAGATATTTCTTCCTCCTGCACACGAGGTGAATCTGAGTCATTTCCACAGTTGTTTACAAGCTCTGGTTCGCTGGTAATTGGACCGAGTGAATGTGTAAGAACCAGAGTCAGAAATGCAACAAAAAGGCATTTCTGCAGAGCCGAACAAAACAAACTGGAGGTGTTACAGTGTGTGTGTGTGTGTGTGTGAGACAGTCGGTGGTCCTGCATCTCTGCCAACTAGTGTCCTCACAAAGATGGTAAAAACCCAGTTCTTGTTACAAATAGGGAGATTTTAGTGTGAGTTTAGCATTACTGTGCACGTTTCGGTTTATAAATAAGAAGTTTTCAATGACAAACAGATACAGCAGTGTGTCTGTGTGTGTGTGTGTGTGTTCATAGTACTGTGAGTGTGTGGTGTGTGTGTGTGTGTAGGTGTATGACAGGGCAGCATATGGCTAGCCCTGCATGTAGTGAAATATTAAAAAGCAGTGTCAGCAAGAAGGGCACTGTGTGTGTATGTGTGCGTCTGTGTGTGTGTTTAAGTGTGCATGAGTGTTTGTGTGTCCCATGGGGAGTAGAAATCTGCCGGACATAGACAACTGGGCATGACAAGCTCCTACTGTGACACACAAACACACACACACACACCACACACACACATAATGATACTTTCTCTCCTCGGTCTCTGCCAACGTGTCCAGTTGGCCTTATTTGCTGGTGAGACTAAATGCCATCACTCTCACCCTCTCTCTCTCACTCTCTCTCTCACACACACACTGTTTTTTTCCACATGTGAATGTTTCATGAACACACCCTGAAGGTCTTCATCACTCAGTACGTTTACATGACGCTTGAGAAAACCAAATTATTACCTTAATCCGACTGTAACTGGACAACTGAGTGCATGTAAACGTTAGTCCGACTAATATCGGAGTTCTCCAGCTCCGATTAAGACACCTGGCTGATGCGATTGGAATACGACTTTCTCCGGCATGTATACGCCTTAATCAGAGTTTAAAGGGATAGTTCAACATTTTGGCAAATTGGCCCATTGCCATAATCCCTATAGTCATAGCAGTAGGTTCGTTACCTTTATTTGTCGGTGCAAGCTATTTTTAAAACGCGTTTCCGTCAGTTATTCGATTTTCTCAGTTGCATGTAAATGGTGTGTGTGTGTGTGTGTGTGTGTGTGTGTGTGTGTGTGTGTGTGTGTGTGTGTCAGAGCAACACAAGCCAACCCATGTTTTTTTTTTCTAACTCCTCTCCTCCTCCCCTTCTCCCCTCTGATTCACACTCTCCTGCCTTGAAGTGATATTTAAAAATCTGTTCTTACACGATCGTTTTTTGGGGTCGAGCTCGTGGTTCGTCAGCACTTGGCGTCTATTTTTTTGGGGGGGGGGCGGCGATGTCGCGCTCTGACCAAATTACACCCCTCACTCACTGTTTACTCATGATGTTTGATTCATGTTGAAGGGCGAAGCGGCTCCCGTGTAGATGGGTTTTATTTTAACAGTTGTCACTTGGAGTTTCTTGATTCTCCAGAAACAAACATTTCCTCCTCTCTCCAGCAGCCAGTGGATGATGATTATCTCCATTATGGATTCATCTGCTCATCACTTCCTCTATTGATCCATTTCCTATCACAGTCAGCTAAAAACCAAAGATATGAAACACAGCAAACATTCACATCGCTGAAGCTCTAACTTACAATTTATTGGCAGTTTTGCTCGAAGAAATTATATTAATTATCCATCAATTATCACGTTGCCAATTAATTCTCTGTTGAGTCGCCCCATCGCCTCATCGCTCCTGCTCTGTTGATGTGCTGCACAGTCGGGTGCAGTGGATTCACGAGAGCGAGAGGAAGAAGCTGCACGCTCCCACTAATGTCCCTCTTTATCTGCTGTAAACCAAAATCTGTAAACGCAGTCAAATACAGTACACACAGAACAGTGATGAGTTTTGATATTTACATTTACAGTACCAGAAGAGCAGCGTTTATGTGTTTTGTGTGACCTCACAGTAATACTGTTTCAGTCCTTGTTTGAGAAAACCCAGATGAAGAATCCAGACTTATTCTGGATGTCTCAGCATGATGTTGTATTAGTTCTTTAAAGCATAAAGATAATCTGTCTGACTTTGGCCTGATTTTCCCCTATCTCCCGATTATTTTATCTTATTTTAAGATTATTCTATGAGATTATCCTGTGGTGTGAGGTGTGTTAAGAGTCAAATTCTCCCGACAATCTGCTCAGAAAATGGTAGATCCTAAATATTAAACAAGTTCGACTGTTTCGATCAAAAGTCGTCTTGTGTGTCGATTCATGCAAAACAGCTGATGTGCGTTCCCTCCAGGGGCAGTTTTTCGGCAAGCAGTCACTGCGTTTACCTCAAAAACAACTCAGTCTCGTAACGTTCTGTTATTATCTCATAGCGTGGTGAATGTGCAGGTCACAACTTGTCCACCAGAGCGTTTTGGAGTTGTTGGATTGTGTATTTGATGAGTTCAATGAGTTTGAAACCAAGAGCCTCTGTAGCGTAGCTCTGAGCAGCTCGCGGCTCTGCTCCGCTGTTCTAAAAATAGCTTGCACCGACAATTAAAGGTAACGAACCCACTGCTATTACTATAGGGATTATGGCAATGGGCCAATTTGCCAAAATGTTCAACTATCCCAAGGAGGAGGAGATCTATGTCCTGGCTAGATTCACTGATAAAGCCTGGACAATGAGACAGAAAATATTATGTCCCACATAAAACCATACATTTTTGTTTTGTTTATCTTGGAAGCTTGTCGTTTTTTGTTTTGTTTTTTCTCCTTCCTTTTCTTTGAAGATGACACGCTAGCCATTCTTGAATGTTTGTACTGCTAAGTGTCTTACAAGCCCATGTGGGGTGGGCACAAAAATGTGGATGACACTTAAATAAAGAAATCAATCAATCAATACAGTATCGTTAATAGACGGAGAGAGGTCAATCTGAGTGCATTTCACATTTTTTCTTGCCCACAAGTGGAAATCCAGGCCTGATGGTGCAGAGGTCACGGGGTCATCGCGGCCGTTAGAAGTCGTCCTCTGGGGGACGGTGAATATTCAGAGCTACTGGAACAGCAATCTGTTTTTTCTTTTTTTTTTTTTTTCAACATCTTGAAGTGGACAAAAAGCTTGACAGATGGAGCCCGAACAACTGACAGTGACATCTGTAGGTCCGACTGCTGGCAGCAGCAGAACCAGGCCGGACTGGATGGATGGAGCGGGAAAAAGTGATGACAGGACGAGTATAAGGTGAAGATAGAGAGAGAGAGAGAGGAGGAATCTGGTGTCAAGAACCTGTAACCCTCTGCTTCAGCCTCGGGTCGTAATGAATTCTGACTCATTTGATCCTCCTGAAGTCTCTGTGGTTTGATGAGCGCTGATCAGTCGTGGCAGGCGGAGTCTGACAAGGGTTTATCCGGCCAATTAGCTCGGCACACTCAAAGTATAGTGGAAATGTCAGAGTGTCGTATCGATTGTGTCAATAGGCTTTTCTGTTTTTCAGGTCTGAATGTACGGACAAAAAAAAACAACTGTAGGTTAAACCACAAGACACGCGTGAGTGACAGTAAAATGAATCGATCACATGCATTAACAATGTGATAATCGATGTGTATCGACGCCTGGAGCTCATTATTTTTTATCTCACTCTGCGTGAACGGTGTGCTCGATCAGTTCTGGTCAGTTTGAGGCTTTTGTACTGTGGAGAAACACAACGACAGTGGTGTTGTGCAGCTTCAAATATAGATGATCAATGTTGTGTTTGTTTGTCACAGACTGTGCATGAGCTCAGCAGCTGTGACATCTACATCACAGACTTTTATAACAAATCTAATGATAAAAACAAAAAAAAAGATTTATGTTTAACCTGTTGAACTTTTCAAGCATAATTTGAATATTGGTGTTGTTTTTTGGGCTACTTTTCTTTTCTCTCTCTTTAAAAAAAATATATGTTCAAAATAAAGTATAATCAATCAATTAATCAATATTTGCCCCCTCAGGACGCCCTGCTGATCAGACAAGTTTGATATAGTTCCAGTTAATGGTGTCTGGGGTTGCAGTTTGTTGACATGAAGTTTCCATCGACACTGTGGCAGCTGCGATGAGATGTTTACGTCTTTCACAGAGATTAGAAAAATGTGCATATTTCTGTGTGTGTGTGTGTGTGTGTGTGTGTTGTTTTAATCTCTAAATTTGTAAAGCATGGCACCAAGTTTTCTGGCCAAGTTCCTGTGGCTGTTTTTCACAGATGTAGATGCATTTCTGGCTCTGGCACCAGAGAAAACGTCCCTGCACCATATCCTCTCTCTCTCTTTTTTATTTTATTTTATTTTTTTACGGAGCTTAGAGATGATTGTTTTTCCAACTGGAATAAAAAAAATAAATAAAAAAAACACCTGTCAGTGCCGAGCTGTGAGGAGATTCTGGTTGTGCTTGTCGTTACATACACTACATACATGACATAACTGGTCTTGGAGATGGTTTGACTGTAAAATTATAAAATTAAATGATTGAAAAAAAAAAAGTTAGTAAATTTTTAGCGTGGCGCTCAGGGACGCGGTGAGTCAGTAGAAACTAATGCTGCCGGTTTTTGGGCCAAAAAATGATTCAGGCGCCATCTTGGAAACGAGAGTAGCCAGTTCTCCTAATTCATTTATCATGTCAGCAAACGCATCACGACTGCTGTTTGAGTCAGACTGGGAGCCAGGGAGTTTATAAGTTCATGAGGATTTTGATGGCCAGAAACTCGGATGATTGATTCCTTTTTGCTTTTTTTTTTTCCCCCTCAGTGATACAAGAGAAGAGTTTCATGAGTCACAGTCTTTAGAAATAGACATGGACAGACTGTGGTGTCATTTAGAAGTGGAATAATGGCTCCTGTTTCCAGAGAGAAACTCAGACCTGGTGTAACATCCCGACCTCTTCCAGAGTGAAGTTGGATTTTCTTTTATAGTCAGATTGTAGAAGAAATGCACATGTAAACAACATGTGAGAGGAGGGAGTCTTTTCTTTTTCTTTTTTTTTTGTGGTATGAAATAATCACATAGTATTACAATTATCAAGGTTATTATGCATTAGAATTAGATAATACAACCCTATGAACTAAAATATAGTCAAAATATAATCACTTTACTAATTATTTACACAGTTATTTTAAGTGTCTATTAATATAGCAGCAATTATTAATCCCCCAAGGGAAGTGTTAATTGTCATCTTTACCACATGTTTAAGTTCATTTCAATAATTTTTTTTTTCAACTACAAATGAAACGCTGACATTTAAATTCCTACCAGTTCAGTGCTGCGTTAATGGATCAGTATCTTTTACTTTTGCGCACATCTGCCAATATGGTTCCAAAATAATGTTTTGTTTTGGAAAGTAATAGTATTTAGGAATCTTTATGATTAATTCATTGTGGCATTTAATGGTGAAAACAAGTTAATCGTTACATCCCCGGTCTCTCCAGTGAGACCACAACATCCAGCAGACGGTTCGGACGCTGTTTATTCTGGGACAGTCGTGTCGTGTATAACAGTGATGCAGTGAAACTCTGTCAAACAGCAGCAGCGTGTTCATTATGGAGTCTCTTTGCTGCACTAAGAGGCCGACTGTGAGAACAGAGCCGTGGCCTTTTAACGTCACACCGGACCAATAAAACATGTGAGTGCGGTGCGTTAAGCAGGAAGCTGCTGCTGCTGCTGCTGCTGCTGCTGCTGGACTCAGTGTTGTGATTCTGTAAGCATAGTTTACAGACAGCAGGAGCCTATTCCTCCTCTAATGGCGGCAATAACTCACACACATACACACACAGGGCTTAATGGCTTTTATAATGAATAGCCCAAGATAGTGGGCTAAATGGTGGTTGCCATGGTGACGGGGCCAATCGATCAGAAGGTATCGATCAGCCATCGATAAGTTCCAGACGGCAAGCAAGTGGAATAGAGAATGAGCCGTGTGCTTGTGTGTGTGTGTGTGTGTAGCAGAGGTAGGGATTAGCTCTTTCTGTGTGTGTGTGTGTGTGTGTGTTTGTGTGTGTGTGTGTGTTCAGCAGACATTTCTCCACAGTAGTTCAGAAAGATATTGCCGTAATAGATTCATGTGTCATGGCGTCACCTCCTGCTCCTGGATCCAGAGAGCAGGAGGTGTCGCGCGGGGTCTCCCTCCTCCCGCAGCCTGAATCCAGGGGCGACGTAAACAACTGAACCAGAACCGACTCAGTCAGGATTAACATTACAGGAGGAGGAGGAGGAGGAGGAGGAGGAGGAGGGGGGAGGAGGGATGAATATTCACTTTGCTCCTTTGGTAATTTAACGCCCCGTGTCGCTCGGCATTTTTTTTAACCATCCGAAAATGACAGGATGTGGCCTGTGACGGACGAGGACGTCTATCAGGACAAAAAGCTTCCTCGGTGGTGGTGGTGGAGGAGGAGGAGGAGGAGGAGGAGGAGGAGGAGGAGGAGGAGGAGGAGGAGGAGGAGGAGGAGGAGGAGGAGGAGAAAAAGTCAGAAACTCAGTGATGGAGCGACAGCTGTGGCTTCAGGAATCTGTCAGTGACTAAAGGCCCTTTCACACCGGGGACGTGATGAATAAAAGACACAAAATTGCGAAACATTGACCACGGTTACATAAATTAATAATTCCGAGTTAAATAGTTCGGAATTAAAATATTCTCCTTTGAGTTTACATGGAAATAGTCATTCCAAATTGAGGTTTACATGGAAAACACGTTCAATTTCCTTTATTTGATTCTTCTTAACGTCTGGGGGTCAGGAAGGGTTCTGATTGGACAGGGGCCACACGTGTTTACGTATCCACGTCAAACTCCATTCTCAGTTTTTATTATTCTTAAAAGGAATAAACGTTTTATATGATCTATGAATTAATTCATTCGGATTTAAAATCAGAATAAAACAGCCACTGACTTCGGAATTACAAAATTTAATTCCGAATAATAATTTTCATCCGGAATTAGGTGTGTACATGGTCTTTTTAAAGTGGAATGAATTTTTATTCAGAATTAAAGCTCTCATGTAAACGTGGCCATTCAGCGGCGAATATTTCGCATCAAAACCATTCACACCGGGGGTGATGTGAATATGCGACAGATGCGACCGTGTAAACCAAAGTTTGGCTTTGCGTGGCGTGGTTCTTCACCTCCACGTCGTATCTTAAATCCGTTTTACACAACTACTCGTTGATTATCCATCACATATTCAACACCTGCTGTCGTCCGGTTACCGACTTCACCACATCCAACACAACAGCTCACTGCCTGATCTCTGTCCTGAGTCCTGACCGCCGACACACTGTCCTTCATTTCCTTCTTTGTAAAGTTTGTGTCCCTTGTCGAACAAGACAGGATGGTAAACTTGGACTGTATATAAAAAAAGATGGCGAGTGCATGGATGCACTTATAATAGATCCATGGTTGAGAGACACAGGTTGTTGTGGCTACCTTCTTTTCATGCTACATGATTGGTTGATGCGCTTATTCGCCGGGTGAAAGCTCAGAAAAATCAACCTCACGCATGTCGCATTTCCAACGCAACTTTTGACGTGAAAGGACTCGTAATTTGGCAAAAAAATATTGACCCACGAATTATTCGCACAAAAAATACGTCTACGGTCTGAAAGGGCCCTAATTCTGTTTTAATGGAGTAAATAAATGCTGACACTGCACCAGCACTTTTATTTTGATGGACTCTTGCCCTCTCTCTCTCCTGATGGCCTGATGCTCTGTTGCACACTGGTCCCCTAACAAGTCTATATGTTTTGGCGTCTACTCGTTCCCCATCTGTCAGATTAACAAAATCATCTCATTTTTTACTTCTTCTGCTCTTAGATAAAAAGTCAAGATTTCACACTGAGCTCATTAGAAGAATAAAGAAGGACAAGCAGCTATTCATGCAGGAAAAACTCCAGAGGTCCACTTCAAAACACAAGGACATCACTAAGGAAGGGGATTTAAATTACACGAGGACCGGCGAGGCCACTGAACAACAGTCGGTAATTGTAATTATTGCTCGGGTGAAAAATTTTCCCACATGCGCTCTGCAGATTAAATCCACTGACCAGCACAGGGGATGTTGTTAAAATCACCCCACAAGTGTGAACGCAGGTGACACGGTGAAATTACAGTATACACATGGTAAAAAAAAAAACCCCAACAAAATTATATATATTATTGATGATGGTGATAATTGCACACCGTATCAAGAATAGTTACTTTTCCTCTGTTTGTAGGATTGCAGCACAGGCCTTAATTCTTCAACCGGGCGCATTTTAAAGTCTCTATTTTTACTTTTAATGTAAGCTACTAAAGTGAAAGTGCAGACGCTGGGCGGCCGACAAGTAAAACACAGACAGACAGTAACAGGATCCAACATCCACTTAGGAAAGACATTAAAGCTAAATCAGAAACCAAACGGCTGACCAGGAAAGGTTTGTAGATTCTTTTAAACTAACTGTAATTCAGTGAGAAACGACATCTGGCTCTTTTATTGGCAACGATCAGTTAAACGTCCTCTGCTGAACAACAAGCCAGACGACGTTCGTGAGCCCAGTGACTCATCGAAATGATGATATTATCTTCATGATCACTGTCTGCAGTGGTTAATCCTACGGGACGACTTGTTTTTATCTGTTTTGTAATTTTGCAGCATGAAGGTTGTTGAATAAATATTGTTACCACTTTATAAGAAAGAGTCAACCTAATCAATAAACACTATGTTTTACTGTTATTTTTGGCAGTAATTAAGTTTATCATCTAAAAGCTTTAATCTACTCAGTTTACAGCCTCTGCTTGGTTTTGTTTTGTAGTTTACAAGTTTTTAATCTGGACATCCAATGCAAAACCTTAAACGGATAGTTCAACATTTTGGCAAATTGGTATTGCCATGATCCCTATAGCAGTAGGTTCATTACCTTTAATTGTCGGTGCAAGCTATTTTTAGAACAGCGGAGCAGAGCCGCAAGCTGCTCAGAGCTACACTACGGAGGCTAATGGGATTTCTACAACTCCAAAACGCTCTGGTGGAGAAGTTGTGACCTGCACATTCACCACGCTATGAGATAATAACAGAACGTTACCAGACAGAGTCGTTGATTTAGAGTTAAATTCATGCAAAACTGCTAATGCGCGTTGCCTTCAGGGGCAGTTTTTCAGCAAGCAGTCTCTGCATTTACCTCTAAAACAACTCTGTCTGGTAACGTTCTGTTATTATCTCATAACGTGGTGAATGTGCAGGTCACAACTTGTCCACCAGAGCGTTTTGGAGTTGTTGGATTGTGTATTTAATGAATTTCATGAGGGAAACCAAGAAATCCCATTAGCCTCTGTAGCGTAGCTCTGAGCAGCTCGCGGCTCTGCTCCACTGTTCTAAAAACAACATGCACCGACAATTAAAGGTAACGAACCTACCGCTATGACTATAGGGATTATGGCAATGGGCCAATTTGCCAAAATGTTGAACTATCCCTTAAACATTAAATCTGTGAGTAGTAAGTTTTAGTGAGTTTAGTTAACATTTGTTAATTCTCTGTAGGCCGACCAAAGATTGTTTGTGCAGAAAGATGCACCACTCTGTGACACCACCGTGCAGCTGTGAATGAACCAAGTGTTTCTTCTGTCTAGAAGTTCATGTCACGTCCATGTCAGAAGTCAGAACGTCTCAATTAAACATTCATTGAATATCAATAATTCACACCCATGAACTAGATTATTATGAACCAGATCAGGTGGCTTGTGAAAAACCAGAAGAAGTCGGCTGTGACTGTGACTTCAACGTGTCTGATGCATAATCAATCCACCTGTACCTAAGTAAATATACAGTGTGTGGGACACAGAGACTTATCAGTGAGATTCATATGTAGCGCCGTCTTTTCAGCCGACGTCTCAGGGTTTTCTGCAACTTATACATTTTAATGGAATAAAACGTTCATCTTCAAGGACAAAGAGCAGCGATGTCGATGTCTCACACAGCACAGACCACATGTTTAATGAGAGCGACTTCTCTTTTAACTCATCAGCCTGCCAATCACGAAGATTTAAACTTTACTTTAGTTTTTTTTTTTTTTGCCATTTTTAGAATCAAAGAAAGAACCAATGAATAATCAATAATTATAATAGCCATTAGTTATCCTAGTTTAGTCAGTTACCCACTAACTGAACTGACCTTGAAGTGACGTGTATCACATTGATATGATGCATTACTGTAAATCCATAGAGCCATTTGTTTCAGATTGCATTGTTACATAAATGCTCTCTGAAGCCATGAAAACATAATAAAAGCAGAGACGGTGAGTTGTCTTTGTTTTATTTCCTCATGTGGGAGACTGTACAGTAAAACTATTTCCAGCAGCAACGTCTCAGTAGCAAATCAAATGAAAGCGTCGGCCTCTGCTCCTCTCAGACTGTTAAATGTCAATCTGTAACGTTCGCTTCGTTCCAGGACTCATTCTGTAGTGCTGTAATTAACTTTTTGTGTACTCACCCCGCGAAAAGAAAAACATCAGAAACCCTTCTATAAAGCTTTGTTGTTTCCATGGTTATAGGTTTATAGAGCATTAAAAGAAAAAACAAGCGCTCATAAACCATTAGATCTGTTGCTGCATACTGGTTTCCAGTGGGTTTCTCTCTCTGATCAAATGGTTTCTACTGCATCCTTTAGCTGTGGGTTTTAATGGTTTCCATTACAGGCTGCATTGGTCACTAATGGCCACGATAATTACCAACAGATTACAACAGACAAACCAACAAACCATTATGATGCAGTTTGTCAAAGCCACATCACAATTATGGGTAAACCACTAAGACTGTTAGCAAATGTTAGGAAGTTGTTTCGTTTTTTTTTTTTTCAGCAGCTTATTTTCCACCCACCTGGTTAATCTACTCCCACTTCAATTAGACATTTCCTACTGTTACTTGACAGGACTGCCAGCAGCTAGACGGGGTTTTAATGACTTTTGGATTTAAAATCTTCCTCCGAAATTATTTAAACCACCTTTTATCATTACATAAATAGACACATGAGGAACGTTGAGTTCCAGGAGGAGTTGCTGAAGTTTATCTTGGCCAAAATCCACCGCTCTCCAAAGTTTGAAGCGTTAAGAAGTAGTCAAGGGTTAGCGTTAGGGTCGAGGTGGGTGTTCATTCATATGTATAAAACCAAATGACTTCGGTATCAGGTTCAGGTTCATGATTGAAAAGCTGTTAAAAATCTCTAAATTATTGTTTTACATGCAGATTCACTGACTGAGTTTGCCCTCATGCAAACCTGCAAACTTTAGTTGCTTGAGCTTTTGAACTGCGTGTGACTCCAGAAATTAAAAATACATGTAAAGTGATGCACAGTGAACTGTTGGTGACCAGAGTTTTTCTAGTGCATCACTGATGATGTTGTGAAATGCTGTAGAGAGGGACATCACCCACCCACCAAGATTGTCCCACTGGGTATAAACCTCAAACACTGGTGATATCACTACAGATATCACCGCACATCATCATCATCGCTGTATCTGTAGAGAGTTTTCAGATTGCCTGTTTGCATTGGGCTTAAATTCAAAATATGTCAATCACATGGTTTTAATCACCAGTAGATTATTTCCAATATGATCATGTAGAATTTAATTAAAAAGGTAGAAGAGGCTGTGTGTCCAATTTATGGTAACACTGACTCTGAAACTTCTCCCAACCCTTAGTCGACATGAGGGTGAGTAGATAATGAGTGAAATTTGAATTTTGGGTGAACTATCCCTTTAACTTTACCCTAAAATGACACGAGCCTGTAAAAAATAAACCTTTTAAAGAAGATAGAGAAAACACAACAGTTTCCATTTTAGCCAATGTCATATTATTCAAACCTATTTAATTATTAATTCTCCACCCTAATTATACCCAGAGATTCAAAGATTTCACACACAAAAACAAAGATGATTCACTTCCAATCCATATTTCTGATTGGACACTCGTACATGTGATCAATCATGTGATCACTTGAAGTGTAATTGCTCTGGAAGTCGGAATAAATCACCTGATAAATGTCTTATTGCTCACTCCTGTGGTGCTCCAGGTGGTTTTGTTACGTGGAACCATCTGGAAACTGTTTGGAAAGCTGCAAGCAGGTGCTTCCCCCCAAAAAAATCGAGATACTTGATGATACTTGTGATTGGTTGAACCATCTGTCAATCATACGAGGTAGGAGGAGTACAGAGCATCTGTCTGTTAGTGGTTGTTTAAGGACATATTCACACCAGGCTTGTTTAGTTCACTTGAAACAGACTTTTTCCTTGGTGCAGAGCTTTTGGGTCGGTGAGAATACAAACCACCGGACTCATCTCATCTGGTACTTGGTTCACTTGTTTGGTCCGAAACGAACCCTGGTACGATTTGTTTGGATTTCGCATTTGGTCCGGAAAGGGTTCGCACTGCATTCACACCACAACCAACCGCCAACCAACCAAAAAATGTGGCTTGGGTCAACATGGAGCACAGAAGAGCCGCTTCCTCCATTAGGCCTTAGGGTAGGGGAAAGCATGAATCAGATGCTGGAGAGGACGAAACCGTTTATCTTTGTCCTTGACCATGAACAATCAGGATGTTGTGCAAGTGACAATAACTGGAAATACCAAATTAAAAGGGCAGCGAGAAATGCATGCCTGACCTCCATGCAAGATCCTGTCAATGTTTTTTATCCAATGATCGAGCAACTGTGGGACACAGGTGCTTCTGTTTACAAAGTTGGTCCACTTAAAAAAAAAAAGCAATCTGAATACGAATTGCAAGTAAAAAAAAAATTGGTCCACACCAAAGCAAGTGAACTATCAGACTTTCCTGGTGTGAAAACGTCCTAAACCTTTGTATTGAAAACTTGTGTATTGTTAAAAATATCAAAACAGTGGTTTTCTTGTCGCTGCCAGTCGTCCTCCTTCATGGCGATCGGTCTGAACAAGTGGTTGCAATGGTTCACCTACGTGCTGGAGAAGGGTTCTCCCTGAAACGTTCATGTCATAATAAAATACTTTAAGGAGGACTTTGCTTTGAGGATCCAGCACCCATTTATATTTTTGGAGGGTGAGCGCGTTGTTTTTTGCATTTCTGAATAAGCGGTTCTCATGGTGACTGCCAGGATTTGTATACAACGTAAAAGTTCAAGAAACTGTTTCAATGGGACAGAAAAATAAGGAATACCCTCGAGTGCAGGATGAGTCATCAAATGTCCGACATTGTTTTTCAGGAACATAAAATACTCGGATAATAAGTTTCTGACTTGAATTTGGTTAATATAAACAGATAAATAAAAGATGAACACGAAGATATGAGATTAAAGCTTTACATACAGGATATATCTCCATGTAAGATATGGCACCTTTAATTCCTCTGTCGCTAAGATGTAAGAAGCAGATCTGTTAAAGAAAAAAGAAAAAAAAGTTTTAAAGGTCAAACATAATCATATATTCCTACCAAAATAAAAATAGCAATGTGCTTGGAAGGAACCAAGTGCAAAGAGTCACTGTTGACACCGTCTTACTGCAGCGATGAAGGTCTTAGTCGGATAAAACATCACAGTCGGACCTGGTCGTGTGCTGTGATCAGAGGTTCGACTCGCTGATGGCGTTCGGCCCGTAGAGGTCAGTGCAGCGAAGCTTTTCCACCTTTCAACATGTGGTGGAGTTGCTCTTTAATCTGACAGAGCGCCGGTTTCATTTGGTCTTTGCCCTTGACGCCCTCTTTCTTGTCATTGCAGCGGCCTGTCAGCCTGATCGGTCCTGTAGCCGGAATTAAGTCAGTCACGGCTTAGTCCAGAGTCTCAGTCCCGCTCCGTCCTCCTCGACTACAGAGAGGCCTGAGCATTGATCCGTGATCGGGTTCTGCTCATCAGCTGTTTTGTTGCTGGCGAGGCAGAGCGGCAGCAGAGCAGCAGCTCATTTAATTAATGCGGATTTGACTGGTCACGCTGCTGCTGCAGACTCTCAGCTACCTGCTGCCCCTGCTGCCGCCACCCACCCACCAAAAAAAAGAAAGGAAAAAAAAACTACTGAGCCGTGTCACAACGCCACATCAAAGAGATTTTAGAATTTCTTATGTAATTAACTCAGACCTCTGTGAGCGAGGCCATCACGCGGCTCATCACGCAGCTGGCAGGAGGGTCCTGTCACGTCCCCCGCGGTCTATAAATTACCTTTGTCCTGTCGGATCTTGACAGCTTGCCTCAGTTTTAGCCACTTGTATGATAATTGTCATCTGCCATGTTTTAAAGCGGCGGCGGCGGCGGCTGACGAGCTGATGTTCAATACGGCTGACTTGTTGCCCATCAAACTGTCTGCTTTCATTTGCTGCTGGCCTGTATAATCATTTGCTTAGGCACCAGTGACTCCAGAATCACATTAGTACAGCTTGATAGAAAATGTAATAGAAAAATTGAAAAGGAGAAAATGAGAGAATAAAGGAGACGTAAAGAAGAGGAGGGGGGGAAATAAGTACAAGAGCTCAGACAAAGTCGTTCCTACACTGCAAAAACTCAAAATCCTTCCAAGAATATTTGTCCTTTTTCTTGTCAAAATGTCTAATTTCTAGTCAAAACTAAGACTCATCACCTAAAAATTAACTTGTTTTTAGATCATTTTCAAGTTTTTTGTGCTTCTAATAAGGAAGAAAAACATGTTCTATCAGATTTTTCTACTTATTTCAAGTGAAAATATGCTTGAAAGAAGTAAAAACTGTCTAACAACAAACTTTTTATGCAATGTTTCTTATTTTGAGTATAATGAGATTTGTTTTGACTAGAAATTACATTTTGACTAGAAATAAGACAAACATTCTTGGTAAGATATTTGAGTTTTTGCAGTGTAACAGTCTGGTCAGGTGAGATAAATTGTTAAATTCTCATAAATCTGCTTCAAAAACCTTTTTTTTTTCTTTTTTCTAAATGTGCATTTTGTTTATCAGTCAACATAAGTTCTCAGCAGCTGCTTGGAGAACTTGTTTTTTCTACGGGTCACCGTGATTTTCTAATAATCATAAATATTCATTAAAGTCTGCTGATGATGAAAACATTCAGTCTTGTTTATAAAGTGTATATATATGGCTGAACCTATAGATATGTGTGTGTGTGTGTGTGTGTGTGTGTGTGTGTGTGGGCCTGCACCATATTGCATGTTTGATTTTGCTATCTGCTGGCACCAGCTGTGAAACTATTGGGGATTTAAATATTTAACATCTTGATATCGTTTCCACTCGCTGCTCTCCAACACGTGACCGCTGTGGGTGAGTCGGCTGCATTTCAACATATGTGCTCGCAGCAGTCTGCAGCTTTTCTTTTTGTTTACACGTCGTCCATACGTACAACGCACACATACGTAGGAGTGTTTGTCGAATGTGTCTGCGAGTTTATTTCCATGCAACACCTCCGGTTGAGACTTGAAGTATCTTTTTACAGCTTTTACACTTTTTTTTTTTAATCTTTACGTTCTTTGCTTTGCAATAATGCAATATTGGACACTATATTAAAGTGCCAATTCTGAGCTTTAACCTGAGTAGCTTCCAGTCAGCGGGGGGAAAATATAGTGCACATAAGTTCAGGGGGTTTTAACAGTAATTGGACACTTGGCTGCTAAACGTTCCTCGGGCAGCTGTGTGTCGTTTCAGCATCAGTGTCATGCATTAAGAGATTGAGAGTGAGATTGTGTCGATAAGAGGAGACAAATAACATCAGACCTGGTTGTTGTGCCAAGATTAACAGTTTGGCAAAAAAAATAAATAAAAAGGAGGCAGGTGCACAGAGAAAAACAAAGAAACTGCAATAACAGGATGGAGAAGACAAAACTGGTTCAGAGGAAACATCATATAAACAGTGATGCAGAGCTGTTTTTACCAGAGCTCTCATGTTACTGTGAAGCGAAACCAGACCACGATCCGTCTCCAACCTCCACCGAGTGAACCGAGCTCCACATTATAAAGCACATTAGCCACATTAACCTTTACTTAATAAGTCAATAAAATGGTGACATTTGGCCTTTTGTATGTGTGTGGGTGGATGAGTGTCGTGGACGATCGTAAAAACAAGATAGATGATGGTCTTAGGGAATAAGAACAATGATGAGGGAATAAACTATAGCAGTAAGTCAGTCAGTCAAAGTATAAAAGCGGTAAAAATTAAGCAGCAGCAGCAGCGAGAGGAGGAAGTGAAGAGGAGCAGAGCGCCTGAACACATCAGAGCATCGGCTGCACATGCATGAGGAGCGTTTACATATTTATTGTCAACTTAGAGATTTCTGGTTATTGCAGCAGCAGCAGCAGCAGCGACGTCTCTGTCTTTATTTCTCTCTCTCAGAATATCTCTTTTTCCCTTCTTCTATCTCTCTCTCTCTTTCTCTCTTCTCAACCATGAGATTACCTGAAGGGACAGTGAGCTATCAGCGTAACACACACACACACACACACACACAGAGGAACCACTGTGTGTGTGTGTGTGTGAATGCAGTAAGAAAACCCGTGCATCCACTTGAACAAGTACATGTACATGGTTAAAAAGATTGGCGCCACACAAACACGCCTACACACACACACATGCAGAGGCAGGCAGTTGCAGCAGTCAGCAGGGACAGTTAGTTGAATAGCACTCATTTAGATGGAATGGCCATCCCACCCTGTGTGTGTGTGTGTGTGTGTGTGTGTGTGTGTGTGTGTGTAGGCATGTGAGTGTGTTTGTTTTGTGTGTGCGTGTGCGTGCATGTTTGCACCGCGCAGAGCTTTGGGAATAAGACACTATTACCTGAGAGAGTCTATGAGAAACTCTGTAAATATTGACAGAGGGGGAGAGATGAGGTGGAGATATGAACCTTAAGGGGGCTGCGGATTGATAATTTAATGGTTTCACTGGGAGAGGAGATTGGATCGAGAGGAGAGGGAGGGAGGGAGGGGTGGGATTTGAACCCTCTCTGTTGCCATGGCAGCATTTGGCTGTAAGATGAGCCAAATGGCCGCGGCCTCCCAAGTAATCTGTGCAGAAAAAACACTGCAGAGGGTTTTTTTTGTTTCCGACGCATCGCCATCGGCCTCGCCGCGACTCGCCAAAGACAACGAAGGGAAAAGACCTTTTTAACTGAGAAAATAATTAACTTTTCTTAATTTTAAATTAGCCTTTGTTATTATGAGCCGCTCGCTGGGTGGAAGGGAGTGCAACAGCAGAAGCAGCAACGGCGGTGGCAGCGGCGACACTGTAGGGCATCAGTGTGGCGCCGTGTTTATGTGTCGGGTTGAAGAGACGAATTAAGATGGAAACAAAAAGAGTTTCAATCCCACGAGGGATTTTTTTTTTTATCACGTAAACACAAACAGACAAAAACTCACAGGTGTTGAAGAGGAATAAAAACCTTCCCCAAGCTTTAAGAAAGCAGAAATATCAACAATACATATCGTCAAATTAGCCTTCAAGTTCTGTTTTTATGATTTAAAGCTGTACTTACCAAATGGCAAAAAAGAACTGACAAAATTCCTATCCTCCAGGGTCTGTGATCATGTGACAAAAAAAACTGGTGCGATGCTGTCAACTTCACTCCAAAGTGCAGATTTGAAACTCTCTCCCAGTTTGTGTTTGCTGTTGATAGATCATGTAAGATAGTTTTAATTTGATAGTACAGATAGGATGGGCAGGCGTCACATTTCTTTCCATATATCCGTCTTTTTTTTTTTGTCATTTTACAAAACAGGAAGTGATGGAATCAGCTGATACTACTCTACATGATTTTTTTTGCATTGTGTATTTTTTTGGCCCAGTATGTTAATGAAGTAGGTTAGAGTGAAAAAATAATTGTCAGATCATTTGGGTGAAGTTGTGCTGGGAAAAAAAAGATACCAAACATGGGTATGGTAAACTTTTTTTATGTGGTAAATAAAGGCAAAATCAAGCATACTGTATTCAAAAATGGGTTAAACTCTGATATGTTGATAATGTTCCCTGCTCTGTTTTCACCTTTTTCCTTCTTGTGAGTCTCCCTCTTGTCTCCTTTTCACACTTTCCCGTTTCCCCTATATATGTCTTATTACATGATTTGCATGGGATTTCGTACATGACGTTGCATTTCTTGTTTTCTTCTGTCAGATCCAACAAGTTGGCCACGCCTGATGAGACCACTGACCACGTCACAACCACAATCAGCTGGAAGACTGCACATACTGCAGCAGTTGAAACATGTCAAGGTAAAGAAACATTTTCCCTTTGTCTGTTCAAAAGAATCAAAAAACTCTCAACTGAAAACTGAAAAGAAGACATAACAAATGAAATCACACCCATGTTATTTGTGCTAACTGTGTCCTCTCTTTGATCACCGACCACATTGTTAACCCCAGTCTCTTCGTCTTTTAAACATAATTGAACAAACATGTTAATTTCAGCTCTCCCATGTTCTTCAGTGTCTCTTCCTGTAGGGTTCAGTTATTACTGTAACTGACAGACCATTTTCCAACCGTGGTTTATTCATTCATTTCACTTTTATTTTGTGTGTTTTTTCGAGGGCTGAGTCACATCACTTCTGCTGCTTTGTGACTTGTATTTATGCTGTTGTTTTAAGAGAGAACATCAAGTGGCTTTTGTGCCGCGGCGTAACGTTATGAAGGCAATTCCTCTGAGTGCTGCTTCTGCTGCGTAATTCTGAGACATTATGTGCATTTGTAAAACACGTGTTTTACATTTTTGTTTACATTTCCACTTCATACAGCTCGCCTCTCTTCTGCAGTTTGGCTTTAAACAGCACATTAATTATTGATCACGCAGCGTATATACTGTACTGACAGAATTAATGACGTTGTACGATCGCGCCCCGTGATGGCAAAGCGTGGTTGGGTGGTCGGTAAATGAGGTGCATCAGGTTGTAAAACAGGGCGGCGCTCCCTGTCGTTTGAGAGTGCAGAGGGGTGGAGATAATTACTCAATTTATTGAACATCTGTGACTCTTCTGTTTCCATCTTCCTGCCAACGTTCCCTCGAGAGATCAGCACGGAGAGGAGCGGATTTCAGATGGTTGTGATTGTGAATTCATTAGAAAATAGAAAAGTGCATCTAAAGGCCAGTGCGACATACGTGACTGAGTGACTGACTGAGTGATGGAGTTGCATAATTGGTTGTTAGTGCTGCTTCTCTACTTGTTTTTCTTTTTTTTTTCTTTTCCACTAGCACTCTACGCTACGTTGGACATGAGAATCAAACCCGCTAATTTTAAAAACACAGCTGCAGCAGTGACCACTGATCTGTACTGAGACTGTTGTTGTTCTTTCACCTGAGTTAAATGACTGCTGTGTGGAAAACCACGCTGTGGTCCGTTGAGGAGCAAACAAGTGAGTTTGGAGCAGAAAAAAGAGAGCAAGATGACGTGGCCGTAGCCGCCGTGATATGACAACCCCGCCCCCACTGAGGAGGAACTATGAAGGACTCAGCTGTGATGGAAAAGGACCTAAACCGAGTCGAGTAGAGTTGTACTGTGTAGTGGAAAGGGGTGCAAAGTAATGGTAACTGGTAGTGGAAACCTTGCTTTACATTGTTTTAACATCTAAAAATCATCATTCTGAAGGTATGGTGGCTTTTATTTTGCTGTGGCGGAAACCCTGATGTTGGAAACGTAGCAGCAGATGATACATGTTCAAACACACAACAATACAACAACCATACATTAAAGCAGAAGTAGAGGAATATTTGTGTTAATATAAGTCCTAAATAGTTATCTCTTCCGACAGCAATCACTTATATAGAGTGTTTGGTTTGAAACACGGGTCTGTCAGTCACTCTGCTTTGCTGTAAGCCGAGGAGAAAACTTTCCTTGTATCCTACAACCTTTATCCAATGAGGAGAGAGAACAGTATAAAGGGGCGGTCCTCTCTGTGGCCCTCATTTATCAAACTTGCGCAGGATCTGGTGTAGATTCTGGTGTAAATATCAGTGTACGGCAAGTGTCACGTGTGATTTACTAAAAGTGTGTACGCTGCTGATTTCGGCGTAGAACCGGCGTGGTGGTGATAAATCCGGCGGCTGAAAACGAGCGTCATTTAAATGTCACGCCCCGATATATTCCTGCTTTAGAGGCGTCGCCCTGCCCCTTTTACGACAGGGAGACACGGAAGACGGCCAAGAAGAGGGACTTTACTGGCGTTACCGCGTTGAACAGGGAGAGGGCGGCAACATTAAATATCTGGACATTGATAGATTGATAGGTTTTGTGACTGATAAGCGTCATCCCGGTGGATGGAGGCTGCAGAAGCACATGTCACCGACCACGTCAGGAAACCCAGTGATCTCATGAAATGCTCCTGCAGTTTACTAAACACACGTGACTGAGGAGAAATCATAGGCATATTACTGCTGCGAACGCGACTTTATGACCATCAGCACCGCTGGCATGGGTCGGCTGATGGAGGGATGTGAAACACCGGCCCGATGTCCCGCTGACAGGTCCCGGTGACTGGGGAAAAAAAAAAAAACACTCCGCCGCGGAGATCAGCTGCACCTGGACAGGTAGCGGAGCCCCCCACCCCCCCCCGCCGGCTCCGGTGTCCGGCAGAGAGAGAGACTGAGGAGCCGTCCGGTCATGCTCTGGTGCTGCAGATGTTGGAAGTTTGTGTGTGTGATCTAACAATAACAGGTCTGTCTGTCATTGACTGTTTCTGTTGACACAGCTGATTAACGAGCATCTGTCACGTCGTGGTTTTTAATTCATCTCAGTTGCTCAAAATAAAAGTCCAGTTAAATTTTCAACACGGACTTGGTTGTAGCGTTTCTCTTTTTTGGCTACTTTTTAACTTTTTATCAATATAAACAACAACAACATGTGGTCCACATCGCTGCGTTATTAGACTATGGTTTAATAATCATTCTGACACAGCAGCACTCCTTCCTGCATGTTCTACGCTGGTTCCAAATGTGCGTACACCTGGTCAGAGCTGGCGTGAGATTTGTGCGTACCCTACGCTCACGCTCAGATTAATAAATGCCGATCCTTGCGGTGAATTTGGTGTACACCCATTTTTTTGGTGTACGCAAGTTTCATAAATGAGGGCCTGTGTGTGCAGCCAAGGGATGCGCGTGAATGTGGTGACGTAGGGACGAGGGCGGGGACTGCTAACTCCATCTGCTGACAGGAAGTTAGCCAAAACAACCGGATCGCTTACTTCTGCTTTAAGAAGCGTATTCTTCTGATCAGTTCTGACTCGTTCTGCTTGACGCTGCATGTAGGCTACTTGTCGCAGCTTTAACATTATAAGTAAGATAAAAGTCCAGGAGTTGTTTCAGTTTTACAAGCCCATGTGAAATTACCCAAAGCTTTTAGGAGCATTTGTCTGTGTGTGGGACACGCTGGAGCTTATGTGTGACATGTTTTACTGTTTCATTACAGAAGCAATATCCTTCACTCTCCTGCAGCGCTGTATAAGGTATAATTACCTAGTGAACAATGAGTGAGACACATCCGTGAAGTTTCCTCCTCCTCTCTCTCTCAGTTTGAGGTCCATTCGCTGTCGTTCTAACAATTCACTCCTCAGCTGCTCGTCTCCCACCCACCGGCCCACAGGCCGACCAGCCGGCCCGGGTGTTGTTTCACATCAGCAGCTTCTCTGCTAATGAGCTGCTGCTGCGATTGTCAGCCATAGCAGAGGCTCAAGTGTTACAGGAAGTTGGAGCTGAGTGGTCGATTTTAGAGGCGAGTCGACTCAACACTGACATTGCACCAAACCTGCGACTGTTTAAGACAAAAAGGGGGTCGAGAGCGAATCGGCATCAAATTAAATCAGTCCAGACGTCCTCGTTCACCCCTGAAGACGAAAATCCAAACAGACATGCCAAACTCCAACAACCCAGAGAGATCTTCTATTTACAAAGATATCAAATCGGAGAAGAAGCAAACCGTCACATTTGTGAGGCAGAAAATTTGTCTGAAAATAGTCGATTTGTTTTCTCTGTTAATCAATGAGTTTATTTATCATTAGTCTGCTATAGACTATCCCATCGTTGCCTTTAATGGTGAATGATGATAATAGAAAATAATATTATGAGTTAAATTATTATTGAGTTGCATGTAGCCCCACCTATATACTGCACTGCTCACACTGTTAATGTATTAATCAAAAATAATTCTGTTAAATGGGTTAGCCTATAACATGTATGTATTTGCTGATAATACTAATGTATAGTACAGTAAAATGTCAACAAAGTAACTAATTGGGCTTCCTGCTGCTAATTATTATTCATATTATCACATCATCTGCAAATTATTTAATCGATTAATTGTTTAGTCCATGCAACATGAAAAGACAACAAGACAACTTGACAATATCAATAACCACAATTTTTCCTGCCATTTCCAATATTTTTGATGATAATGTGACCCTTGTGTCACTGTTTTGTTCACTGTACACTTTATCTTGGCATTAATCTTCAGATCGATGGCAGCATCAGTTATATTTATAATATATACTATTAGATATTGTACTGGGTGAGGGATCCCTCCTCTGTTGCTCACCCTGAGGTTTCTCCAATGGTTTCCCCGTTAAAGCGACAACGAGGAGTTTGTATTTGGTTATAAAAGAGTCTCATAATAATGTGGATGAATCTACGTTACCCACACTTGTTAATGGGTCCATTTTCGATAAATACATGTATATAGTTTTGTCTTTATAGTTATTCTGATATTATTATTTAGTGGTCGGCTCGCCCAGGTTTTCCTACTTTCGGTTTCCCGGATGCTGCCCGGCGGGTCATGGGAATAACGCCGCCGGATCGCTAGTTGGCATCGTTTATGGTCGGAACTACGACGGTATCTGATCGTCTTCAACCTCCGACTTTCATTCATGATCAATGAAAACATTCTTGGCAAATGTTTTCACTTTCGTCCGTCTTGCGCCGGTCCAAGAATTTCACTGTGCGCGCAGAGGCTCATGGGAAATGTAGTGAGAAAACACTTCACTTTCCAAAACTCCTCATACTCCCTTTTAAAAGGGTTTTCCTGGAGTTTTTCCTCAGTCGATGTGAGGGTCTAAGGGCAGGGGATGTTGTTATGATGCCATGTAAAGCCCTTTGAGACAAACTGTTAAAAAAAAGCAGGCTATACAAATAAAGTATATATAAAATATATTTCTGCTGGACTGTGTCAGATTGATAACATATATCGTTTGAGGCGACCTACAGTTTTTTGAAATCTAAAATATAATAGTTTATAATAGCAGCTACAGGATATAAATGATCCTCCATGTCCTCATTTCTGTGAATATGTGACTTTATCTCAGTTCGGTGAATGGACCGTCAGAACAGTTTCCGGTGAATTGTACATGTGTTCACATCAGTGAGTCACTGCAGCTCACACTCGGCTACAGGATGTGTCTCCATCTCCCTCCCAGTACGTCTCCTTTTGTTTCCAGCATGATGAAGGAACAAATGCATTTAGTGTGTGTGTGTGTGTGTGTGTGTGTGTGTGTGTGTAATCCAGACTGTGTTCTCCCTGTCAGAGCTGAAATTAAACCTACACTCGTATTTTCCTCCCTGTCCCTCTGTTCTCTCCCACAGGCCCTCTTAGCGCTCGGCTTTTATTTGTGCTTCTCTATCTTGATCCGTGGTCGACATATCTTGGTGGACAGACAGGCAGGAAAGAGAGAAAACACACACATACACACACACTTACACATACACACAAAGACGGGAATGAAAGTCATCTCTGTGGAAGTGTGATGGAATCAACATTGTTGATTTGTCATTTGGTTGGTACACCGCGGGCGGCTGCCAAAACAGCCACTGATACGGTTGCCATGGAAAGAGTCACTGGTTTGGTGCATGCGAGGCAGCGAAATCTGATGTGCTGCCATTTTTTCTGGGTCTGGTTCATTTTCCTGTCAGAGATTCACTCAGCAGAAGAACAGAGCTTCTTCTTTTTTTTTTTTTTTTTTTCTTCTTCCTCCTCATTCCTCCACAAACTTATCACTCTCCGTCTCTTTACAGTGTCGTTGACAGCAGGAAGCGGTGAAATATGTGCTGTAGGTGGAAGCCTGATAAGCAAATAATCAGATCTCGCTCGCTGTGTCGCTCCTCGGTTTCACATTTAATGCTCATACCTCTATAGAAACCTGGCTTCATATTATTAAAAAAAAAAAAAGTACAATATTTCTCCAAGTTTCTTCTTCTTGTCCGTCGTCTTCTTCTTCCAGAAGACAAACTTGACAAACTTCCAGCGTGAACTTGTTGCATTTATTTTTTTATTTTTTATTTTTTAAGCTTTAGCGGCGGTAACAGGCGCGACATGAGCCGCTTTTTCTGATCTTTGTTTTTCTTGTCAAGTAAAGTGAGACTCGTGCAGCTTTACACAAAACACACAACTTGTCATGTGGCACCATTGTAGTCGGATGAGGCGACTGTCAGCGGAGGAGTTTACTGCGCCGCCTGCTCTTTGATAGATTTCTCTCAGAGTGACTGTTGTGTGTTTGTATTTTTGGGGGGTTTTTATTTTTATTTTTATTTTATTTTATTTATTTAAACACTGAGTTAAAACAGAGGCTCTCTCTTCATGTTCTGGATCAGGAACAAGAATTAAAGCTTCTCTGAGTTTTTATGAACACACGCAGCATGAACTGTCCCAGCTCATCCTCATCATCACTACACACACACACACAAACAGACACACACTGCTTTACAGTAAACAACAACAACAACGGGACCTGTGTGTTCATACACTGTTTGTTTTTTTGTTTGTGGTCCAGTTTTATTCTGACGATCACTTAATCCTGTTAGTTATTTTTAAGGATGAATCAGCAGCTACGATTTCAGCCTCCCCTCCAACGATGGGGATTTGCTGCTTATGAGATGATGATAATAATAATAATAACATTAATAAGAACCTGAATATGTTTTGGCTTTGCAGACGGATCTGAAGTCATGACACTGTTTCTCACAATGTGCATCTTCTCTGTTTTTTTTTTACAGGCTGAATAATGGAGTCACTAAGCGAGCAAATAAGTAGATTAATTTATAAAAATAATCTCCAGCTGCAGCCTTGTTATTATTTTTATGAGTCCTGTATCTTGTTTGTATTATTTCTGGGACCATGTGTCACTAAAGATTTTTTTTATTTTTTATTTAGAGTATTAATGTGCATCATTCAACGGCCTCCAAAAAACGCAAAGATTTGTGTTTTTCTCTCTCTAAAGCAGCAAATCCTCACAGTTGAGAAGGCGGGAAACGTTAACACTGCTGATAAACTAATTAATTAGGAGTTTTTAAACGAACAGGTGCAACAGAGGAGAGGAAAAGAGAGGAGGTGTTTGTTGTTCGACTGAACTGAAGGCGTGTTTTAAAAGGCCTGAACGCCCACACAGGTGTTTTCACAACACGGAGACAAAAATCCGACTGCGGCGTTACACTGCGTTTTGTTCACAGCTCATTAACATCCTGTAGATGATGTAGGAGATACGAGACAGTTCATCTGTTACTTAGAGTTAACATGTAATTTGCTTAAGAGTCGTTGGTTTCCCGGTGTCAAAGCGATCAGAAGATGAATCGTCCTGGAATGAGAATAACTAGTAATAATTAACATTAATACATAATGAGCAGCTCCTCGTGGTCTTCTTTGGACTTCTGTGGTGAAACATTGATGATGATGGTGGTGGTGGTGGTGATGCATCTATTACCATGACAACAGAGGAGGCTTGGAGGCCCCGGGGTCGGCTCTGATTGGCAGATTGTTCATTCAGCTGAGATGATAATGATCATCATTTACAGCCAAATGGCGGTTAACAAACATCAGTGTATAAGAATTAATCTGCTACTATTAATCACCTCCTCTAATAGTGATGAGCAGTTTTGTCCACACACACGTGTGAAGAAGATTGATATAAGACGTTTTTTTTTTTACCTCATGAGTTGAACTGAGCTTTCATTAAAAAACAAACACAGAAAAAAAACAAGTGACGGAGGAATAGAAGAGGATCACAGCTCATTAGACGGTGATTTCTTCTGTCACCGTTATTGGCGTTAACTCCAGACGGGAAAAAAAACGCATCTGCACAACAATTACCTACTAACACTTAAACTTTCTCCATATTGTCGTCATGACAACACTGGGACAATGTCGGTCAGGGTTCAAGCAGTCGCGAGGAAAACAGAAGGCGGCGATGGAGGGAGGAGAGGAGGAGACAGATGGAGCTGAGAGAGAGAAGAGTCATCACTTTTTTTTTCATTTCATTTTATTTAATTGTTTTTCTCTCTACGAGTTTAAATTCATTGTAAAATTACAGGAATATATATGTTGAGGACGCTGCAGCAGTAACAGAAGTCTGAGTGCATGAAATCAGATTCATAGGAGTTGCAGGATATAATCAGTGGTCAGCTGGAAGGAGCTCTATACCTGAATGATTTAAAGAAATTATACATTCGCTCTGTAATGATACAGCATACCGAAGCAGGGATGTATATATGAGCGCTGCTGTCCGGTGTGCAGGGAGTTGACGCCGCCGAACTGTAGCTCTGAACAGACGGAGCTCGGCTCGGTCCGGTCCTGGATCCCGCTGATGAAAGCAGAAAGTTACACAAAAAAAAAAAAAAAAACTCCTGGAGAAAAGTTCAGAGTTACGGAGAACGATGCATAATTCCTGAGGCTGTAAAGAAAAACGGCACCGTGAGCAAATATACTGGGGGTGTGTGTGTGTGTGTGATGTGAGGCTGTGCACACGGTTGTAAAGCAAAAGCAGAGATTGTGCAATTATTGCCTCAATAGTGTGGAGCAGCAGGGGAGCGCTGCTGCTGCTGCAGGGGGGGTTGGACACGATAACACAAACAGCACAAACATTCAGTCTAATGTACAACACAACAATACGACAGCTGTGCAGCAGAGGCTCAGACTACACGGCTGTAATGTCAGGGTTCGGCCCAGACTGAGTCACAGAGGTGATGATGACTCAGACCTTACCAGGCCCAGTGTGTGTCTGTGTGTGCGTGTGTGTTCTCTCGCAGACAATTTCCAAACATAAACTTCCACTTTCCGAAGAAGTAGTGTGGAAATCTGCAGAGAGTTTGTACTGTAGACAAGTGATGTGATGAGGCCGTGGTGAAGAGCCCACTTACTGTTCACATTCAGGACTGGAACGATTCAATATTATCATGTTATATAAACCCTGATATGATATTGTAGCGATTTTAAACTGAATAGGTCTAAGACACTGATACACGGCTAGGGATGGGTATTGATAAGAATTTAGCGATTCCGATTCCATTATCGATATTGCTTATCGATTCGATTCCTTATCGATTCTCTTATCGATTCTCATTGGGTGAGGGAATAAAAGAGAAATGGGTTTGTTTGCATTAATGCAGTGGTTCCCAACCTTTTTTGGCTCATGACCCCTTTTGACATCACAAATTTCTGGTGACCCTCAATCAAGATGAGCAAGCTCAGATATTTGTATATGCTGCATTTTATTTGATCTTGATTTATATTCAAGAAAGTGAATGTATAAAGAATATAGTTGTTTAAGATTGTGAAAAATAATTAGTTAAAAAAAAAAAAATTAATCAATTACTAGACATTTAAGGCGATCCCATTTGAATTCCAGGCGACCCCACATGGGGTCCCAACCCCAAGGTTGAAAACACTGTATTAATGGCTCTAACATTAAAAAAGTAGACAGGACCGACCTGCCTGGACAGGTTAACACTAGACCACTGTGGCTGTGGGGCAGCTGTGCTCACAGGAGGAATTTAACAATGTTTCCATTTCATGGTTTTTATGCATCTGTATCTTCTCACTAGTTATTGTTTTCATAACGTTCGTTTTTATGCGGAGTGAGCGAGTGAGCGAGCGAAAGAGAGAGAGCGCGCAAGAGAAAAGACACACGGCGCACCGTTTCACGTGATACGAGCAAAACCTGAAACGAGGTGGTTGGAAATGAAGAGAGAAAAACACAAAGAATAGACATGTAGCCTGTTCAGGAGACGTTGACCTGTCCTCACGACGTGAGGGAGCGAGGACCGGAGGGTGGCTCTGGCTCACAGGTTAGTGATGAGGAAACGTCACTGTCAGCTGCATCTGTCAGCAGCTCCGCTCCACGCAGACACCACACTAACTTTATTTTGGGAGAACAAACGGTGACACGTGGATATAAACACTAAGCACCCTCATTTATAATGAAGATTGATTTTAACGTAACGTCACGTAACGTCATTAATCAATTAATGCGCGGGTTTCTGAACCAAACGGAATCGATAAGGGAATCGTTAAAGCAGACACGCACACGATTCCAAGAATTGATCCAAGTTGGAACCGGTTCCGAAGAGGAACCGGTTTTCGATACCCATCCCTATACACGGCCCACTCACCTGAAAAGTTAACTAAGCTAACAGGTCAGAGCCTCCCATTGGATAATTACTGTATGGATGATTATGTTTCATCTGGCAACAACTTATTTAACCCTCATGTTGTCCTCTTGGGTCAAGGAAGGAAGGCAGGCAGGCAGGCAGGAAGGGAAAGGGGAAAGATGGGAAGAAAGAGGGAAGGGGAAAAGGAAGGACATATAGAAGGAGGGAGGGAACAGATTTGTTCAAGGAAGGAAGGAAGGAAGGGGAAAAGGATTGTGGAAAGAAGGAAGGGAAAAATTAAGGAAAGAGAGATGGAGGGAGGGAACAGATCAGGTCAATTGGATTGAATTGAATTGAATTGAAGTCTTTATTGTCCACTGCCGTGGAAATTCATCTTTGGCCTCATACAAGATAAAAACAGACATAGTAGTCAGTAGATCAAAAGAGGAAGGAAGAAGAAGTAAGGATGAAGGGAAGGAAGGAAGGAAAGAAGGAAGGGAAAAGGTATTGAGAAGGAAAGAAAGAAGGAAGCATGGAGGAAGGGACCAGATTGGGTCAATTTGACCCAGAAAGACAACAGGAGGGTTAACCCTAACTGGTGTAGTCTCATTTCAACAACCATTAATCTGTTTCAAGGGTCAAATTATTGGCATCAAGCAAATAAAACATCTAAGGGGATTGCTGAAACTACTAAAACTGAGTTAAGAACGGCCCAACACATTATTAAAAATAAGTGAGGAACCATCATCTTCAAGGAAGAAATGTGGTCCAATGTGACCACAGAGTCCAGACCTGAACCCCACTGAGAGTCTTTGAAAAATGAATGCAACTCTGGACGTAAATAAAGTGTTGTGTTGTGACACTGCAGAAGCTTATTGAAACGATGCCACACCAGCTGCCATAAACAAAGCCAAAGGTGGTCCAACGAAATATTCAAGTGTGACTTTTTTTTTTTTTTTTGGACGGGCAGTGCAGTATCCTGATGAGGTTTGTTGAAAAGACCTGGAGCTGTTGAACCCCTGTTGTCACTGTTGGCTACGTTTCCTTGAACTTCCCTTGAACACTGAAGTTGTTGATACAAACTAAACAGGAACCCTCTCGTCCAACGACCTCTTGTCTAGCAACACTAACCATGTTCAGAGAGCAGGGCTCACATCCACAGTCCCATCTGAGATAAAGTTTATTCAGCTAGAGTGTTTGGGAACGTTTAGAAAAGATTGTTTGGGTTAAATGTTACTAGATAGAAGTGATAACATCCTTCAACATGGAGCTGCTGTTGCAAACATGTTAACTTTTTAAAGGTTATATGAAACACTTCCTTTTCTGAAGAGTGATGATGTTGTGGATGCTTTATGCTGCTATTTAAGTTGTGTGTGTGTTTTTTTTGGTTGCAAAGATGACAAAATTTGATTGTTTCAATTATAGATTTATACTTTTCCTTGTTTTTTGTGACACTAAACTAAATATCTGAAACATCTGAAGACTGAGATAATATTAGTTCTCACCTTTGAAATGAAGCTTACACTCTGAAATTCCTGAATCTGAGAAGCATCAGACATAAATGAAACAATCAATTTTCATTTTCCTACATTTCTAATTTCCTCCGACTTTAATAAAAATGGTCGTAATAGAAGCCCGTAGGTGACAAACCTCTGTCCCTCCGTCCGTCCCTGCAGCAGCTCGGCTCAGAAAGTTGCTCTTGAGATATTTCCTGACTTCAGGTTTTAACCTGTTTTGGTAAAAATCTTCTCCTCGCTGTAATAAAACTCTACGACTAGTCGAGTGGAGCAGCCGCCTCACTCGAGTCATTACTGCAGCCATTTTATTCATTTTATTCATTGAGTTGTCATACAGTGTGTTCACGCCTGAGTGCGACTCCCCGTGCCCCGTGGGCCACCGACGGGTGAATTGTGGGTGCCTCGGCTTATGGCTGAGGTGATTCTTTCCCAGGTGAGCGGGGTCGAGGGGAAAATTAAGTGTTTTTTGATAAGAAGTGAGCGCACCGCTGGAGGCACCGGGGCAAATCTCAAAGACCACGAAGGCAGCACAAGAAGAAACGACTGAGTTTAACAGGAATAAACACAAAACCTCAACACTGCCGAGAAGAAGAAGTCACGGCAATTCGTCTTTAATCTACAAAATCAGGGCATCTTCACACCAGGAAAGTCTGTTAGTTCACTGGCTTTGGTCCAGACTAAATGCAGAGTTTCAACCTCAGCATACATGTGGCTTTGTTTACAAATTCTGGTCCACATCCAAGAAGTGCAGTGATTGGTCAGAAAGGCGAAAGAGGAAGTGAACAATCACACTGCACTTGTTGTTCTGATATTGATCTGGATCGTACACCTTCAGGCAAGAGCATTTACTACAACGTCAGTTTTACTGTTCTCATCATCGTACAATGAAGAAGACTTTCTGCAAGAAGGAGAGAGGTGTTCTCATGGCAACTGGTTTTGGATCGATGTTGGGTCTAGCCTGGTCCCAACAGTCGCTTACACCTGATTTCATTTGTGTAAAGAGGCTCTCCATTCAGAAACCTTTACTTCCTGGTGGAAACTCTGTTGAACTATCGCATCTGCCAACATTTGCTCATGACATACGTCTAGTGCCGAAATTGGCTAGAGCGCAATGAAGCTGCTGCACGCTGTAAACAATGACAGCGAGAGGCTAGATGTCCGTCAGCAACAGCAGCGTTGCCACAAAGACAACGTCTTTGAATGAACTACAACTTCAAACCTCCACGTCATCGTTCTCAGCCACTCCCTTTCTTTGCTGATTGGCTGGTCGGTTATCGGCAGGAGAAAAAGTGTGCAAGTGTTTCAACCCTGAAGGGAAATGAAATCGAGTGGAAGTACGTAGGCTAATGGTACGTTCAAAACAACTCGGAAGTCCGAATTCCCAACTCTGAAATTTCACACTGCAGGGACTCGGAAGAGAAAAAACATGAATACCCGAAGGAAGTTTGGAATATTGTGGCTCATCGCTGAATACGAAAAATATATGCAGCATATCATTATAGTTTAGATAACCGTTAAACGTTATTTCCGTTGCATACAAGGACCACAATTTCACACAATACAATAATCACAGCTTAATATAAATGTAATTCAAGTAGTGCAGTATTACACAAAAAAATATGCATTGAAACCTCAACAAATTAAAATTTTTAATTTCTTACAGTTTAAGACGAAGGCCACCATGTTTTGATGTTGTCGTGACGTCAAGAGCTCTGAATTGATACCCGAGTTTCCGACCTGTTATTTCCAAGTTCGACGTCATTCAATTCATTTTTGACAACTCGGAGCTCGTTTTTTTTTTTTTTTGACTTCCGAGTTGTTTTGAACGCAGCATAAGTTGGTCCGTGTTCAGACCTCAAATGCACCGTACCAAGGTTTGTTTCAATGACCACCTCTTCTTGGTGCGCTTGCTTGGTTGGCTGTATTTACGCCTGGCCAAAAGGTCGGCACCGAGGAGGGGAAACAAATTTGAGTTTGTTACAAGCGAACGATACCTGGCAGGTGTGAAAACGGTTTAGGTTTAACCAAAATCCCGGAGGTGCAAACATTTTTGGAGAACGTCACGTCACATTAACAAATCCAACATTCAGATGTATTATTATTCATTCTTATCCGCCCCCCCTGCAGAGAATCAACATCCCACTGAAGATCAGCTGGAAAGACAATTAAATTCATATTGCTTTACACAATTACCAGCGAGCATGTGAGGCCGGCAGCCAGCTGTATGGGAGTTAAGAGCCGGTCCGGGTCCGTGTGGAGGTGTTGCTGAGCTCTGGGCGGTTTGAGGGGGGCGACAGTAAAAGAACAACACACTCCCACAGCGCTGCGCTCTATAGTTCCTACACTCAAAGCAGCACAATGTTTCTTTCACTCTTCAACTGGCTCCTATTACCAACCTCCTGACAATGAAAACACTGGCTGTCTGCTGCAATAAATCACTGCCTGTTTGTGTTATGGGATGCCGGCGCTCACAAGAGCTAAATTCAGAATCGCAGCCGCTGCCGTTCGACAACAGAGTCAACACCGAGTTTGACTTCAGTGAAAACACAACTTCTTAAATGTGCCGTAGAGGAGAGAGGGGAGGAGGTTATTCAAGGATACGTTGATATTTATGTTGGAGTCGGTTTTGATAAGCACAGTTAATCACATCATGATTTCATGTTCCCAAGATTAATGTGATGCAACTTGGGACTTTTTTCTTTTTTTTAAAGTGTTTGCAACATTTTTAATTGACCTTAAACTAACTTTTGTAATAGATCCTGAACATTAATGATGCTTTTCTGTTTCTGACAAAACAAAACCTTGTAAATTACATAAATAACAAAGTCTGACTGTAAATAATGAGCTGTTCAATGAGGTGTTCAAATGTCGTCCCCAAAAGGCGCTTGTGATCGTCACCTCTACCTCTCACAACCTACCTCACAGCAAATTCTCTGATCAATGTTATCATGTTGGAGCCTGAACCTGATCCAGTATACAGCAGGAGTCTCTAAATATAACACCCAGATAGTGGATTCAGTCTTTCAGTCACAATCTACTATATACTTTATATATATTTATTATACACATTTATATACATTCTATATTATTCTGTTAATTGTTGCATTTGCGGGGAACAATGTTAAATGCAGACTGCTAACGTTGCATAACAAACTTTGACCCTTTTTTAATAAGGATATGTGAATACTTATATATTTTAAAGGGATAGTTCAACATTTTGGCAAATTGGCCCATTCCCGTAGTCACTATAGTCATAGCAGTAGGTTCGTTACCTTTAGAGGTTTGTTACCTTCAGAGGTAAATACAGAGACTGCTTGTTGAAAAACTGCCCCTGAAGGCTAGCCTGGCTCTCGCCAGACCCTTGTAGTTCCGCAAAACTACGCTGAGCTCCACACAAGGGTCTGGGACTGCTCCATAGGCGATTCATTTCAGAAGGCGGGGCCTTGTAAAAAAATCTTGTAGCCTATGTGATTGGATAAACCACTTGTCCGTTATCTTGAATGACGTGCTACTTCAGCCACTCACATCGTTCTCTGTTCATCAAGAATTAATATTCGATAGATTCGACAAAACAGTTGAAATAGCAGAATCAATGCCAACGCACGACTCCTCACTGCGAGCCGCCATTGTTGTTTGACTCAAACAGTCGCTTCAGCGCTCACACCTCAGAAAGTCCCGCCCGGCGATCCTGATTGGTTCATTATTTTTTGCTCCGGGGAAGAAGTTTGCATTGGCCTCGAGTCCAGACCCTTGTGTGAAGCTGAGCGTAGTGCCTCTGGTGGAGCTTTGCGGAACTACAAGGGTCTGGCGAGAGCCAGGCTACCTGAAGGCACCGCATTACGCGCATCAGAGGTTTTGCATGAATTTACCTCTAAAACGACTCCATCTGGTAACGTTGTGTTATTATCTCATAGCGTGGTGAATGCGCAGGTCACAACTTGTCCACCAGAGCGTTTTGGAGTTGTTGGATTGTCTATTTGTTGAGTTTGATGAGGGAAAACCAAGAAATCCCATTAGCCTCCGTAGCGTAGCTCTGAACAGCTCACGGCTCTGCTCTGCCGTTCTAAAAATAGCTTGCACCGACAAATAAAGGTAACAAACCTACTGCTATGACTATAGAGATTATGGCAATGGGCCAACTTGCCAAAATGTTGAAGTATCCCTTTAATCAAAGATTTATTTATGTTTATGCACTGCATCATGTTTTATAATGTTGACATCTTATGAACAACTTTTAAAATACAATAAACAGTGTCTATCTTTGGAATATAATGTAATCTAATGGAGCAGGAATAAACTGAAGCATCAAATAGAAACAACACCAACAAATATTTGAATTGATTTGCATTAATAACAGGCCTAATAACAAGTGACAATTAAAGAAAAAATGATTAAAGTGAGAGTGAACACACTGGTCAATTAGTCATTTGACAGATATCTCATTGATAATTGATTAATTATTCAGGCAGTAATTTGTCAAAAGGAAAATTCAAACCCTTCCTACTGCGGCTCCAGCTCTGGTTTCTCTCTCTTTCTCTCTCTCGCTCTGTTTTTCACTTTGTTAATAATCTGTCTTAAATCACAAATAATGAGCTAAAAGAGGAAAAAAAAGTGAAAAGTCGACTCTTTTCATGTCACAGTGAAACATCTGGTTCAAAGCTCATGAAGAATATCACAATACGGTATTTAAAGTTTGGTACTGTACCCCGTCGTCATTGACCCCTCGCCCATTAGCCTGAGCTCAGTTAGAGGACGGCGTCCTTGCTGCTGAAGGTGTGCGACTGTGTGTGTGTGTGTGTGTGTGTGTGTGTGTGTGTCTAAAGTGGCCGACAGCCTTTGTCCCTCAGCACTCAGACTTCCTGATTGCTGTTATTTGGTCAGCCATGGCACCCGCTCGCTGCAATTTACAAGACGCAAGAGACCCTGTGTGTACGTACGTGTGTTTGTGTGTGTGTTTGTGTGTGTTTGTGTGCGTGTGTTTGTGTGTGAAGAGAAGAGAAAGAAGAAGAGGATGAAAGAGAGGAGAAGAGTGTGGCAATTTGGAGTAAGCACAACTGTGTGTCTTCAAATATGTGTGTGTGTGTCTGTCTGTGTGTGTGTGCGTGTGTGTGTAGACAGTTCAAGTAGCAATTTGGAGTAAGCAAGTGTGTGTGTGTGCGTGCCCGACGTGTGTGTGTGTGTGTATGTGTGCGTGTTTGTGTGTGTCGACAGCTCCAGCAGCTTTTCGAGTGGCTACTTTGATGTCTGACCCACTTTGGCTGTTGCTGAGTATAAAGCTATTTATTTAGTTTTGAGTGTGTGCGTGTATGTGTGTGTGTGTGTGTGTGCGTGTGTGTGTGTAAAGCTATTTATCTGGCAGTGGACTGGGAGAGTTTTGCTGTGTGTGTGTGTGTGTGTGTGTGTGTGTGTGTGTGTGTGTGTGTGTATGTGCTGCCGGACCCCTCAGCATCTGCTGGTGGAGACGGCAGAAACATCTCACGCTCCGTCTCCTCCTCTTCCTTCTGTTTCCTCCTCCCATCTCCGCCATTTTCTTCTTCCTCCTTCTCCCAGCTCCTTCTTCTCCGTGTCATCCCTCCTCCTCCTCTTCCTCCTCCCCTTCCACTTAAAGTAATGTCTTCTCCTCTTCATGCCTCGCAGTGCTCTGTCCTTCCATCTTCCTCGTGCCATTAACTCTCTCTGATGTAGTGGTTAGTTCTCAGCTCTCAGCTCTGATTGGCTGAATCGTGTTAGTGTTCGGAGCTGTTGCAAAGTACCAGATAAATTTTTTTTTTTTTAAATTATTTATTTTATTTTTATTTTTTTTATAAATTCCTGACAGACTTTACCCATGAAACCAGAAATACACACAGCAGTCCAGACTCTGGGTTTTTTAGAAGACGCTGTCATTGGGAGAGAGAAAAGGCACAGAGAATATAATACAAAAAAGTCTGAGAGTTTGGACCATAGATTCTCCCAACGTCCACAGCTGGAAGAGTTGGTTAGGATGTTCAATAAACACAGTTTCCGTCCTCGTTTACTAATTAAACCATTTAACCATAGAATAATAATAATAAAGACGAGAATAAATGAATGACTCCTCCAAAATCAGCAATGTTTCAGTCAATTTTTTAAACACTTTCCTCTTTGGCTTCAACTTAAAACTAAAAATCTTAAACAACCAATGTGTAATTTCATCTTTAAAAAGTCAAACAATCTCATTTCCAACCAGTTCCTCTCTAGATTTCATAGGGCGGACTACTTTCATCTGCGGATTAATACACATTTGTGGCTCTAGTAGTGTGTATTTGGGGCAGTGGGACGCTGTGTGTGTGTTCATGGTATTGTAGAAATATGTCGCCCTCTGTGTTTCATTGATGTATATTTAATGGCTTTTGGACAGTGCAGCAGAAACACACACACACACACATCACACACTCACTCACTGGGAACAGACGTTCAATCTTTCAATGGGGTTTGTCAACAGAGAGAGAGAATATTGATTAACAGCAAACTCTCGTATCTGTGCACAAGTCAAAATGGGCAAATCAACTGTAAATTGATTAGTATCGGAATAAATCTTCCACATTTTATAAAAACTCAGATTTCTGTCATCGCCCCATGTGGATTTTCTGCCGCAGCTCTTTTTCTTTGAGCAATTGGTCGACCACTTTTGTGCTATTTTTTCCTTTCTTTTCTTTTCTTCTTTTCTTTTCTTTTCTTTTTCTTGTCCGTTTCATGTTAGTTTCCTCCTCACCTCCTCGGGGGATGAAGTCCAGCTCTGACATGTCAGGCTGAAACTGATGTGTTTTTTCTTCATTACCGTCGATGAATTTTAATTTCCATCACTGATCTTCAGAAACATGCCAGATCAGATCATAACTGGACACAAACATGGCGGCGCAAGATGGCGACGCTCTCTAAAGCAAGACCCTTGCTATATGTATATATAAAAGAATAATTATAAACCAAACACATTTTATTTTATAGTGGTTATACACTTATTGGGTAGTATATTCAGATTTTGCCAATAAACCTTGACAATTATTACACACTGAACCTTTAATGGAGTCGTATGAGTTTTTAGCACTGGTTCATCAATATTCTTCAGGTTTGCTACAGATTTCAACTCTTTAACTGTTACACTTGGTAATCAAGGTTAACTTTTCTTCTTTCTTTTTAACCTTTCTACTTCTTTTAGCCCTTAAAAAGCCATTCATCTCTTGGTTTACAAGTTGTACAGTTGTTTTACAGCTTTTGGGCCAATGCTTTCAACATCGCCTCAGCAAAGACGTTCAGCTTTCAGCATTTGCACGCATTTTCTCCAGGAAATGCTTCATCTCGTTTTAATTTAATCTTCATCACTGATCTTCAGAAACTGGCAAAATCATGACAGGACCAACTTCTCTTTACTGAAGCGCTGCTCGGCTCAGTTCAGGTCAAACTTCCTCGATTTAAAGTCAAAATGGCTTCACTAATGGAGTCGTATGAGTTTTTAGCACTGGTTCATCAGTATTCGTTACCGTCAGGTTAACTGCAGATTTCTACTCTTCAACTGTTAAACATGCAGGATTTCAATATTTTCTTTTTCCTTTTTAACATCTCTACTTCTTAAGCCATTAATCTCCTGCTTAACAAGTTGTAGGCTACATTACAGCTTTAGTGCCATGCAGCCTTTTCAACAGCGCTTCAGCAAAGACGTTCAGCTTTCAGCATTTGCACGCACTTTCTCCAGGAAATGCTTCATGTAGTTTTAATTTAATTTTCATCACTGATCTTCAGAAACAGGCTAAATCAGAACTGGACCCACTTCTCTTTACATGTACATTTCTAACAGTCCCAGTTACTGAGGCGCTGATCGGCTCAGTTCAGGTCAAACTTCCTCGATTTAAAGTCAAAACGGCTTCATCCTGGTCCGAGTTGGAGGAGAAGGTGGAGGTGGAGACTGACTTAATGGAGTCGTATGAGTTTAAAACTTTGATTTGAAAATGGAAAAACTCTCTTGACAGAGGAAACCCTTCCTGCTTCCTGCCCGTGTGTGTGTTGGGATGTGAGTCAGGTCACAGGAGTTGAAGGTAAATACACACTTTGATCCAGCAGCTCTGCCTCCACACTCGACTCCTTGCGCTTTGCAATTTCACTGTCAGACCTCAGCCTGTATGTACCGCTGTCTGCCGAGCGCTTTTCATGTCGGCTTGGAACATATTTCTCTCATTTTTCATGCAGTCGGTACTTCACACACATACACATGCACACCGCTACTTCTGCTGCAGCTCCTCACCTCCATGCGCCGCCCCGTAAACAATAGCAAAGCTGATATTTATTTATATATATACATAATAATGCAGATTGGAACTTTATGATTCATATTACTGCAGCGCTTTTTATTACGCCGCTGTTAAGACTGTTTTACACAAGCAATAAAAGAAGCAATAAGCCACTTGATGGCTTGCTTTACTCTGATTTTAAATCAGCTAACAGGATTTTAAAAAAGGACAAAGACTTTTCCCTCCTCAAATCACTGCGGCCTCTTCTGCGGCTTATTCTTTAATTTTCTGCTCCTCCGGTCTCTCCCCTCTCTCTACTTTTTTCCCCCCTTCATCTGTCTCTCTCTGAGCTCTCGTCCTCCTCCTCCTCCTCCTCTTCGCCTCTGTGTTTTGATGTAATTGAGGAGGAGCTGGTGCGCAGTCCTCCCCCACAGCCAAGAGTCCAGAGAGTGAAACCTCTAATCAGCAGTGGCAACAGCCGACACTTTGCAGCGCTGCGCCACGGACAAGAGAGAGAAACTCCGACTTTGCAGAGTCTCTGTAATGATTGTTTGAGCTACTGACACCGAGATCACACTCATTTCAGCAGCCGAGGCGCAAAAAAAAAAAAAGCAAAGGCAGGAAGAGGAGGAGGAGGAGGAGGAGGTACATAAACACCAACCTGAGTGTAACCACAGCCCCTCGCTCCACTGTTAATGTGATGGAAGCTGAGGATGGCGAGCTGCAGCTGTGATTTCTTCTTTTTCTTCTGCAAAACAAGCTGGGACAAAAATGCTGAATAATTACAACACTTTTCTTGTAACAAGCCGATCCTCCCATCAAAGCAGTTTAGCCCCAATCACATTGGACGAGCACTGATCTCTCTCTCTCTCTCTCTCTCTCTTTTGCCGCATTAACATTTAAATTAGCATTTATGCGACCACAGGTGCGTGTTTATTGGGTGTTTAACAACGGCTTCGGCTCGGCCAATCAGAGCGGGAGGAAATGTGGAGTGTCTTGTTTTTTTATAAGTCATCATTAACACGGCGGCGAAGCGGCACAGATGTCACTGTGGTGTTTCTGGGGAGCGTTATCAGCGTTCGCAAATCTATTCCTGAGTTTGTCTCAGTCATTTCCCTTTTTTACACCTGAAAAGAATAGAAGCAGAAATCACCTCCCAATCGCTTTTATTTTTTGTTTCTTGTTTTTTTTGTTTTTTCTGTAGTGGTGGTCCTGAGGGGTGGGTGGGTGGAGGGAGGCCTGATGAATGAACAGCAGCAAAATGAGAGACAGAGCTCAGCACTGTCATCTGTAAAGCTTTAGCTCGGATGTCACAGTTCAATCACTATGGATTACGGCTTTAAGAGAGGCTGACTGCCAAAATAGCCTCTGTGTGGATTTGTGTGTGTGTGTGTGTGTTTCGTCTCGTATAAATTCTTCTATATATATAAACCTGAGGACCATTTCGTGACTTCTTTTTTTTTTTTTTAAAGCTGCATTGAAATGTTGGCAAATAAATATTATTTACAAAATACATGTTGAATAATATGAACAACAACCGATTCAATTTGACCCTCATGCATAGGTTAATGGAGTGTTTTCAGAGGCGGTCGGCAGAGGACGGTTTCTGAGTGACCGATGGTTGAAAAAGCAAAAAGTCTGGATGTGCAAACAAAGAAAGACAAAGAGAAAGAATTTTTTTTTTTTTTGGTCAGGTCAGGTCATAGAAATTATTTAAAGTTGAAGTCAAGTGGAGAAGAAAAACATTAAATATGAAAAACAAGCAACTTTATGTTGGAGAGAGTTACATTTTTTAGCTGCAAAATACACCAGAAGAAACTGATGGTGAATATGAAAATGTCATATTATATTAAATGATGTGTAGTTTAATTATAGATCAGGTCCAGGTTTTGTTTTCAGCCTCAGTCCATAGAAAAATGCACTTCTGTATTCAGAAACCAGAAACTGAGCCTTAAAACCAGCTGACTTCCTGTCACTTTATGATGTCACAACAAACAGTCACCAAACCCCGCCCACTTGGACCTCATATCTAAACCTTGCGGGATTTGGTTTCTCTGAGTGTTTTCCTCTGAAATCCGCTTTGTTTTTTTTGTTTTTTATTGGATCACACTTCAAACAAAACACAGGAGAAGTGTAAAAAAAAATATGGAAACAATCCTTTTTGTTAAAACAATAAAAAGGTCCAGGTGTCAGAGCTCCTTTTGTCTGTGGCACAAACAGCTGTGAGTGTGTGAGTGTGTTTTTTTTTTTTTTTTAAGTGAAAGTGCTGGCGAGAGCAATGGAGAGCTGCGTTAGTGTGTGTGTGTGACACGGCAGCACCGACTGAGGGATGAAAGCAGCGACTACGTCTCTTAAAACCGTGTCATAAAAATCCTCCAGGCGCATCAGACCTGTCCACCTACCTGTTATGGATTTTAAGAGACTGACAATCAGCACATTAATGTCACATCGGGGCCAAAAAAAAAAAAAGAAAGAAAAAAGAAAAAGAAAAAGCCTCTGAGGCCTCTGCTGAACTCGTAGCTCCACTGAGCTGACGTGCAGCTCTCAGCTCTGGCCAGTTCATCCACTCAGCTCCTGAACCGTAATCACTCCACTGGCCGTCGCCACCGCCGATGCTGCTGCTGCTGCTGCTGCTGCCACCGCCACCTGTGCTGACGGCGCTGGCAGCAGCTCAGCGGCCGCAGCAGCAGCAGCAGCGGCCAGCAGGCACATCAGCATTTCATCACCCACCCAACTATGATTAAAACACTGGCTCTGTACTTTGTTTCACGCCGTGACAGTCGGTGAGATCTTCATTTCATTTCACGGCTGCATGCGAGCGAGAAGTGTGAGCTCTGCAGGTGAAGTATGAGCCCACACAGATGTTGACAGAGCTGTAAACAGTTTTAACAATTACAGCAACATCTGGAATGTGATAAATGTGATGGATTATTATTGATCACATCAGGTCCTCTGTTCAAACTTGAAACACGTTTTACAAGCTTAACATTTGATGACAGCGAGGATTTAATTGGGCATTTATGAGAAGTGCTTAGATATTATATATATAAGTGCAGTTATTCTGCACCTGTTTCAATATTAAATGAATCGTTTTCGTCATGTTTAAAGTAGTAAATGATCTCCCTCGGCTGTGGGAAATCACATCAGGCAGAGTTTTCATGTAGAAATTAACAAATCAATTCATCACAATCGATTTAAATTAAAGAAAGTCATCTTCATCCTTGAAGCTTTTTGTCTCAGGAGTGAAACATTCACGTCTATTAGAGCAGTAAATCCAACCTTGGTGGAGCACGTCTGTTAGTTTCATATTCACTCACTCTGCTTCTCACAATAGTCCTTCATTTAAGATCTTTATTTTTGTTGTTTTTCAATTCCAAATAGTGGCATGTTCATTCCTGGGTCCTTGACCTCTCTGGTTTTCACTGCTTCTTTCATGCAGACACTGAGAGCTGATGAACCTCTGATGGGAGTTTCTTAGCTGTATAATGACATCTAATACCTCTCTATTACCTGTTAACCACCTGGCTTTACTAAGCTGGAAGAGGCAATAACTATTAATACTATAAATAAAGATGTGAATCACCCACAGGTTTCTGTTTTTGAAGCTCAGAGCGAGCTGCTGCGCCGTCGCCATCTTGGCAGCACCTGAAACTCACAGCTGATCCAGAAATAGGCAAAGAGGAGGGACATACGGTGACCCACATGTCACTCAGAGGCCACGCCTTCGGTTATGCAAAACAATCGCTATGAAGGAGAAAATTAGCTGTAGAGAATAAAACAGTTCGGCTTTGTGCCAGTTTTTTTTTAATCATTTTGGCATTTTGTCCAGACAGAAATGGGATTTTGGTGGGAAAATCTGAAAACGCCACCTCAGCGTTTTCATGTAGACACCCAAAACGGATCTTTTGAGAAACTACAATGTCATACCCCCCACCGTTCTCACCTGTAACTTGACACTGAGGCTGAATCTCGTCCATTAAATCATCATCGATCGTCATATTTGCACTGACACGACTCCCAGTCAACATTTAATCTACTTATAATGTTTGGAGTTTGAAAACAGCTGGAAGCTTTCCTTCTTCTTCTGTGATTTTGGTGTTTATGTGTGGCAGCCTCCAGGCCTGGTGTACAGTATGTACGACAGAGTTTAGAGTCGTTTTCAGTGGATCCGTGTGGACGCAGACATTTCTTGAAATGATGCTGTGTTTATGGAGATATTTTTCAAAATGAACAAGAAAAAGATCGTTGGACAAGGACTGACCCACTGTTGGATACTCACTCTAGTGGTCAGGAGAGGAACTGCAGCTTTGTGTTGAACTCGTTGTTATAAGTAGCCTTTGCAATCCAATAGACTCTGTTTGAGTCAGTGATAATCTAATTTTATCAAATCCGATGCATGATTTGACTTCTGTTTCTTTCACATTTTCATCTGTGTATAATTAACATGTCTGACTGTTGCAAACACACGTTGAGCTCTGGTGCTCTACACATGAAGTTTATAATAATAACAATAATTACCATCATTATAATTATTGTAACAAAGGCTCTTGGACTTTTTTCATATCCGGTTCTCTATACAGAAACTTTTTTTTTTCGCTTTTCCACTAACCAACCTGGTTCCTGGTTCCTGGTACTTTTTTGGTAACATCTCAACCTGGGTTCCAACCGAGCCGAAGCGATACGTCAACCGACTGCCGACCACTGATTGGCCTAGAGCTGTGCGATATGGATTTTTTTTAATATCCTGATATAGACAATTTTATATCCCGATAACGATATATATCCCGATATATTATTTTGTCTTAACATTATATATGAAATGAATGGCAATTTCTCTTATCTTTTCTCCTTTTATTTACCAAACACATTTAATTCCATACAGTAAAAAATACATAAAAAAAATAATATAAAACACTAATCACACAAATATCCAGTGGACAAATGGTCCACATAATAATCAGTTTCAAGTATGTAGTATCAAGTATAAAGTGCAAAGAAATGATGTAAACAATGTTGCTTCAAGTAACATTCAGGTATGCCTTTCAAGTAACAACTAAAAGTGCTAATTAAGTGTAAACTGTTTGAGAGGTTTAGTAGGAACACAACTTTGTGAAACCTCTTAAAATGACATGACATTTTTTTAAAATGTTTTGTTTCACATTTTTCACAAGTTGAGAGCTAAGAACACAAGCTGGTCAACTTTTTCAGGCTTGAGACAAGTTCTCTTACATGTAACAATGTTCCCACTCGCACTGAAGACCCGCTCTGACGGAGAGCTGGTTGCCGGGATACGTGAGCTGTGTCCCAATTCAGGGGCTGCAGCCTTCGGAGGACCCAGCCTACGCGGTCTCCGGAGGCAACGGCTTCGGAGGCTCCTCCGTCGGCTGCATCAACGGTCGGTAAATGGGACGGTCTAGCCTTCAGAGCATTACCTGATCCGAACGTAAACAACGGCGTAACGTAAACAACAGCCGGACGTTAAACAATTGAAAGTGCCGCTTGCAACGGCTCTACTGCTCCTCCGCTCCTCCTCCTCCTTTTTTTTTTTTTTTTTTTAAAGAAGTAGAATCAATACAAGGGCAGTTATCATTCATATACTAATAAACAAACCATTGAACAGCAGCCAGGGGGCTAAGCTTCAGGCTGTTAAGGCTATTAAGTGAATAGAGAATAAAGAGCACAAGTAATGTGTTTTCATAGCTTTCTTATTAAAAGTTGTCACACTCAGATGCTTTGCCTCAGCTCCTCACCTGTGCAGCCAGAGCAGAGCTCAGCTCAGCGGGCGACCACGCCTCTGAGCCGGCCGCAGAGCCGGGTTACCGTGGCTACAGCACAGAGCTGCTCCGTTCGATAGCTAGCGGCTAGGTTGCTAATAACAACAACGGTGCAGCAACATGTATGGTTGTTTGCATCCATCCTCCTGTGCATGCTGCAGTGCCAGTGCCGTAAAGTCGCGGGTGACGTAAATGCCGCCGCAAAGTAGTGGCGAGGTGCTGCAATTAGAGCCCTCTCTGATTAATGTAGTTAAAATTACGATTTAAACGATAGACGGCTCTTTCGTACGGTAGACGTTTTTATATCGTACTACGATATATATCGTAATATCGCACAGCTCTAGATTGGCCAGAACGTCGTAACGACACAACAAGAATCAAACCCGCTCATTTTAAAAAGCGGCGGCCGGCCACTGATCTGTACTGAGACTGCTGTTGTTCTTTTACGTCAGTTAATTGACTGTGTGGAAAACAACGCTGTGGTCCGTGATCGAGGTGCAGACGAGTGAGTTTGAAGCTGACGAGAGGATTAAAAAAAGAGAGCGAGACGAAGTGGCCGTAGCAAGGGGGGAGTTGTCGGTCTGAGAAGTGAAGCTCACTTCCGCATTCAAAAACCTGCAATCATCTCGGCTGCCACTGGGGGCTGGTGTCAGAAAGCAGCATTTCTCCATAGACCCCCATGTTAAAATCGCCGACTTTACATCCTAAATAAACATGATCAAAGCCTGGTACCATTACGTTTTTTGGTCTCAACCGATAGTTTCTACCCCCGCACACACTCTGAGGGGGGTGAATTTTTTTTTAACTCTACCGTTTTACTGTTATTAGGTTAAAATTCTCAGGGTGCGGAAACGTTGAGTGACAGGTCCGTGGACAGCTGCTTCGAGGCGAGTGGGCCGGTAAATCCAACATGGCGCTGGTCAGGCCGCCGTATTTAAGTCACAAAAACAACTCCCCAAAACCAATGGGTGACGTCACGGATGCTACATCTATATTTTTTACAGTCTATGGTTTGAAGCTGACGAGAGGATTTAAAAAAAGAGAGCGAGACGACATGGCCGTAGCCGCCGTGATATGACGACCCCGTCCACGATGAAGAACTCAGCTGTAATGGAAAAGCCCCTAAACCAAATCCAGTCGAGTAGAGCTGTAACTGTGAAGTGGGAAAGGAGCATTTGAGACCCAGGAGCACCATGATGGAGTCACATATTCTGTCAATGTGTTATTTATGAATGGAAAATATTGTGAAAATAAATAATTCCCCCCTTTTTTTTTTTTGGAGGCGCTTGAGGGGGTTCCTGCCTGGGCCACTGAAACATTTACAGCATCTCATGTCTAACTCCTCCAAATAACACACTTTTTCAAATGTAACATCTGGACCAAAATGTTTTCTCAGGTCCAAACATAATTTTTTACGTTTTTATTTTTTAGTATCCACAGATACGTTTCTGTGTGAGAGGAAACAGATCATCACCCCTGACCCCCGCTCGGCTCGGCTCAGCTCAGACACTTCCTCAGTCAAACGTTATCGGTCGATCGCGGCCAAATTGAGATCCTCTTAGTGATTTTTCCGCTTCTTCTCTTTTTCTTTTTTTTTTTGCCGGGGACTGCGGTTCAATGTCGGATCAATCGCACGACCAGAAACTCTGAATTTAAATCAGAGCCAAACTTTGTGTAATTAGGTTTTCAGAGTCTTTTACAAGGAAAGAAAAGAAAGAAAGAAAGAAAGAAAAGGAGTTGGTCATGGAGGCTGAAAGAAGCTGCTGCTCTGTTCAGCGCTCAAGGCTGCTGCTTCCCTCTGTTGTATTTTCTGCTCACAATTGGTTCTGTATCCCAGGATGAGTGTGTGTGCGCGAGTGTTTAAGCTCGCAGACGCCCGCCACAGTAGTTGGGGCTGATTACAGATGATGAATCACTTTACATAGCGAGCGTCGGAGGCGCGGTGGAGAGGTATTCAATCGGAAATAACCTTTTGTTTCACCTAAACAGGAGCCGCCGACGATGAGAGAAAGGAACCAGTGACTCCGGGCGGGAAAAGTGAGATGCAATCAGTCATCATAAATGAGCAGAAAAGTGGAAAAGGCTAAAAAACTTTTTAGTTCTTCAGCACTAAAACATTGTCGGCGTTTGAACAGCGGAGAGCGGGTGTTGACAGCGCCGTGCAAAAGAGGCTCATCAGAGATTCCACTGACTCAGACGACTACAAGATGTTTGATGTGTCTGTGGCAGCCGTGACCCATTTCTGCACAGTAGCTGCAGTGATCAAAAAATGTTAGAACAAATGTTATTGCTTTCTGTTGCCTCCCTGTGGTTTTTTTTTTCTTTTTCTTTTTTGATTCTGAGTCATGACTTCCCGCGATAGGAGGAAATGTCGACCCCGTCCTGCGCAGCCATTAGCAGCCGTACATCCACACCACACCACACCTTAACCCCGACTCCTTGGAGGATCACACACGTCCACCGCTTCCCTCCTCTCTCCATCCCTCCCTCCCCCCAGGAGTTAATCTTACTAACACCACAGAGGAATAACGGCACTTTACGGGTATATAAAAAAAAAAAACGTCCTGCATCAACAGGAGCGAAATGTAATTTGGTGACACAATTTAAAGTGCTCATTGTGCAAATTGGTCTCTGTCACACTTTTAAATCCTCAGAACTGGAGAAAATGAAATATTGAAGCATGAAAATCTCCAAAAGCTGCAGATAAAATGTTTAAGAGCCAACAAAAGAGGGATTACGTCTCCTTTTTTTTCACAGGCTCAGGGAAATTCTCCCTTAGATCATGTCTGAAAAGTCAGTAGCCAGGTTTCCCCCCCCTCTGCTTTTGCAGAGATGACATAATTACAGGAGCCTCAGTTCAACTCAGCGCAGGTGATAAATAATGTAGAAAACATCATAGAAATGTGGCGTTTGTTTCATTTATTGAGGTGAGACACTACAGGCAAAATGCACTGATCAATTTTGAGATTTTGGGCTATTTTTCTTCCTTAACATGTATTCTTTCAGAAAAGTTGAGAGAAATGGTTGAAAATCCACATTAAGGTTTTTATTGTACTTCATTTTGTCTCTTTCCTCGGTAGATTTCTCCTAAATTCGCCAAAAGTTAACAGCTACTCATTTCCTTCGTATCCACAACCAATCGTAAAAGTACAATTTACATTAACAATCTATGGAATTTTACAGTACAAGTCTTTTAAAGGCCATTTTCTCAAAATGAGGTTTTCCTCAGACTCTGAGCTGGAGATCTCCACTTCAGCAGCACTTACAGACACCAAACCTTCCAGTTTTATTCCTGTCTATATTCTGAAGGTTTTTACAGAGGGGTTTGTTGATATATCATTCACAGCCTGATTTATACTACATTTTATTCCTAAAAACAGGACGAAATTGGATTTCTTTTTGGGCTGGTGACGGTATTTTCTCATTTACAGATTGATAAAAATAGATATCCAAAATCCCCTCTGTAAAAACTTCTGACTCTAATATGTCAACAAAATAAAACAAGAATTTTGAAAGTGGCTTTATCCATTTTTCAGATTGCAAATTTCATCAGATATAGCCTCATTTACATATTTAAACGTACAACTTGACAAAACTTGTAAATACAAAAAATATTTCTCTTAATGTAAGTGATAAACTTGGGAAGTTTCATGGTGATATCTGTTATTTACATTTTTTTTTTACCCTATTCACCTGCAGTGTCTCCCATCTCATTGCTTGATATATTCAGAACTTTATAATTTCAGCCTTACTGTATAGCTAGGTGTTGTGGCCCTAACTCTGATGCTGCATGTGAAAATCTAAAGGTAAACACTGGCAGGAGAAACAAAAAAACAAAAGTAAAAAGAAAAAAGTACTAATCTGTGCAGAAAGTTGTTGAGAATTAAGCGCAGTCCCTCAGTAAATGTACTTACCGCCCACCAGCCGGTGTCTGCGGCGCTTTGTGAAGCCTACACACACTGAAAACTCACAAACATCCCAGTGTGAAGCCGAAACGCTTCAAGTCCAAGACAAAACGATTATGGAGTTGTTGTACATTCCCTGGAGCCACTGAGCCCTTCAGCCCCGCAAAGCAAAACACACACACACACACACACACACACACACACATAAAAAAAACAGAAAACAACAACAACTAAACTACTTTTTTTTATAGTTTTAGCCTTAAATTTATCTGAATCTCAGCTTCACCGTCCACGACTGAAACTCTCCTCAATGTGAAGGAGAAACATGAGAACAGAAGTTGTTTCACTGTGGTTTTAACAAATATGATTGAGTATGTGTGATGATTTAGTGTGTGCGTATGTGTGTGTGTTTGTGTGCTCTTTAATTTCTCACTCACCGCTGTGTCTGATTGCATTATGCGACGTGTTAAACAGACTGAGAGCAACACGAGAAGAACACGCCTGTTGATTTCACAGCTGAACTTCTGGTGATGTGATTTGTTTTGTTTTTTTAAATAAAAAGCCAAATAACAAAGCGAACAGAATCAGCTGCTGTTCATTTCTCTGCTGCAGAGACTTGAACCACTGGTACAGGACAATAAATACAGTTTATACCGTGTATTGAATTATACTATTAGGATCAATAGATTAAACTCTAAAGAAATCACTGGTTCTAATACCTGTATGAAGTCAGGTGACTTTATTACAGGAATACACAGTACAAACTTTCACTAGGACTTAGGGATCAACTGGGGGGTCAAAGGTCAAAGTCCAAGGGTGTGGTGACCTCATAAAACAATGTGTTGGTCTTCTGAATGTAATAACACCTCGGACAGATTACTTCCTTTTTGAAACACTTGGACTTTGAGGCTGAACTGAGTCACAGTGAGCTCAGAAAATGTGCCACAGTTCCTCATGGGAAACTCTTCACATGTTGTACAAACCTTCACTTGGGTGTTCAGGGATGAACTGATGAGATTTTGGGGGTCAAAGGTCAAAGAAAACGGGGTTTTCTTTTGACTCGGGCTGCGTGACTGCGTGACCGTATTTTCATCATCATTGCGATGTTGTCAACATGCACGATAAACAAACGGCTGAAATGCGACGAGTTAAGTTTTATTTACAAGCGCACTTCATACCTGAAACCTGAGCTGCACCGCTGGACGCAACATAACAACAACAACAGCGGACTTTCGTCAGATACGGCGCCTGAAACGCATCCACGCGGCATCGATCATCATATTTGTTCTGGCACGACGTCTTGTGTTTAGTCGACTTATAATGTTTGGATTTTGTTTACAGCAGGGAAGCTTTCCACTCTTCTTCCTTGTTTTGGGTGGATTTGTGTGGCAGTGTGTGCACTACCGTGTGTTGAGTCGTTTTCAGAAAGGCACAGGAACTGTATGGTTAAAGGGATACTTCACCCAAAATCAATAATTCACCAGTTTTCTACTCACCGTCATGCCAACACTTTTGAATCGTCCAAAACACACACTATGAAACATCCAGATACCTCCATACTGCTCGTCTGTACTGACCCAAGTGTCCTGAAGCCGCCACATGAAAAAGTTGATCTCTGTTTTTATCCTTGTTGTAGCAGTAGCTCCCAGTTGCTCTGTTGATGCGCAAGATTTGCTGTGAGATGTTCGTTCATCGTTGTAAACCATTGGATGTATGATGTAAACATGGAAGAACATCTCGCAGCAAATCTCACGTAGCCACTGAGAGCTACTACTACAACAGTGTTGTCTCCATTGTGAAAGTCCAAATTGGCGCTTACTTCTACCGGAAGATGACGAAACGTCATTCAGACCAATTTTGGTTCATTTGCATGTGTGAACGCGGACCACACTGCAGTCCATATGCTACAATATAACAATTTTACTGCCTGGAGCGGACCAAATCATCGAACTAGCGGTGTGAACGCGCCCTAAATGTCTTCAAGGATGAACTGTTTAGATTTTGTCTCTCAAAGGTCAAAGATCAAGGAAACAGTGACCTCTCAAAAAGTGACTTTTGTCCTTGTGAACACAGCGTCTCCAGAACTCCTCGTGGGAGTCGGTTCAGGTTTTTTTTCACTTGGGGATGGTCAAAGATTAGTATGTTAGATTTCAGGGTCAAAGGTCAAAGTTTAAAGACACAGTGACCCTCTAAAACTTTGACATCAATGTTTTCACGACACTTTGGACAAATAGATCCCTTTAAAATTGTATACAAATCTTTGCTTGGACTTGGAGGATGAACTGATGAGACTTTGGTGGCTAAAGATCAGAGGTCAACACTTAAACAGAGATCTAAGTAGTTTATATAAACATGTTCCCTTGTTCTCTTGGCCTGTTTCCCGTCCTCTGCACTCGGCAACTTGTCTCCGAGCTCGTCTCTGCCACTTAAATCACTTGAACACTATGAAAATATCATTAATTTTTCAGCGTTTAGTTTCTCGTTAATCCCGGGGAGAGTGACAGGAGCCACAATGACTCATTAATGGATGGCGTTCTCCCTAAGAGCTTTGTCTCTCTGCTCCCGACGAAGAACACAATCAGCCGCTTCCGAGGTTTTTATTTCTTAACACGTCGCCTGAGTAGCTTTTGTGGTCGGAGCGAAAGGGAAGCCATCCGATAATGTGCCGCCGCCGCCGTGGAGTCTATTAACTCATTCGCCAAGCAGCTGCCTGAGACGAGACATCCGTCAAACCTCCTGTGTGTGTGTGTGTGTGTGTGTGTTTGTGTGGAGGAAAAAGGAATAACAAAGAACATAAGTTTCGGAGCAGAAAGATCACACACACTCTTTTTTTAAAACTAATTCCACGCAGTCAAGTTTTAATGTCAGAAGGTTTTTCTGTCGGTTTCTTAAAGGTCACCGAAGCAAATTATGGAGAAACGTTGAATCAAAAATAACTTGTACACACTTAATCTGATATTATACACACACACACACTTACACACAGTCGGAACAGCCCCAGGTGTTGAACATGTTGAGTTTTGCCGCTATTTTAGTCATTGAATGTGATGGTCCCAGCTGTCACACACACACACACACACACACAAGGTCTCAGTCCCTAAGCATCTGATAAGCTGTGTGTGTGTGTCGTTTTCTTTTCAGCCTGAAAAGTGATTAAAATATTCTGTGAATGAGCTCCGCACTCCTCGTCCTCCTCTTCTTCTTTTTCTTTTGCCGTTTCTTGCCTTTATTATTTCACGCACAGGGGAAATTACAGTTGAACGTGTCAGTAAAAAGGTATCGATTCACAGATTTGTCGGCTTGATAATGGACTTTTATATGAAAGCTGAGTCATTTCAGGTTTTTTATCTTTTATCCTTTTTAAGAAAGAAACACAGTGACAACAAAAAACGTTGTGATATCAACTCTACTGATTTTATTTCCATTTTCCAGAGTAATTTGTTTTTCTCCATGGATTTATTTTTTTACGAGACCTATTATATTAGCAGGGATAACATCTGTGGATATGAGTCTGCTGAAATTAGATTACATGAAGGATGTTGCCAAATATTAGTTTATCAGGATTTCAAGACATCTCTTTGACAAAAAAAAAAAAAACAGAGGAGGGTGAAAAAAAAAAAACAGCTTTCTGGTGAAACTTAAACGTGACCTTTTTTTTTAAAACCCATTGAATGACGACAAAGTCTTTGAAGAACATTATGTACAACAGCGTTGACAGGAGGAGAAATCAAAAGAAGAGGCGTTGAGTTGGTTTTACTAGCTAATATAGCATCAGAGGACATATACAAAAACTGTGCCTCATTCAACTGAGGCTTCTCTACAAAAATACATTTAATAACAGCTTTGTACTCTTCTCTAATTTACACCGTTTTATCACAATAATAAACAGAAAACCGTACGCTCGCGCAGAGGGAACGTACGGCTTTTCAAACCCCTCGTGGTCACAGAGCTACAGGGAGAGAGACAAAGAGTGAGTCGTCATCACACCGGCTAAATATGATTCAGGTGTTTTTTTTTTCTTGCACTATAGTCGAAGAAGTCGTAGGCTAAACTTCTCTAGAGAGGAATCGGCATCTGCAAACTGGAAAAACTGCGTCCAGGAGGCTAAAGTATTTTACAATATGTGCATGAAGCCTCTCCGGTCCAGTTCTCATGCATGTTTCTCTTTTTGTTTTTTAGGTTTTGTTTTGTTTTTCTTGTTGGCTGCGATGGATGGATGGATGGATGGATGGATGGATGGATGGATGGATCGGCGCTGCCACTTCCCGCCCCAGAGCCATCGCAGCACAGCCAGATGTTTCCAATTCAGAGGAGCGAGAGAAGACAAAGTAAGTGTGGGAGTCGTCGTGCTCGTTCACACCTCCGAGCGTCTCTGGAGTGATGATGATGGAGACACATAGGGCAGTCATGCTTTGTTAATTGCGAGGTATTTCTGCCACGCAAAGTCGGAGCATTAGGACTCGGAAATAAGGAGAATATGAACAAAGAGCAGGAGCAGAGGCAGATCCAACCCCCCCCTCAGGCTTTTAAAGGAGAAAAATCCATCCTGAGGGGGGGCCGCTCAGATATAGAAAAGTGCCAGTAGTTGTAGTAGTAGCAGAAGAAAAAGAAACACTTTAAACTTCCTGCATTTCAATGAAAAGACACAATACACTTGTGTTATTTTGTCGCAGAACCCAGAGCGGAAATTCACCTGTCAAACTGCAACAAGCAGCCCACGAGTTACAGAGGTGGTGGTGGTGGGAGGGGGTGAGGATGAAGACGACGAGGGGGATGGGAGGGAGGAGGGGGGATTTAATCAAAAAGCGGTTGTTCTGTGATTGCCTGACAATCAAATCCTCCTACATTTCATCACCACTCATCTCTCTGCACCGGCTCCTCTCTCTCCCAGGGACTCGGTGCTATTGAAGCCGAGCGTGTCGCGTGTCGACGTGCCGGATCAGTCGCACAACCAACCAACCCCCCCCCCACTGTGTGTGTGTGTGTGTGTGTGTGTTTCCTTGTGTGTGTGTCTGGACCTTTGTTTCCTCTCAGGGTGAGTCACTAAATGTAAAGTTCTCCACCACGTTGGGTGTTTTATTTTTAGAGAGAGAGAGAAAGAGAGAGCGAGATGGCAGAAAATCAACAGTGGAAAACGTCGGGTGTAAAAGGTCGGCCGCTGGAGTCAGTCCCTCAAAATCAAAGAGCAAAGGCTCATTTCTAAACTTACACACTGTGTGTCACCGTGTGTGTGTGTGTGTGTGCTGAGTCAACATACTCACTGGGAGATGCACATACTCTATAAAAAAGTTACTGGGGCCCATTTCTACTTCTCTATGAACCAACCAGACGGCTGCACAGGCAACCAAGAGACATGCAAATAGAAATATTTCACTGTGAATAAGGATTTTAAATTCAAACAACTTTTTTATGTTTCATTAGCTGTTTGTTGAGTTTGCTAATGTTACATTCCCACATTTTCTTTAACATATTTTCATGTCTGATGCTGCAGATAATCCAACATTTAAAGAGAATTAGTTGAATCTTTTAACTGATATCAATCCAGATGAGGACGTATTATGGTTTAGAAGTCATGTCTTATGTTGTAGGTGAATATTTGTACTTGTACACTTGTACAGGTGAAGGGATGTGAGTAAGAAATGGGATTAAGCCCAAGTACAGTAACACACTAATGACTATGCATCTATGCATTCATGTGTCTTATTTCCATACTGCCAACTAACAGTGTAGTAATTATCATAAATTGATCATTTTATAGTTTTTCTGTTTTGTACGAACAGAAAATGAAAAACTGAACATGTGACGTCAATCAAGCTGCAACTTTTAAAATGTCACCGTCACTTCAGCTTCAGTGTGTTTTTACAGATATCTCATAATTATCTCCTCTTTAATGTTCTGAGGTGTCACCGTAGCTGTGATCACTGATCAGTTTGCATCAATGAACTTTTCTCTCAGTGGCCTTTATGCAGAGATTCAGACTAAATACTAAATTAATGTAAAATAAAAGGCAGAGCTCCTTTTCCTTCGGCTGCTCCTCTCAGACGTTTCCTTTAAACTTGTATAGATTATAAATTTACATGCATTTGCTCCTTTTGTTTTTCCGACCTTCCCCTCCCCACAGGAGCCGGATCAGCCAATTAGCTTTCAGGTGTGCACGACCCCCACGACCCGTTGTTTAGATTTTGGAGGTGTGCACACACCAGTTACCCATAACCCCCCTCTCTGCATGAAAAGAAAAGCAAAGTAACCTCAACCTTGCACTTTCTAACAAAGCTCAATCAAGATATTTGTGTTTTTCCCGTCCACACTCTGAGCCAAATGGGTTTTTACCACAATAGTAATAAAAAAATCATTATTATCATCATTTAATAAGAATAAAGACATTATTTTGTCAGTATTCAAGTAACTACAGCGTCCAAGAGGCTCCAAGAGATCAACATTATGATCTGATAAATAAAAACAAATGAGTCTAAATGAGCTTTTATCAGCATGTTTTAGCTTTTGAAATAATTTATTAATCTCCATAATCCGGGTGGCCTACATTACCCACAATGCAAGCCGACAGTTCAGTCAGAGCTTGAGTTTGTACAGGCCACAGAGGTCTGAGAAGTTCACTTTTTAACAATTTTTTTAAACAATTTTTTTCTGCTCCTTTTTCTCAACTTCAGCCGACGCCCCAATTCATCCGACTTCACACGCTGCTGCTCCCTCTGGAGCCACAAAACTTATTTCACATACTGTATGCAGTCGCTCGCACTCCCCATGACTTGTAAATGGACTTTGATGTTTAAAAAAAAAAAAAATCAGCGGAGCTCCCCTTTAATTCTGGATTTTATTTATGTAACTCCCAGTGATGGAGGCTCCGCTGCCACCGCTGCTGCTGCTGCCACCTCCTGATGTCTCCGACTCATAATTGCACATTATATGAAACCAGTTAAAGTGACAGAAGACTGGGGTTTGTTACTATAAGATGAGCAAATCTACATTTTTATTTTACTGATAACTGTGGACAGGAAACTCCAGGATGTTGTTTGAGCCTGTTAGAAAGACGGACGGAGGAAAAACCCCACTGTTTTCCTGCAGAATAATAGCCTAACAGGGGGATAAACTTAAAGAGGAACTATAGTCTGGTCGCTTTTCTGCTGCTAACCCTCCTCCTGGTCATGTGCAGTTTTCAACAAAGCCGGCAAGAAATCAATCAATAGAGCGGTGGATAACGATATATATCATATACAATTTGACAAAGTGTATATCTGTGTAGCCTTATCTGTCATAAACAAGAGATTACGGGTTACGAGGCGTGTTTGAGAGCTGGGACACCGGGTCGGAGGCTCTGATCTTACATGGTTGGTTTTCAGCCAAGAGATGCTAGGTGGAAGGCAGAGAGCCTAATCACAATTACTCCAAAGCTGTTTCATTAAGGTACAAATGTAGCATAGTTAAGCTACAAATCCTGCATACAGTAGTTCCTCTTTAAAGAGTCATGCAGGTCACGGGCTTTGATGACCACCAGCTGAGAGCAACAAGTTCACATCACAACTCCACAGTGAGTCCGGGAGCTACAGCGCAGGAGGAGCTGCTGCTGCTGCAGAAGAAGAAAATGTAAATTTGAACGAGGAGGAGGAGGAAGGAAGGGGGAAAAAAAGAAAAAGGAAAATCCTGCATTTATTATCACAGACTGAAGATATCTGAGTGTTACAAGGATGAATTTGTCTTTTTTAAGTCACAAACCATAAAAATTCCCAACATGCCTCACAAGCAAATCATTGGATAAAAAAAAAGCAAAACAGGAGCAAATCGACTGATTTCTGCCGAGGGAGGAAACGAGCCCAGCTGTGTATTCCCCCTCCACCCCCCCTCAACCGTCACCACGATCCCGCTGGCTGCACACCTGAGGCTCATTTTGAGCAGGATTGCGACTGATGAAGATAATTAGCCATTTCTCTTTCTCGCTCTCTCTTTTTTTTCCCCCACATGTGTGTGAATCAGAGCTGGGAGTGTTTGTGCGACGGAGGTGGAGAGGTTCGGCTTCAAGAAACACCAGTTTTAGGGTTTTTTTTTCCTTCCCACCCCCCCTCTCTGAAATTGTTTACCCCTCGTGTTTCACCCTCACTTTTTGCTGTTTGCAGGTAATGACACATAAAAGCTGCTTTCACACAGCCGAGCCAACTTTTTGGGGAGAAAACAGAAAATGAACCTTTAAAGGCAGAGTCTGGAGTTTTGTTTGTTGCAGTTTGTAAACAAAACATTGAAACCCAGCCCCTCCTCTCGGGCTCAACTGTGTAGCCTCCTGCCTCTGACAGCAGTAGTTGTCAGGACTGCAAAGGAAAGGAAATACAGTCCGAGAGAAGTGCTGGAGCCGTGGGCCGATAACCGACCGTCACCAACACCGGGAGCCTCCGTGTTATGTTGTTATGCTGTTGTGGTGAACTAAGAAGAGTGTTAGCTGTGGATGCTAACCGCTACCGCTAGCCGAAGTTAGCATCGAGCTAGCTCCCCACAACGACCCCCGTACTTGTTACCCCTTGAGGTTGTTGTTGGTTGTCGGTGACGGTCGGGAATCGGTCCGTGGCTCCAGGGCTTCACTCAGACTGTATTTCTTTTTCTTTGCGGTCCTAACTGCTGCTGCTGAGAGAGAAAGAGTCATGCTAACACTTGCTAACATCCGGGACAGCAAGTGCGGCTAGCAGCCCTGAGGCCTCCTACTCTGCTGCATGTAGTTTCACCTGAGCGCCGTCATTGGCTGGAGAGAAAACACAGACTCTCTCGCTCTCCACCCAGAAACGTCCACGTGCACAACAAAACAGAGCAAAAGACTAAAATACAGGCAGGGGGGAGGGGGCTCTGCAGACACAGCCACCACCACACAGGACTAGATTAAGACGGATTTCAAAACATAATGAACCGGTGGCTTGACAGATTTCATTTGTGTAAGCCTTACGTTTATTTTTGGGCAAAAAACTCCAGACTCAACCTTTAATGAGTCAGTTTATTTTTTCTTTTTTTCAGAACAACACTTGTAGAGGGAGGACGGCCGGATGTGGAGACGGAAACAGAGGCGGGTGAGCGTGGTGAGGGTGGGGGTGGTGGTGGTGGTGGAAGGCCGCTGCTATGGGATACGGCCCGGGGGCATCGAGGAGGGAGATGGGGGAGGAGGCGTAGAAAGATGGAGGAGGAGGAGGGGGAGGAGCGAGGGGACAGAGGTGAGGAGAGAAGGAAGGGAGGAGCTGAGGGTACGGGAGGTGATGATGATGATGATGAGGAGGGGGAGGAGGTGGGGGGAGGAGGGAGAGGTGGTGTTGGATGACGGTGTGGTGGAAGGAGAAGGAGGAGGAAGAGGAGGAGGAGGGGGGCGGGGGGAGGAGGAGTGGGGGAGCGGCGTGGAGGGGGATGCACGCCGGCGGCGGCGGGTGAGGGAGGGAGGCGTGGGGGAAACAACGAGGCCTAATATTCTTTATCTTCTTCTTCTCCGGGTATACGAGCTCCACCTCCTTCCTCCTCCTCCTCTCCCTCTCCTCCTCCTCCTTCCTCCTCACCCACTCCTTCCCCCACTCCTCTTGCTTCTCCCTCACCTTCATCCTCTCTATCTCTTTCTCCCCCTCCTCCTCCTCCTTCTCTCTCTCTCTCCTCTCCATGGCAACATCCTCCCCCCCTCCGTTTCCCCTTCCTTTATTATCATCAACATTGTCACAATCGGTGATGCGTCGATCAATCGGTCGATCGGCGTCTCCTCCTCTGTGATCGATCGCCGAGCCGGCGCCACAGACGCTTTTCTGGTTTGTGCGCACGTCGTCGTCGTCATCGCAGGTGTTGGCGTCTCTACGACAACCGTCCGTCTCCGCAGCGCAGTCGGCGGACGCGTCGTCGTCCTGCGTGCATCCGTCGTCAGACAGGAAGTCCACAGGTGCGTGAAGTTCGTCCAGGTGTGTGTTTATCGTGTCGTCTCTCTCGGGCGTCTCCTCGCAGTCGGCGTCATCGGCGTCGTAGCGCTGAATCGTGTCGTTGCCGCCGCCGCCATCGTTCATCGTCCTGCAGAGACAGCTCCAGTCCGTCGTCCCTGTTGTCTCACTTCCTGTACAACAGCTCGTCGCTCTCCTCGGTTTCCTCTTCCCCCTCCTCCGCTTCTTCCTCGGCGGCGGCTCCGGTGGCGACTCCGTCATCTTCCTCTTGTCACCTGCTGCTGCTGCTGCTGCTGCTGCTGCTTCCTGTGACGTCACTTCCTTTGAAACAGCATCGTCTTCGGCGTTGAGGGTCACTGATCTCGCCTCGGTTTCCGTCTGTTGTGCGGAGCAGCAGCGTGGCGGCTCGCCTGCTGCGGATATTGTTTGTCTTCTTTGACCGCACGCTGTTTCTCCAACGGGAGCGGGGACGAGGCTAATCGCCGGAGCGCCCGCTGCTGCTGCGGGAACTGAAAGGCGAATTTCGGGCCGGCGTGCTGCGTCGTCTCGACAGGGGGAGGAAGAAGAAGAAGAAACGCTGCTAATCGCTCGGTGACACACGTCTTCCTGAACGGCGCTCGTCGTCCTTAGATACCTCCGCTCCTCATCCTCCTCCTCCTCCTCTTCTTCCCTTCTCCTCCTCGCCACCGGCGTGTTTTTGTCTCTTATCTCCCCCGTCTCTTTGTCATTCTGAGCAGGGTCGGGTGTAATTGCGGGACAGCGTGGCGCGCTTCCGTCTGTAACTGACTCCGACGGGACGGGGCTAATCACTGAGTTGCATGCTACACCCCTGCAGAGGAGCTTTCCCCACCCGGAGGCTGATTGCTGGGATTGATGCTGGCCGCCCTCGGGTTTCACCTGCAGACACAGCTGGTTACACCGATTACACCGATTCACGGGAAGATTACTTAATAGCTCGCCTCTCTTCTCGTCATTTCTACCTGCCCTCTCTCCTCGCTCCGTCTGATCTCCTCTTATCCTCCCCTCTTCTTCTCTCCTCATCCTCTTTTCTCTGCCTCCCGCCGGCCGATGATGCGCCGCCAGATTACTTAATAGCCCTTTTTCTTTTTCTTCCCTCCTCTCGTCTTTTTCTTTTTCCGCGCCCTCTCTTTTCAACCTCTCCTCACCGAACATCTGACTCACAGACAGACCGGTTATTATCCTTCTCCCCCTTTCTGGGTCTTTTCTATTTGTCTTGTCGCCTCTTTTCCTCCTCCCCCTCTTCCTCATCCCTCGCCTCACCCCTCCCCTCCTCCTCCTCCTCCGTCTCCCTCTCCCTCCCCACCTCCCTCCTTCTTTCTGAAGGCCCGGTGCCGCCGTCATTGTCGTCGGTGCAAGGTGGCATTCTGCGGAAACGGGAACGAATTTTAAAGCGCTTTCATCACGGCAGCCGGAGCGATCCAGAGCTGCGCTGCCTCGGCTACAATGGGCTACAAGTTCCATAGGATTTCCTGCCTGTCTTCCTTCATCCTCCTCTTCCCTTTCATCTATCTTTACCTCCCTTCCTCCCTCCGTATCATCCTGCCTCTGTTGGCAGTTGGGTTGTTTGATCACAGATGGCTTTATTCTCTCCCTGCCTTCTTCCTCCAGCCCTCCTTTCCTGTCCTCACCCTCCTCCTTGGCCCGGTTGTTGTGATGCGCTCTGAAGTCGTGCAGGAGAGGGTTGACGCTGTAGGAGATGGAGGGGGAGGTTTTGGTGTAGCTGACCATCTCCGAAGGCCAGAGGAGGATGCGGGTGCCGTCCCGACTCAGGACGCGACAGAACGGCTCTTTGGGCCGATTCAGGGGCAAAGAGGTCGACTCTTTAGTCCAGTTGGATTCTTTCGGCTCTTTGGTCTCATTTATAATCAATTTTTGAGGCGCAGAGGGACAAAGCAGGTCTTTTTTTACTTCCTGGGTGGGGTCTAAGTCATTTGCGATCTGTCCCAGTGTCCCGACGTTTAAATGAAGATCCGCACCGGTCCCAGTCCCAGTCCCAGTTTCAGTTTCCCCGCTGACTTGGGCTCCGGTCCCATTGTCATTACATAAGGAGAGCTGGGCTCCGTTCCCGCTGATAACCGAGCCCTCAACTCTGATCCCGCTGCGATTACATAAAGACAGCTGGGCTCCGGTCCCAGAGAGTCCCGCAGCAGCCGGTCCCCTCTCGGTAGACTCCCTGGCTCCGGCCTCCGAGTGCTGCTGCTGCTGCTGCTGGGTTGCACTTTTACTGTCCACACCGCACTGGTTTCCAGTGTCAGAGTGATGATGCACAGCCACAACAACATCCACGTCTGCAGATACCGGAGATCTGAGCTGCTGATCGGCCACTTTCGCCCCCAGATCTTTGGGCCTCTCCTGCGTCAACCCCACTTCGTGTTTCCCGGAAGAACCCGAGCCGCGGCCGGGAGCCTGGATGAAGACGGCCGCCGACTGGTGCAGGAGGACGCAGCTCCGTTTCGGCAGCGAGAAGGACACGGGACGGACTCTGCTGCCGGGGACGGACAGGACGTCTGCTCTGCTACTGTTGATGCTGATGCTGGTGGAGGAAGAGGAGGAAGAGGAGGAGGTGGTGGTGGTGATGTTCTTCTTGCCGAAGCTGGTCACAGTGGTTTTGTTGAGGATGGAGGAGGCGTTAGCGGTGGCGTTGGTGATGGCGGCAGCTGTTGGGACGTTACCGGGAGGAAAGGTGTTCTTTAGATGATGATGATGATGAGCCCAGGGGAGCTTGTTAAAGTGGCTGCTGCTGCTGCTGTCAGTGTCCATGACGATGTTGCCGTTGCTGTCGATGCTGTCGTTGTTGGAGAAAGTGGAGGTGTTCGTGGGCGAAGCGGTGGCAGCTGCCTGGTCACTGTCGTCCAGATGGGTCCTGTTGAAGAAGGAGGAATCATCATCATCATCACCAGCAGCAGCAGCAGTGTTTGTTGTGGCGTTGTTGTCCACTCGGTCGTACACCCACTGTGTGTCGCTCAGCAGTCCTGGGTCCAGTCGGGGGAGGAAGGGCCGGATCAGGGAGGTCTGAGGCTCTGAGATGATGATGATGATGGAGAAGAGGGGAGAGCAGAGAAAGGATTAACAAACAAACAACAGCTGACACCGGCTACATTCACATGCACAAACATAACAGGATTATCTGCCTAACCTGACTATAAAGAAAAGCAGTGGGAGGAGATACATGTAGAAGAATAGCTCTCATTTTCAAGACTTCCCATACTGTAAGCTCCTTATGCATTTATTCAGTGTTCTGGCTGCTCACCATTACTTCCTTTGTTGCCTTTAACGCGTCTGAATATGAATCGTGGGTGTTGGATGGACTTAAGAAAAATATACTAAGCAGACGGATGAATATGTGTCGTACTTAGAAACAGGGGAAAGAAAAAATAAAATTAAGATTAAGGGTTTTATTTTAACATGTTATATCCGTTTTTCTTTTCTTTTTTCTTTTTTTTTGCGTAGATCCACTTTGGGAGCACAACACGCTGCCAGACATGTGTCAGGGTGGCAGATGAATCAGGCAATTATTTCTCGAGTGAAGGTTTTTTGAAGATGAGTCACAACTTTTAAAAAGTAATCCATAATGTGGCTTTCTCTGCTGCTCCGTTAAATATTAGAGTTTTAGAAGCGGAGGCCTGCAAATGAATTATTAAAAGTGGAAATACATTTAGCACTCGGTGAAAGAGAGAGAGAGAGTCGACTTTAAGTGGAGTTGTCGAACTTTTCCATCACTTCTAAGTTTAAAAAAAAAACTTTACTGAATAAGGAACAGATAGATTTTCATTCTGACAATTGATTGTTTCCCTGAAACCGAAGACGCCGTCGCCAAAATAAAAAATAAAAAAATCCATTTTGTACCTTAAAGTCCACATGACATGGACTGAGAGGCACATTTAACTGGAAAATAATATCCCAGTCTCACCGTTACAGCTGTGTATTCACCGTTTATTAGAACATCAACCTCAGACTCGGTCCAACGCAGCAGCTCTGTATTAAATCATATTTTTTAAGAGGCGTTGATTCAACTTCATGGTCGTTTTGGCAGATTGTTGGTGCAGAGGTGTTTGGGTTTTTCCCAAAAAAAGAGCACAGGACTGAGTGCTTCACTTTTTGCACATTTTATTTTGAAAAGCATATCGTTAACGAAAGTGGAAATAATAAAGGTCTGTAATAAAAGTGGCTCTGCAGCAGTGAATGTGAACCATTTAGAGGCCATTTACACTCGAGTCACTAATAACTTAACGAATTAAAGTTAATGTAAAGTCATAAATACTGTGCATACGGTAGGTTTTGACCACCTCAGCCCCTGAAGTGATGAATCCTGGGTAATCACACTCTCACACTTTGTGTTTACTCTTCTCTGATTCAGTTTTAATGTGAAGACGACGGGAACCAACTCCTGCTTCTTCTCTGCAGTCGCCGTGTTTACGTTCCTGTTTGTTGTGACAAAGAACAACCATCTGCTAAACGCGTTACTAAGAAGAAGGAATGAAGAAAAAGTGCACATCACTATACTCTGAAGCTTTGTGGCGACGCTCTAATCCTCCAACACACAAACTCCAAATCCCCCTTAAATTTAAGGAAGTGTGTTTGTTCCTCCTGTCTCGCGGCTGCAGAGTCTTTCTTCCCGAGCCGTCGACTCTTCAGCAGAGCTCGGTTATGTAACGTCGACTCGAGCCGGTGCGACACAACTAATACAATAGCTCTCTACTGTTCCCCCCCTCGCTCAAAGGTCAGCGCTGTCGACACCATTTTCAATTGGTCTCCAGCAGGAAGTTGTGCGTCAGAGTTTGCAAAAGTTGAACTGCACAGAAGCTCCATTGTTGATTTTTTTTACAACAAATCCACTGATTGCTGCAGTTTCCCTTTTTATTTATTTTTTAAATGTATTGATTTCTGCTTGAAATCCCAGACGTTACAAACGCTGCTCAGCCCCTGGAGCCTGTTTTTTAAAAAACATTGTGTGTATAATTGTTTCTGTTAGTGTTTTTTGTGCACATCCTCCGTCTGTTGAGCAGCATCATCATCATCATCATCACTCACTCATGTCTGGTCTAAAGTCGACTGTCGATAAAGATATTCCAACATCGCTGCAGCAGACCACACTCTGTTTAATCCCTCAATATGAAGAGTGATATCCTCATCACCAAAACCAAACACACTCTCATAAACTATTTAAGCAGCCGCCGCAGCTTTGAAGCAGATAAGAGTTCTCACTTGTTCCCAGTGTGGAGCTGCTGCTGCTGGCGTAGACGTCGGCCCAGTTCTGCACCGAGTCCGGTCTGGACTGGTTCGCCGGATCAACGGCCACGGTGGTGGATCTGAACATGGGACCAGAACCTGGAGCGCTGAGGAAGAAAGAGAAGAGAAGAGAAGAGAGGATGAAAGGATGAAAGGATGAAACGTAAGAAGGTTATAGGAGGAGAGAAAAAAGGATGAAAAGACAAAAAAGATCAAAAGGAGATCAAGAAAAGACCAAAGAGAGGAGAGGATGAGATGACGAACGATGAGAGAGATGAGAGGAGGACAAGAAATTACCAGAGAGATGAAAGGAAGAGAAGAAGACGGGACAAAAGGAAAGATTGAAGGAATGAGGAGAGGGGATGATGATGATATGATGATGGGACAAAAGGAAAGGAATTAAGGACGGAGGGATACAAAGAGAAAGCATGAAAGGAAGGGAATAAGGAGAAACGAAATGAACGAGGAGAGAAGAACAAACGAAAAGAGTTGGTGTGAGGATGAAAAGAGAAGAGGAGGAAAGGTAGAAAGTTAGGGAGAAGACAAAGAGAGGAGGAAATAAGGATGAATTAAAGGTAAGGAAAGAAGAGTGAAGTCGATCAAATAAAGAGGAAAGGAGATGGAAAAACAAAGGAGGGTAGGAGGAGGAGGAGGAAGAGAGCAGAGCTGAAATCCAGCTGAAAATCAATTTGGCCTCCTCTCTCCTCTCCTCTCCTCTCCTCTCCTCTCCTCTCCTCTCCTCTCCTCTCCGCCCTTCCTGCCAGGAGCCACTCGCATTGTTGCAAATCAGAAAATGGCAGCGACAGGCGGCGAGTTCCTGAGTTCAGACGCTCGCCGTGATTGGTCAGAGACACTTTCTACAGGCCGCGCTGATAATCCCCCCATTAAGAACAGCAGGACGCATTTTATCGGTTGCTATGTGCCAACGCTTGTAGTTACCAGGGAGTCGTCGGTTAGTGATCCGTCTCTGTTTTATTTTTACCCGTTTAAAAAACTCTGTGAAACAAACATGTCAGTCTGCACATCAACTGCTTTTAAACATGCGTAGGCCCACACACACACACACACACACACACACACACTCACTGTAAAAAAAAAAAAAAAAAAAGGGAGCCCACGTTGAAGCTCTAAACTTTCATGCATGGATTTAAGAAGTCGGAGATGTTTGATTGTGTCTCCGGGGACTATTTTCTGGCGGAGACCTACGCTCTCTCTCTCTCTCTCTCTGTGTGCGTGGGCATCGTCAGGTTGTGACTCGCAGCTCTGAGCTTTAAAATTTTGCTGCGAATTCAAAAGTACCATCGCAGACGTTTAGAGAAAAAAACAAAAAACAAATCCTGTGCTCGGTAGTTCGCCAGATCAGCTCTCTCCTGTTTTTTTTTAACATTTATATTACATCTGTTTGTTTCTTTTTTTAACACGAACACCAGATGAACACATCACTGTCTGGCAGCCCCCACTTGAAAAAAGTGCCAAATATCCGAGCTTCCCGCCCGCACATGAATGCACCGCCGACAGATGTGCCGTGAACCGTCACCAAAGAGTAAATCTGAAGAGGTCAAAACAGGCCGATAGTGAGGATGAAAGGTCACTGGCTCAAAAATGTAGGGATTTTCACAATAAAAGTCTTTATTCTACTGCTGTTGTTGTCGTCATTGTTGTATCTGAGGTTATTTATAGAGTTAGAAGAGCTGAGACCATGACGAGTTTATTTACAAATCCAGCAGATATTAACAGGAATTTGGAGACATGACTGTTGCATCAAGCTGTCGAGCAGCAGCAGCAGTGTGTTGGACTCTCAGGGCCACCGTAGTGAATTCAGACCTGGATCTTTTGGAGCAGTTGTTCCGGAACAGGGAGTTTTTTTTACCCCAAAGATCGGATCGTTTGGCCACATGTAAACACAGCTAATGGGCTCAGATACGGGATGAAACAAGTGGGCCGAGATCACAGAGAAGTCGTGGCGGTCTCATCTCAGTTCGCTTCCATTCGAGCTCTGGATCTGGATCTGGATCTGGAACGTCATCAACTCATCAACCGACACAACAGGTGACACACTGCTGATGTTGCATGGTTTTCAACAACCGGACAGATTTTCAGGCCTGTTGAGACCTCTATTCCATGTTTTTTGGTTTTCCCGGGTAACCTCCTCATCCTCCTCCTTCTGGGTCAGATTTCTGACCAATGAGAGTAGAGTTGGTACAACTTTGGAATCGCTTGTGACTGTTACTGTGTGAACACAAACAACCCAAAATAAAAATGCAACAGTTGTATCGGTTTAGCTCCTGAATCGAAACAGAGCAAACGATCCACAGGTCTGAATGCACAATGAGACCCGGTCCCATTTCTACACAATAAGCCGCTGAAGGAACACAGCAGGGTGGCTTCACAAGAGACTCATGAATGTAAAAGTATTTTCACCAACTTCACTTGAACTTTACAACTTTACTTTATGTTACATTCAATCTTGTGTCCATTTCACTACGACCCTGTTTTTCATAAATCACTCGTCTGCTCCTGCTGCTGCGGCTGCTGCGTTTCACTAACGTCAGGTCGTTTTTTCTTTTTGCTGATGCAGCAGAGGATCTGAAAATGAACTAAAGTCCAGCAGCAGAAGATTAGCTCGTCTGATTTCAATACATCATGACACAGACGATGACAGATCAGAGTTCAGTCGGGGAGTTTTTCTTCTGTTTCCTCTTCATCCAGTTGTTATTATACTTTTAAAATTTTCATTAGTTTTTATCTTTTTTCAGTTTTTCGGTTTGCTTTTTTTTAATCTGTCGTCCCATATTGAGCGTTTTCTTCCTGCAACAAACTGAGCCGATGTTATCTGACATCCAATTTAGTTTTAGATAGTTTTGCATTGTTCATTGTAGTTTTTATTTAGTTTTTCACCGCTAGCTTTAGCTTTATTTGACTATATACAGTAAACTATTGATTATGGCAGCTTTAACCTTACTCACCACTCTCCGGTCCTCCTCTCCTCATGATGCTGCTGCTGCTGGTGGAGCCTCCTCCTCCTCTGCACCCGCTCCTCCCTCCTCTCCTCCCTGCGCCTCCTCTGCCTCCTGCAGGCCAGCGCTCGGTAAAACTCCCTCTGCTTCAGCTCCTTCAGCCTCTGCAGGACAAATACAGGTAGTTTTAGTAGCAGCAGTAGTAGTTATAGTAGTAGTAGTAGTAGTAATGTTAGTAGTAGTGAGAAATAAGAGGTCAAGAGGCTGCGCTGTTAAAAATATGTGTCGGAATAAGTTGATGTGGTGTTTCTGTGTGTGTCTGTGTGTGTGTGTGTGTGGGAGTTTATCTTTCTGTTCTGCAATTTTTTATCTGCTCCGTGTTGTGTGTATGTGTGTGTCGGTGTGTCGGTGTGTGTGTTTACAGTATGTGTACTTACTAAGTCAGCCTGTGTCAGCTTTAGTACAGGCCAGACCAGCTTAATTCACTTACTGAGCTCTGTCTGCAAGCTGTCTGCAAGCCGGAGATACTGATACTGTGTTGTGTCCCCGTGTGTGTGCGTGTGTGTATGTGTATGTGTATATGTGTGTGTGTCACAAACAACAATAACAATAATATACCGGTGGGCTCATATCACAGACAGACAGATGACAACCGACAGACAGCGAGGCGGGCAGAGAAACCGACAAATAGATAAACAGACCGAAATAGACAGACAGATAAAACACAGAGGGACAAAGAGACAGGCAGGAAGACAGAGTGTGTGTATGTGTGCGTGCATTTGTATGTGTGCGTGTGTGTGTGTCATTTATTTATTTATTTGTTTTCAAAGCGTTGCACTGTAGCCTCAGCGTTTCTTCGACGGTGCACATACAGTGTGAAGGTTTGGACGAAGTGACAGGAAACCTCAACAACACACTCTGAAGCAGCAGCAGAAGCAGCAACACAACAAACTGTGACTTTAAAAATAACCACACAGTCGAATCAATACTTTAACGACAACAGTCACTGGTGATTATTATTATTATTATTTATTTTTTGTTTTGTTTGTTCCCACACGACTCCCAGCTCCACAGTTTAACCGGTTTCAGATGAGCTGATGTTTGTGCTGTGATTTGTGTTTTTGTGACAGTTTCACGTTCGTTTTCTCATCAGAAATAAGTGTTTAAAATTTCATCAAACTCCCCCCAGATCTTCTGTTTGCGTCACCATAGGAACGTCTGTGTGGGAGACAGGGATGGAACTGGTCAGATAAACAAAACTGTCACGTTTAAAGTCTTCTCCTGCCTGCAAGTCGTCGACCCACGGACACCGACAGATGTTTTCTATCATCTCTCAGTGTGAGGCTCTGTCTTCATCCAGCTCAGACTGAGACTCACATGTGATTGTGAGCTCGTCTGTGCAGGAATCTAAACTACAAAACTGGGACTTGTGTGTACAAAACGTAAAATACAACAAGAATGTGATGAGTTGCAAAACATTTAAGCTGCAAGTTGCATCAAATGTTGGAATTTCATTGTCTTCTGTAGAGCTGCGCAGTTCAAAAACTCCAAGGTCAACATCCAATTCACAGGAGGAATTTTTCTTTTTTCATCTAGTTAAAACCTCACAACTCACAACATTTCTGTGCATTGTCGGCACTACTACCATGTGAGGGTTGCCACGGACAACAAATCAAGACATAAAAGATTAAGTTTGTTTGGTACAACACCCAACAAACCTCACAGCGCCTCATTTATATAAAGTAAAACTGTCTGTTCACTGTCTGAAATCACATGTCACAACATCTGTCCAGGTGTTCTTTGTACATTGCTCAGCTCTAACTAACTAAATGTTCATGAACTTTACATTTTAAAACAAGGAGAATTTCAGTGTCTGACATGAGTTGAGGGTCGAGGGGTCATGAGCTGCAGGCTACAGACTGATGAAGGAAACAATGAATCTAATCTATTTTTAATGTTAATGTTCATGATAACTTGAAAGAAAAAGAGAAAGATATCTCAACTCTTCTCCCACCGAAGACTTTCACCGACATAAAGAACGACCTGACCTGTCCGTCTAAAGGTTTTTATTAATAAAACCGCTCTAATTGACAAAGACAAAATATATGGGACCTTATGGCTGTAGAGAAAAATAAGCAAGAACATTTTCCACAGACCTATAATTATCTCCAAAATGGCCTTTGAGCTTTAAGCGCTGCTTCCATCAGATGTTTTCATTCAGTTTCACATATTTTCCAGTTTTTTTTTTACCAAGACTTTTGTCAGAAACCAGAAACAGCATCATCTTTGTGCTCTTTCCAGTTCGACATCGGGTTTGAATGTTGTGCAACTCATCATATTCTGTTTTCTATTTAACTCTATCGCAACTCACACACACAAAAAAAAAAAAAACACATTAGCACACATTGCATCAAGTAAAGTTTCTATTAAAAGGCTCCATTGATCCAAACTTAAGCAACATTTACTCACAGGCGGTGGTCGGTGTGAGCAGGATAATCCACTGGAGTCCTGCAGTTATTAACTAATGCACAATATAAATATGTTCCCTTGAATATCAGACACTACGCGGTGTCAGCTGGGAGCTGCTTCGCTGCATAATTTTGTTTGTTGAGACGAGACGGTGCATATTCCAAATGTAAAATATCATCTAGTTCATGGACTGATTATGAGACAATGGGCCCTCGGGCACAAACACTTGAAAGCCCCCCCACCACCACCACCACTACCACCCACCCCCATCCTCCTCCTCCTCCTACGTGGCAAATTAAATTGCTTTGCTAATTTTAATATAGATTTACTGTAGCATGTGTGCAGCGCTCGCAGTGTGCAGCTGTTTAATGGAGGAATTGATAAACAAATAAATAATGAAGTGTGAATATTAGAAGATTCACAGATGCTGCGTATTAAAGGACTTGGATCCTCCTGATGTTGACTGAGGGTCTGTTTTAAGGCCCCCACCCCTCCCATTATGCATTCGGGTGGGTCCCCTGGAGTCACAGTGTCCCCACAGAAACGCCCCATCAACATCTGTTTTTGCACCATAGCAACAGTTGCTTGATTTATTTATTAATGTAGATGTGGCTGTGAGCTTCACCACAGTGTCAGTCGTCGTTATTTAACAAATTTATAGAGCTTGGAGCTAAAATGAAAAGGTTATTAACAGGAGGAAATAATTGCTTAGATGAAAAAAGATCGAATTTGTTCAAAGTTTTGTGAGTGAAGTTCAGTTTATGAATCCAGCTGTGACTGACATCACACATAATGAAACCACAATTATCTCATCATTACATCATGTCGCTGTCTTGTTTCTTGTAGTTTGAAATATTGTTGAGTTGACGATGACTGGCAGGTGTGAACCAACAAATCCACTTCAGATGGAAATGGGAAGGTTAATCCTACAGATACATACTGTAGTAGTAGACTCCTCTGTATTGGGTCCAAGGGGGGAGTTGTGGGTTCCACTTCCGCGTTCAAAAAGCTGCAGTACCCCGGCGGCCTCTGGGGGCTGGCTCCAGAAGGGAGCAACTCCAATTGAGCCCCATGTTAAAATATCCGACTTTAAAGCTTAAAAAAACATATTTACAGCCTGGTACATTTTATTTTTTTGGTCTCTATCGATAGTTTCCACCTCCATGAACACTGTGTGGGGGGGGGTTTGTACCACAACCGTTTTAGTATTGTTTAGGCTTCAAATTCGTGCATAAATTACGTTGAGTGACGGGTTCACAGACAGTTTACCGGCCGTTAATTGGTTGCTTCGAGTTCAGCGGGTGGGTTCTCAGCCGGCTAACCGCCGCACCTCTCCAAATATGGCGCAGTTCAAATCCCCGTAGTAGAGGCACAAAACAGACTCCCCCAAACCAATGGGTGATGCTACGTCCATTCTTTTTACAGTCTATGATTGGGACACAGCTTGTGCACAAAAACTGAAATTATACATGTAAGCGTTGCTTTCCTAAAATGATAATGGAAATCAGGCGCATGTGCACCAGTCTCAGCAGTAAATAGATAAATACCCTACGTTAATCGATCGGTTTGCACCGCATGAGGCACAGAAGAGAAGGACGGGACCTGAGGATCGTCAGCCGTTTGTTCAGCACAAAGAAATGAGCTCGATGTTAAACCGCTGATCAGACTCGTCCCCAGAAGAACAGCGAAGACGATGAGTTGATTCCATATTGAAGACTTTGTTCAATGTGTTTTCTACGGCAACTCGCCAGGGACCTGATTATGGCTTTCCAATCTCATATTTACGTAACATCCGGTGCAGTTCAGAGATGTATTGCTCTTTAATTAATCAGCGAATATATCCAAGACTATAAAAGAAAATGTGGGTAGTTTTTTCTCATTATTTTAAATCTTACATTAATATATTCTTTATGTCAGGACCACTGATCATCATCGAGCTGCACTCCAACATCATTTTTCCCATTTGTCTCCCTGAGCAAAACAGCTTTACTGTGCCTCAGCTATAAGTTATAGGTCAATTAAATATATTTACACTTGATTCCTTGGGTTAATTTTTATTCCAATGAATGTTTTTTTTATTTTATTTTTTATTTTCAACGGCAGCCGAGTCGGCACTTTGACGTCTGAGTCATTGTTTGGCTTCAGGAAAACAGTGACAGCACAGCAGATACTGTGTCACCTCCCTCCCACTCACAGATCTCACTGTACACATAAATACATATATATACATATACATATATATACTGTACATATATTAAATTATAAAACACACAGTGTCTGTCTGAGCAGCAGAGCCGAGCCTGGAGGTTTCTCTCTGTCAGCTCATCGAGTGACGTAGCTTTGGCTCAAACCACTTCATCTCCAAAAGAAGACGAGACCGTGACTGACCATGAACCAGCTTATAGCTCTGTGTGTGTGTGTGTGTGTGTGTGTGTGTGTGTGTGTGTGTGTGTGTGCGTGTGTGTGCAGGCTGGAGAATATTACTCTTAGAAAAATCCATTTCCTTCCAAGTCTCAAACAATATGCCCTAAATGCTCTGCATCCTCAGGTAAACTTAATAAGACTGACACTCGGCTAACTGTGAAAAATATTAGGCCTCTTTCATCACTTGCAAGAGAACAAATGATAATTGCAGCGGGTCCGTTCCTCCCTCCCAGCACCTGTAATTTAGTAAACACCCAGAAAGCTGTGAGCCGAGCGTCGCCTCCACATCAAACTGTGGAAGAACAAAACTCTGAAAATTACACTGAAGAGAGGAGGGGGAAAAAACTAAAAAACGACAGGAGAAGAAAAGAGTTGTAACAAGTCTCCTGATTGTTTCTGCTTGTTTCTTTGTCTTTTTTTCCTGTGTGTGTTATTGATAAGCTGTGTTTTTATTATGTAATCAGGGCTGTATATGTCTACTATCGATCTGAACCCATAGCCTTGTGCTGCTCTGGATAAGTGCCGTCGTTATTGTTCTAGTCTATGTGTTTTTATAGATTCACTTGTGCAGGATTTAATTGAATTTAAAGAGTTTTAGACAATTGAGGGTCCAGATGAACTCTGCTCGTAACAGTCGATGTTCATATTGATCTGATCTGCCTGCTACAATAGGGACAATGAATCGCCGTTTACAACTAGGCTACTCCTGGGTAGAAAACCAGCATGAGGACAATAGTGACGGACGAGAGTTTCGCTATAGGCTATTTATCTAATTTTTCACGTCACTATATCATCGTTTAGACTAATCTGATGTTTGTAAAGTCTATAAAACCAATGATTGGACAAACATAGGCTACTATTTCTGTGTGCGCGTTTTTGTAATCGTAAATTGGCAGGGCTAATCGAGCCTACCTGTTTAACTCTAGTAACTCAGTGACTCAATAAACGGTCCATGAAATTTTTTTTTTCCAGCGGATATATCTTAGTTACAACATGACTGAGCTAACTGGAGTAGTTTCATGTCGTGTCCGACAGCGGGAGGGTTTTAACAGCTGACGTCCTGGTGTTAGCTTAGCTACCGCCATTAGCTTAGCTACCACCGTTAGCTGTCCCTGTCAGCTGCTGATGCTTCTAGACACTGTGATACCCCCAAGCTGAATAAATACCATACAGCAACACAAAACAAGAAATAGTATTGTATCTTCAATCATTTCAGATTTGTCTAAACGGTGATAAGGCGTAAAAAACACGATATAGGCGATATAGCTAAACTCTCATTCGTTACTACTTTTCTCATTCAAATTACGTGCTGGTTTTCTACCTGGAAATAGTTGTTAGGCTAACAACAAGGCAATTCGTTCTATACAGCAATTATAGATTTTATAGAATTATAGATCTTGCAGTAGGATTGGTAACTTTATGTTGTATTATTCCTGCATCTCATCAGGAAAATCAGTCGTTAATGGTTAAAATAACAAGACAAATCCAGATGTTTAAATGTCTAATGCCAAAGTCATTAAAATCCAATAATAGTGATAACGTGATGATCCGCTGATGTCCTGCTGTTTTTACCTGCATGCACTCGTCTCCCTCACCTCACACAGTCACACACACCACACACACATCTGCTTCATGCTTTCTCCCTCCTTCATCTCTCTCTCCTGTATCCCCCCCAGGAGATGTCGGGGGGGAGCAGGGGGAGGGAGAGAGAGAAAGAGCGGGGGAGGCTGGAAGTTAGAAAACCCAACTCTTAAATAAAAATATAAACAAATTTGCTGTCGAGCTGCTGGTGGTTGAGTGTTGACGTGTGAATAATCCGTCAGCAGAAAGTGTTACAGCTCCCAGAGCGAGTGGCCATGAGAAAAGATGTTTGTGTGATGTTGTCGGCCACAATGTGTGTGTGTGTGTGTGTGTGTGTGTCGTGTCGTGTTGTGTAAGAGAAACCGGCGAGAGCACCCGGCGCTCGTTATGGCCCTGGGATGAAATAGATCCCTGACCTTGGTAGAGGAGGGTTTAAGGTGTTGTGTGAGTGTGTGTGAGTGTGTGAGTGTGTGAGAGGATGAAGCAGACCCCCGGGTGCCTTGTTAGGCGGCTGCCTGGCTGTGACTCACCTGCTTGTGGTGGTGGTCGTAGGAGTTGATGTGGTTGTCGTACTGTTGGTGTCTCACGTACTGCTTATCGCACAGCTCGCAGTACAGACTGGAGTCGCCCTCCTCCTGGATAGAGGAGAAGAAGGAGAAGGTGTAATTATGAAAATCCCACTTGTTGTGTTGTGTCTTTGTGATGATCTTAAAGGGATAGTTCAACATTATGGCAAATTAGCCCATTGCCATAATCCCTATAGTCATAGCAGTAGGTTCGTTACCTTTAATTGTCAGTGCAAGCTGTTTTTAGAACGGCGGAGCAGAGCCGTGAGCTGCTCAGAGCTACGCTACGGGGGAGGCTCATGGGATTTCTTGGTTTCCCTCATCAAACTTATCAAATACACAATCCAACAACTCCAAAAGACTCTGGTGGACAAGTTGTGACCTGCACATTCACCACGCTATGAGAAAAGGAGTTGTTTTCGAGGTAAAGGCAGAGACTGCTTGCTGAAAAACTGTCCCTGAAGGCATCGTGTATCAACGGTGTTGCATGAATTTACCTCTAAAACAACTCTGTCTCGTAACGTTCTGTTATTATCTCATAGCGTGGTGAATGTGCAGGTCACAACTTGTCCACCAGAGCGTTTTGGAGTTGTTGGATTGCGTATTTGATGAGTTTGAGGAGGGAAACCAAGAAATCCCATGAGCCTCCGTAGCGTAGCTCTGAGCAGCTCGCGGCTCTGTTCCGCCGTTCTAAAATTAGCTTGTACCGACAATTAAAGGTAACGAACCTACTGCTGTGACTATAGGGATAATGGCAATTGGCCAATTCGTCAAAATGTTGAACTATCCCTTTAAGCGTTGCTGCTCCATTACCAAGAAAAGTAGTTCCTCGGCTTCAGTTTATAATAAAAAGAAAAATGTCCAGAATTAATTTCAAAGGTCCCTGATGACACCCAAAAAATGTATTGCAGTAAATAAATAACTCCAGGTACCTAGATCCTGTTTTTATTTGTTTCTTCATCATCATCCTCAGGTAAAAAAACACAACATCCAACTCAGGTTTTAATCAGTTTTACCCACATAACTATAGGCAGGAAAAACAAAAGCTTTCACATGTCGTGTGTGTGTGTGTGTGTAAAAGTAATTACAGAGCCGGTCAGAAAACCAAACAGAGAACAGAACGTGTGTGTAGAAAAACCAAAGTGTGTAGGAAGGAGAGGTGAATTATCGTCACGGCCGGTATAGGTCATAAAATGTGTTTATATGGGGATGTATATTCATCATACTCAAGCTTTTAATTTGTAGCCTGTCATCCAGTGTGTGTGTGTGTGTGTGTGTGTAGTACCACCAACAGTGGACCGACGAGCCAACAGGGGACGTTTTAAAGGTCCGCTGTTGTTGTTGGAGCCGTAAATCAACACCGTAATTATTCCTCCAACTCTCTAAAACTTTAGAGTTTATTTTTCAGTTCAGCCGAGAGGGACAGGCTCGAGGTGTTTGAGTGATAAAGTTCAGACTGAAGTCCGAGACTTTAACCAACTCATTCACTCACAGTGTGTGAAGTAGACGTATATAGGACTAAAGGGGCAACTCCTGAAACACTATGAGCTCCACACTCTGATAAAATCCAGAAGACGGGGAAATAAAAACATTTCAAAATCTAATTTGAAAGAAATACAACTGTCAGAAGAAGTTAATTTCTGTTTCTTTCCTCCAAATAAAACTTTAGAAACACAAGTTTAAAACATGTTTTGTCTCCTCTCTTCATATAAGGATGACACTGTTTGTTGATGCATGTAACAGGAAAAAAAAACAAAAAAACATCCACACTTTTCACCTCCTGTTCACTGGAGCATGATGAGACAAGCTGCAGGCAGAGACGGACGAGTGCAGGGTCCTTAAAGCTAAATTATACTTTTAGCGCGTGTGTATGTGTGTGTATTTACAGTCATTCACACATTGTTTCCCTCTACATAATCTATATAAATCTCTCCTTGAATAAATGTTTACATGGTGGCTAAAATTCAAAACTCCCTTCAGTCCGAGATATTTCAACACTTGAGCTTCGTGCTCTGAACAAACCACCGGCCATTATTTACTGTTTCCCAGAATCATAATCAGAATAAATGTGAATTTATTTTCATTTCAGACCAGATAATCTCCTCTGGGAAATTGTTATGTTGCAGTGCTCCCACTGCATATATAACAAAATATACTCTGGGTTTGTTGTAAGCAGGGTATATGCATTTTGTTATTTACAGTAAATGTGCACAGATTAAATTATGGACAGAATTGTAATTGGATTATTGCACATAATAGCATAATGGCTCACCAGGAGCACAGTGCCCCCTAACTTAAAGGAGACATATTATGGCCCTTTTCCACGAATTAAAATAGTTACCAGGCGTCTTAAAGACATGTCTGTGACATGCTTTGGTAAAAATCAAAGGATCAAACATCACAGCTCTTTTAATCCTCTCAAAACAGCCCTGTTCAGAACGGTTGGTTTCAGGGCCTGTCCCTTTAAATGCAAATAAGCACCTCTCACCAGGCCCTGCCCCTAATTATGCATTTTCGAAAAACTAATGACATCATTGGAAGACATCTGAGGGAGCAGCTCGTAAAACCACACGGATTTCAACCTCAGGAGTCTGAAAATTACAGATTATTTTTTTCAATTCTCACATTTTGTGGGGCTGGAAGGCAAAACAAACACCCAAATTTATCTTCAAGACCCTTTAAAAAATGATATTTCCATAATATGTCTCCTTTAAATTTTTATGAGTGCAAGCTGAAAATTTAGGGGTGCAAACTGCAAATTGACTTGGAAAGCAAACATTCACATTTCTGTCATTATTAACCTTCCATTCATGATCCTCACATACACACTGGTCTGCAACTTGTAATGACAGATTCCCGATTCTTTGAGTCGCCTCTTCCACGTTTCACCAGTGTTAAAAGAAAAATAGCAAATTTACTGGTTGCACATGAGCAAGTAGATGAATTTTAGGGGCAAAATGCAGTCTGGAGGTCTGCTAATTAATGTTCTCACAGTCTTGGAGTCGTGGTCAGTTGTTCTGAGGCTCTAAGTCATGAGGTTCTTGTTTGTTGAACCGAATGTCTCAAGGTGTCAGAGGACGTATTGACTTATTGAAATCTGATGTCCGACTTCCGGAGGACGAACACAAGTGGTCTTTTATTAAACTGGCTGAAGGAGTCAGAGTCAGAGGCCTGTTCAAGTGTAAAGAGAGAAAAGCTCCAAGAAGTTCCAGTCTGGTTGGATCAGGGAGCTGTCGGACTTTTATAGGTTCAATCCTGAAGCGCTGCTGCGGATTTGAAGTGAACGCTCAAAGACAAATATCGGAGCTTTAAGGAACAAGCTCAGACTATTGGAGAGAGAAGGTTTCAGGATTGTGTGTTAGTGTTTGTTGTTTGGGTTCAGTCCTCGGTCAGTTTGAAGTGCTCCACTCAAACAGCTGCTGGTTCAACAGAAGCTCCCAGTGCCTCCAGTAACACGATGTACTATGTGTTGGTGGGTTGAACATCAACAAACCATCTCACTTTCTGGTTTTAGCAGAAAAAACAACTGTGGTAAAACATTTTTTTTTTAAATAACTCCCCCTTTTGTCCAGGTAGGAGTGAGTGTGTGTGTGTGTGTTTGTGCGTCAGTGTCACAGAGTTTGTCATGTGGAGTGATGCTGTCTCTATTGCTTCCGATGGCTAATGGCCCCTTCAATCACAACTATTGATCAGCAATCTGAGTGTCTGAGTGATCCCAAACAGTCAAACACACACAAACACACACACACACAGGCATACATGCATCTCTTTTGATACAGCAATCACACACTTAACTCACAAATGTAGAATTGCAGGATTTTTACTCTCAGGCTTCTACACACAGAGACAAAGACAGAAACACACACACACACACCAACCATCTCCATTAATGGAAGATTGATTTATCTTTAAAAGTAGGGAACATTCAATCTGTGACACGACCTTCACTGGAGGTCTGTGCTCTCTGTGTAGTGTGTGCGTCACAGTTTGCACAAGTTGGATATTTCCTACTTTGTGTGTCTGTGAAAAAAAAAAAAAAAAGCAGCAGCAGCTTCCCGAACTGTGCAGCCATGAGCAGCTTTCAGGAGACAGAGCGATGGAGGCCGGGCGGCCGAGACGGAGACAGAGACATAAAGACAAACAGGGAGGCGAGCCAGACCGAAAGCTGTGACAGAGGACAGATGGAGACAAACAGAGCGGCGGTGACAAAAAGCCGAGGGGGAAAACGCAGACAACCTCGTTTAAAGAGCCGTCCACCGTCCCCGGCCATTACCGCAGGGACCTCCCTCCCTCAGTCAGCATTAGCTCATCAGACAAGTGATTACTGCTGCTGCCGTAATCCCATTAAGTAACGAATTTATGTTACATTATTCTATTACAGAACGAAGCATTACATTTGCATTATTTAATCAAAGACAGCATTGGTTTGCATTATGTCGTTAAAGATGTCGTTGGGTTGCATTAGCCCCACGAAGATGGGTTTTGATGTCCATTAAACATGGCTTGGAAAATCGCTGCTCAGCAAAGTCAAATTAAAACGCATTACAATTTAGGAAGGTTTTCTGTGCAACAAAATAGACGGATTGTCCTGTTGCCTGTGTTAAAATCTCATTCTCCTTTTATTTATTTATTTTTCCTTTTGGTAACTTTAGCTGAAGGAGAGTTTTTGTGGAAATTGCCCGACCCATAGTGTGAATGAATTTTTCAAAACCTGCAGGACAAACTCTTGAGATGTGCAGCTGGGAGGCAAAAAACAAACCTCCCGAGTCCAGACGGCGTCTTTGCAAACTCGGTTTTTAAACCACATGATTTTGGGAAAACATCTGCTGAGAAGCTTCTCAGCTGGGCGTGATATGTGCCAAAAAAAAAAAAACTTCCACTGCTTTATGAAAAATATTTTGATGACAATGTGTTTTGTCATCTCATAAAACTAGAGGTACGATTCAGGTGTGATGTAAAACAGCTGCAGTGTTTGATTTCAGCTGGTTTTATTGCTTAGACAAGACGTCTGTTCAATCGACAGAAATGAATTACAGAGAAAAGTAGAAACATCCACATGTTCCCTTTACGTTAGTGAGGATTTGTTGCATTTTAAGTAAAAACTAGTCAGTTATTCCTAAAAGTTTGTCCCTGTTCAGGCCTTTTAGGCTATTACATGCTTTTATTTTGAAAAATGGAAATGTGCATATTGGATGAAGCTAATTGCAGTATGCTAATTTTTGCAAACCGTGCTTCGCTCTTAAATGAGTGCGTACTGCTGTTGTTGTTGTTGTTGTTGTTGTTGTTGTTGTTGATGTGGATTTGTGATGAGTGCTTTCGCTGCATCTCATTGTCGTGTTTTCCCTCGACGCAGCTCGACACAGAACTTTTTAGTGACTCTAACTTTCTGCATGTGTCAACGCATGTGTCTCACAAATACTAACCTGCCTTCACTTTGTTGAAAATCAGCATGATAATCCCATGAACTATTCAGTTTTTTCTTCTTCTGACTATTTGAAAATCATCCCTTGTCGATTTCACCGCTTTTATTTGGTGAATTTAAGATTGTTGGGTTTCTAATCTGTTGGTTTGATTTGAAACATTTGCTGGGATCTTGTTATTGGTATTTTTGTGACTGTTATCACTGGTTAAAGCTGTAATTTACAAAAAATATCACTGTCAGTTTAGATAATGAGTTTTTCTAACACGAAAGTCTAATCAGAAGTTTTGGTTTAGTCAGAGTGGAAGTTGTTGAGCTACAGTTTGTTGGTTTGTTTGTTTATGTTCAGATCTGAACCTCAGGACCGTCAATGGTCTGAAATCGAACTGAGACACGTCCACTGAACGATATGACCTCAAATCAGCCAATCATGATACAATTTAAGATTGTGTTAAAAAGAAATACAACGGCCAGTTCAACTTTTCAAAATCTCCAATAATTAATATTGTGTAGGAGGCAAAAAGAAGAACCCACACTTCTCCTCATTGTTTTTTGTTTTTCCAGGAAGCTGTGCAGCCGGGTGACGTCAGCTCTGATATTCATGCAGAATCTGACATGCATCGAATTAGTTCAACACAGGGTTTTATTAGACCTATTTTCTACAGTGTGAGTCACTCTTAATGTCCACAATCATAGTTGTCACATAGGTTTCAAGAAGATCCATCATCCTCCGCTGCACAGCTTATTATCGCTTGAACTTTACTTTACAGCCCTGCTGCAGTGGCAGAAATCAAAAATAATCTGAACATTAGAGTAGCTGGAACATTAATAATTTAAATCTTACTTATAAAAAGCTGTAACACATAACTTCAAATCACACAAATCAGCTTATGGCTAATACGTTAGCAAATAAATACGTAAAATAAACGCATCTCTACTTTTAGCTCTGAGCTCTTTAGCTGCTGGAAGCTCCACTTCCGTCACCAGCCTTGTTTTTACTGAGTCTCTGAGCCACGTTTCCATCCTCTTGTCAATCAAATCATCTGAAGATCTTTAAAAATATTAAAGCGAATAAAGCTGGTGGAAGTGTATTTCCATCTAAGAGCTTTAAATTGAATAAAAATATCTGCGTAAAGACGTCACATGCTGTTTTGGGCTCAAACTGATATCAAATACATTTCTTTGCATCTTTCTGTTTTCCATCCATTGTCATTGAAATACGGAAATACTTTTGACATAAAACATTTATCCAGTAACGAACTGTTTTTCCATTGGCATTTATCGCTGCACCTTAAATCGATCAAGAGAAGATCCAATGAGTTCGATAGTACAAACCATCAATATTCATGACATTAAATCAAATATTATAGTTTTTAATTTGCTACAACTTAATGTGCATGAAACCGTATGGATGGAAACTTAGCTTGTGTTGTGTTTGAGCTTCGGTTCTAAACCGAAAACCTGAGCTCAAAGAGCCTAAAATCTGCTCAGGGCCTCAGAGTTGAGTTTTCTCTTCTGTTATTATGTCACTGTTATTATCCAATTAGCAGCACTGGGTGTTTGATTTGGACTCTGCTGCTTCATAATTTTCGTTGTGACTGAAGGAAATAAAAAAGAAAATAGGATAAAGGGAGAAAAACAGCATCAAATAATCTACATTTTAGGACGTCTCGCCCAACTCAATATCTCGAAATGTATTACTTTTGCTGAAACAAAGCTGTCGGCTGTAACTAATTTGATTTTGGATGCCTTATAACTGGCTTGATAAGTCTGAAGTGTGAAGACTTGTGAAGTGAAGCTCCTCTGCAGCTTTTTTCTTCCTCCGTCTCCCATGCTCACTGAGCGGCTCCTGTAAATGACTTTCTCTCAGAGAGATCTCTTTTTCTCTGTCTCCCTCAGGGTTATGTTCTTTCTCCAAGCTTGTACTTTCTTAACACTAATGACTAACCGCAGCCACTATGTAGATAGACGTTTTTATCAAGTTTTTGGGGGTCAAGTCAGGTCATTTTTAATCTTTTTCAGAAGAGAGAAAATGGGCACGGCCTTTATGTCGAGCACTCGTCGCCCCCGTGGTCTGGCACTGTCGCCATTGTGCTGCTTTTGAAGACCAAGGACAAGGTCGCTGCCCTCTCCTGAAGACCATTTTGATTTTAAAAAAATTGTGAAAAATCGGAATCGGTGTGGACAAATGTTGTGTCGATTTCAAACTGCACGATAAGAAAGAACACATTCAGCAATGACTGAGCTCTTTGAATGTTATTGTCACCTTGTACAGTTTCTCCACCGACCAAGTGCAAAGAAGCTTTTCATCCCAGACGGAGCCGACAAACAACCACACATCTTACTGTCCTCACATTACACACCAGCTCCCCCCAGGACTCTGATCTTCACCTTTTGCTCTTTATTCTATACAACGACTAATTTTTCTTGACCTAAATGTGACAGAAATGGAAGAAAAAGTGACAGACTTTACGCAGTCTGCTGCAAAAACACACCGAACTGAACAAATCTGTTTATCAGTCCCTCCAGAAAAACGCGATCACGTAATATACATAATCAGGCAAAGCCCCGCATTTTTTCAAAAGTGCAGCACTTTCGCCATGTAGATTGCATAAAAACGTGCAGTAGCCTGGCTAACACCAGACCTCATCCCAATGTAGATTGAGATTCAGTCTGGGAACCACCCGAATGTCTATCAAATGCGTCTGTACGTAGCTTATAGCCAATCGTATCAATCATACCCGATGGCGTATGTAGAGCGACAGAAATACGAAAATAAACTTGCGGTCGAAACTACTTGAAACACTTTCTACTGCCGCATCGAAAGGTAAAGCATCTGCCGCCATGTTGGATCAACAAGCTATCAGCAAAGTCACTTTGGTGTGTCGTCATCGTCTTGCGCACAAGGCAGGCAGCATGCGTATACCCAGGCCACATAATATGCGGGGCTGGCATGATTTCATAATATCTGCACTTCCGTTGCGAAAAAGTCAGACATATCTTTACAGAAAGTTGAAAAAAGTTGACACTTCACACAGGAGAAGCCATTGCCCCCTGTTGGCTTGAGAACGTTATGAAGTGACGCAATTACGTGTGAGAAGATTAACAAAATTGTGTGTGAGAGAGATAGAATAAAATATAGCCCAGTTATTAAAAATAATTGCTTTACAATAAACATTGAAATATGTTGAAATAATCTATTTTTTCTAGCTCCCGAAATTTCATCGCATAAAATTGCATAGAACCCCAAATACTTCATTGCATGTTTTAGGAAAGCCTGCTGCATAATCAAGGATTTTTGCCCGCAACAATCACAAAACAAACCTTGGACTCTTGACTGGTTGATAAACAATCAGTGCGAACATTTTACAAGATTTTTATGGCACACCGCAAGATGCCTCCATAGCTACGGCCCGGCATCAACAGTGTGTTGATGTTGTTGATGTTGATATTGACAGACAGTAGAGATGCAACTGCAGTTTTATGAACAAACAAGTGAAGACAGATGGAAAAAAAGACATATTTTTATGGTAATTGTGCCTCCAGGTATTTCCACAGTGAACCTTTAACTGCATCTTGTTGTTTTTACTTTGAGCAGAACATGACGCATTGTTTTAGTGGTGGAGTTGTGGAGTCGTGATGATGTGGAGCTGACGGTAGAAGGAGGTTGTACAGAGAAACAACAGCAGCTTATTCATATGAACAAAAAGGAACAAATGAATGTGTTCATCTGTATGAACTGAACTTATTCACATGATAAATCATTACACACACACACAAACATGTTAAACTTCAGACAAGAAGTCGCTCACTCTTCGTCATCACCATATTCTGAAGAAGCTTAAAACCTTCATCACATACAAAAATGTCTGGCTCAGTGTAGCTCCGTCCGCTCTGTCTGGCTTCATCTCCTGCAAACAGAGCGACTGGAGTCTATATTATTTTTATTATTTGTATATCCAACCAGTGAAGATCAGCCTCAGGGACATTTACATTCATTTGAATGTTGATTAATGTGCATTACTTCCTCTCACAAAGAAATAAATAAACAAATCGCAGGATCATTTTATATCCACTGCAGTTTAATTGGTTAATATGGAACGATTCGGCTTTTTATCATCATTTTTATTGGCCTGTATGGAGCCATTGTCTCCAGAGCTGTTTTGAACTTCATTTTCTTTATTTATTTATCTTGTATAGTGTCTTTGCATCGTAGTGTGTTGTGTTTTTGATCATAAATCCAGTCCTGAAGTGAATCGAAAAAAATCCTTCAGGGACGATAAAGGCTGAAATTAAAAGGGAAATGAAGTGAAATGAAATGAGTGTGTGTGTGTGTGTGTGTGTGTGTATAAAGTACAGCATGTTTGTGTCTATAAAGTACAGCATGCCTGTGTGTGCGTGTGCATGTGTGTGTGCATCATACAATCAGATTAAGTGCATTTTTGTAATTGAAAGGAAAAGAAATCAAGAGGTCGACCTTCAACAGCTCCTTACATTTTACCAAATGCACCAGCTCTCATAAAAGGAACAATTATTAGGGCCACGGGCAATCGCACCGGGCACTGGTCCCAACAGCTATGAAATAGCTGCAGGGACCAGTGCCCGGGCGAAGCCCGGGCACTACTGTTATTGTGTGGATTTTTTCTTCTTATTAGGGCCGCGGGCAATCGCACCGGGCACTGGTCCCAACAGCTATGAAATAGCTGCAGGGACCAGTGCCCGGGCGAAGCCCGGGCACTACTGTTATTGTGTGGATTTTTTCTTCTTATTATTATTATTCTCCTTCATCTTCCGGACGATTTTCGATTCGCAACTAGTCCTGCAACTCGAAGAGTTGCAGGACATATTATATATCAAAACGTGCGTCTTGATCGGGATCGCTGTGCTTTTACTTTTCTCAACAGTTTACGAATTTTTCGCGACGTAGTCGCGAAAAACTGCGCAAAAATTTTGCATGTAAGTCAATGGGACGGACGAAAAAAAAAGACCGAAAAAGACCAATCATTGGAGTTTAACAAACGTCTACTGCTCAGGCATACTTTCACCTAGAGACTCCATTTAAACTTTAAACAGTAGACACAAGTCTTGTGTATTGTCGTATTACTCCACGTTTTGATAGGTCATATAGTTTTTGATCAATCCATGATCAATGACCATGATCATTTTTGGAGAAATTATGAGTTTATAATGGGTGTGTATTGCATGGAATGTTCGTGTCAGAGTGCGTGACATCATCGGTTAGAGTGGGAGAGAGTGAAGAAACATTCTGTATTTTTTCTGGATAAACTGTCAGCACGGCCACAATTTACACTCTAACTGACATAATTTTTTCAGAATTTGTAAGACAAACTTGTTATCTCTCATGTCATGTGCTCAAAATATCAGAGAGACTTACAGAACTTACAGAATCAGCCTCTGAGTGCGGCCACGTCTGTCTCTGCTCCTCATTGAGTCCAATACAAATATTTTCTGAGAGGAGCAGAACGGCCTGATGTTTTAAAACTGCCAGCGTCGCCAAAATATTTACTGTAGAAACACCAAATCGTACCGAAATTTTCAGGAAGTCCTTAGAGCAACGTTGATCTGTGTTTTGTTCTGATAGGAGTTACCGTTTTGTCATGCTAGGCCTAAATGTGAGGCCGGTGCAGAGGCAGAAAATGGCTCTTTTTCTCCACGTTTCTGTCTGTCTCAGCCTGCGGGGGCCCCTATCGCCGTGGTAACCTCTTTGATCCTCAGGCCAGAGCTCGTTAACTTCATAAACAATCCACCTGGCGCTCGTTTAAATGTTTATAAACACAGACACAGCTAAATCAGACTGACACAGGATGCAGCTACTAACTAACTATGTGTCAAGTCAGTCACACACACACAGACTCTAGAGCCAGCTTCATGTGATTACAGTCACACACACACACACACATACACACATACACACACACACACACACACACACACACACAGTTAACCTAATGTGGTTACAGCTCCTCCATATCAGTGCTTATAGAAAGATGATCATGTGTCTGTCTGATCAGCTCTGTCTTGCGCTTAAGATCGTGGGTTTGATTCCCATGTTGACAGAGATGGCAAAATCGGCAGTAGCCCCGCGGCCCATTCAAAATTTCCCGAGAGGAAATTTTCTAGTTATTATTTTTCCACTTCCGGCCGATTTTCGATGCGCTACTAGTCCTGCAACTCGAAGAGTTGCAGGACAAATTATATATCAAAACGTGCGTCCTGATCGGGATCGGTGTGCTATTACTTTTCTCAACAGTTTACGAATTTTTCGCGACGTAGTCGCGAAAAAACTGCGCAAAAATTTTGCATGTACGTCAATGGGACGGGCGAAAAAAAAAGACCGAAAAGACCAATCATTGGAGTTTAACAAAAAGTCTACTGCTCAGGCATACTTTCACTAGAGACTCCATTTAAACTTTAAACAGTAGACACAAGTCTTGTGTATTGTCGTATTACTCCACGTTTTTGATAGGTCATATAGTTTTTGATCAATCCCTGATCAATGACCATGATCATTTTTGGAGAAATTATGAGTTTATAATGGGTGTGTATTGCATGGAATGTTCGTGTCAGAGTGCGTGACATCATCGGTTAGAGTGGGAGAGAGTGAAGAAACATTCTGTATTTTTTCTGGATAAATTGCCACCACGGCCACAATTTACACTCTACAGACATAATTTTTTCAGAATTTGTAAGACAAACTTGTTATCTCTCATGTCATGTGCTCAAAATATCAGAGAGACTTACAGAACTTACAGAATCAGCCTCTGAGTGCGGCCACGTCTGTCCCTGCTCCTCATTGAGTCCAATACAAATATTTTCTGAGAGGAGCAGAACGGCCTGATGTTTTAAAACTGCCAGCGTCGCCAAAATATTTACTGTAGAAACACCAAATCGTACCAAATTTTCAGTAAGTCCTTAGAGCAACGTTGATCTGTGTTTTGTTCTGATAGGAGTTACCGTTTTGTCATGCTAAGCCTAATTGTGAGGCCGGTTTAGAGGCAGAAAATGGCTGTTTTTCTCCACGTTTCTGTCTGTCTCAGCCTGCGGGGGCCCCTATCGCCGTGGTAACCTCTTTGATCCTCAGGCCAGAGCTCGTTAACTTCATAAACAATCCACCTGGCGCTCGTTTAAATGTTTATAAACACAGACACAGCTAAATCAGACTGACACAGGATGCAGCTACTAACTAACTATGTGACAAGTCAGTCACACACACACACACAGACTCTAGAGCCAGCTTCATGTGATTACAGTCACACACACACACACACACACCACACACACACACACACACACACACACACAGGTAACCTAATGTGGTTACAGCTCCTCCATATCAGTGCTTATAGAAAGATGATCATGTGTCTGTCTGATCAGCTCTGTCTTGACCTTAAGATCGTGGGTTTGATTCCCATGTTGACAGAGATGGCACAACCCGCAGTAGCTCCCGTGGCCCATTCAAAATTTCCCGAGAGGAAATTTTCTAGTTATATTATATTATATTATATTATATTATATTATATTATATTATATTATATTATATTATATTATATTATATTATATTATATTATATTATATTATATTATATTATATTATATTATTTTATTTTATTAGTGGCCTGCTCTGGTCTTCTACAGGGACATAAGAGTTTATTAATTAGTTGTGAAGACATCCAGACGAGGAAACACAGGAACAAACTGCTTCACTGAGTCCAACCTGTGACCTGCAGCAGCTGTTTGGATAAAGCAGACGAGACAGCCAGCAGAAGAAAAAAAATTATGTTTGAAGACAAAGAAAAAGTTTCATTTCCTTAATTTTCTCTGTGTGGGTTGAGCTGACGTGGACGTTTCAGGGTCTGTTAGTTGAGCAAATGTCTCTGTGTTCATGCACCAGAAATTGGACGAGGGTCAAGAGCAGCGTGGCCGCTCCTCCTCCTCCTCCTCCTCAGAGCTAGACATACAGACTTTCATATATGTGTGTGAAAATGAGCAGCCATTTTTTTTTAAGTGGACGCAAACAGAATCAAAGAAACAAAGGGCAGTGACATGATCAGTAGTACAGAGAGAAATGTTTAATGTGGTCGTATGTAGTTTATAAACAAACTACATACTAATGAGTATTCATGTGTTTTAAATGAAGAATTCTGTATTTATTAATGCTTGAATGGATAGTTAGAGTTATAGAAACTGCCCTGACGGGAACGTGCAGCGGTTCTGCATGAATTTGCCTCTAAAACAACTCCATCAGACGTTCCGTATTTGATGAGTTTGATGAGGGAAACAAGAAGCCTCTGTAGCGTAGCTCTGAGCAGCTTGCGGCTCTGCTCCGCCTAAAAATAGCTTGCACCGACAATTACAGGTAACGAACCTACTCATAAAACTATAGGGATTATGGCAATAGGCCAATATGCCAAAATGTTGAACTATCCCTTTAACTAATGCTTAATAGTGTGTACTTAAAGTGTTACCCTTTTTGTCTCCCTGCAAGCACTTCAGTTCTGTTGTGAGCTGCAGTGTGTTGAGCCTTCAGGGCCACCGTGGATTCAGAGCATCGAATTAATCAAATGAAATGACACAAAGCCAAAACAAAACAAAAAAACACAACACACCAAAGAAAAACAGTGTGTTTAGTCATCAGATCGTTTCCCTCTGACTCTTCTCCCATCACAGATTTAACCTCATCATCTCATCTCATCTCAGCCTTCTTCTCTTTGTAACCACGGTTACCGTAACGACCAAACTGGCAAAAAAAAAAGGGAAGAAACTCAGAGATTCATTATTCCATGGATGTGACTCATTAGAGATACAACATGCATCATTATAATTATTAATGTGATTATTTCTCCTTGAATAACAACAGAGAAGATGTTAAGATCCTGGTGACGGTCGAAATATTTTAATTAACGGTGACGACCACGACGACGAGGGTTTTTTGGTGGATTAATAACAAAGAGGAAGTTCAGACTTGTGGTTTTTCCTGCCACGTTTGAACATATTAGTGCCATCATCAGTGTGTTGTGTAGTGTTGTGTAGCGATGATAGTTGAGTGTTGGTCACTGGAGGTGAGTGGAGTGGAGCTGATGGTGGTGGAGCAGATACATGAGATCGTTTGTCTGCTGCTTCAGATCTTTGCCTCTGGGGAGGAAACTGCTGCTGCTGCTACTGCTCACCCCCCCTCACCCCCCCAAAAAAACCCAACAACTTCCCCTCGCTGGTCTGCACCCTCCGGATTACTGCACATTTTCCTTAACATGTTGTCAGAGTCAGAGAGCGGAGGGTTGGAGGAGCGCTGGAGCTGAGGGACGGCAACAAAGAGGCAGAAGCTCCGGCTGCTGAGTCGGGAATATAAAGGATGAGTGTGAGTGTGAGTGTGTGTGTGTTTGTGTGTGTGTGTGCGCTCCGGCTGCAGCCAGAGCTTCTCTAGACTCCATCATCCTCTGTTGTTGTTCAGTAGCTCTTTAGCAGTGTGTGTGAGTGTGTGGCAGCAGGGGGCCTGCAGATATGAACTGTGTCTGAGAGCTGTTGTTGAAACAATGAAACTTTGAACTGGAGACATTTTCAAACTTTTCAACCTTTTCTAACTGAGACACTCGAGTCTTTTGTAAGAATACATGATTTCCCATGACTCCAACAAATGGCTCTCTGTGTGTGTGTGTGTGTGTGTGTGTGTGTCTGGTCCAGCCCGGCCCGTCTCCTCAAAGAGCTCAACAGCTACAACAAGAACGTTTTATTTTGAAAGTTTGAAAGTTCAACAATTCCCTTCTTCTTCTTTTTTTCTGTTTTCTTCGCAGTGTTTACTTTGAATGAGTCAGCCTTTATTTGATCTTATTATTTTAAGATTTGTATTAGAGCCTGTTGATTAATGATTATTCATTTCTTTGTGATGAATTGTGCAGTTTTGCTTGGTGAAATAAAAAGCAGATACTGATTTATTACAGATAAATGCAAAAAGTTGGATATTCATATCTGAAACACCTGTTACATTATTTGCATCTTAATCTATTATTAATATACAGTAGCCTATGTAAAACTGGAAGCTGACACATGTTCAATGTGGTGATATTGTCTTCACCAGTGTGGGAGGGGCCAGACCGGGAGGACAAAGAGATATAAGTAAACTTTACGCTTTATAGTTGATTATTTACCTCAAGTTCAGGATCAAACTTGCTGAATACAAAGATAAATCGCTGCATATTTTCTTTCCACTGGTCTGAAAAGAGGACGTGTTTTGTGATCAAGTCCTACCTGGCTTGTTAGATATGAATTAATTTGCCTTTTATTATATCCATTAGGAATAAAGAAGAAGAAGCCGTTGTCGTTGTGTATTGTTGTAAATGTGTTTGTACATTTGATAAGTAGCTGGAAGTGAACGATTTACGATACAGCCGAGGGAATATTTCACAGACCCTGAGCGTTGGCAGCTAAAAGAGGAGAAAAAAAAACTTTCACGTCGTCAAATAACAACTAGAGGATTGTGGGACTTCTTGATGGCGAGCAGATCTCCCTGTTGAATGAGTCTGTGCCAAAATGACGCCATGCTGCCGTCACTACTGCTCATACAGCTGATTTAATGTGTTTTAACTTGTTAATTAGCTTTTTACAAGTGTGTGTTAATGCTCAAGGAAGTGAGATCTGATCTGAATACAGCTTGAACCAAAGTGATGATCAACTACAGTGGCATCATGCAAAAGTTTGGGCACCCCTGGTCAAACTTTCTGGTAATGTGAACAGTTAAGCAGTAACTGGAAGATGAAATGATCTCCAAAAGGCATTTAAAGTTAAACATGAAACACTCTTTTGCAATGTTTTAAACAACATCAATGTATTATCTTCGTTGTCTACAGGTTTAGAGTGAAAAAGGGAAACAAAGCAGCAGCCTGCAAAAGAATGGGAAACCCAGGAGACTTTGACCAAGGTATTAGATAAGATATTTACTATTTACAAGTTGTGATAGTTTCCAAGTTTTTCTGTCAGTTTGAAAATGTAAAAGATGAAAATATATATATAATATTTAAGGTGTAAAGAGAATGTGTAATATGCAACTTTATGCCTTTTGGAGATCATTTCATCTTCCACTTGCTTAACAGAAATGTTTAAACCAGGTGTGCCCAAACTTTTGCATGCCGCTGTATAGACTGCGTGCACCTCCATAACATTAATGTAATTAACATGATGTCAGTGAACGTGACACCAGTCTGAACATCATAGTTGGTCCAGTCCTGCAGCAAAGAAACAGAAACACAGAAACACCTGTGATCGGTCGGGAGCGGAGTGTGTGTTTGACCCTGGACGTGGAGTCTCAGACACAAGAGAAGTCATTGTGTGTGTGAATGTGAATGTGTATGTGTGAGAGAGAGAGAGTGTGTATATGTGTGTGTATGTGGGCTGCAGCCTTAAGACGTGAGAGATCAAACATATGGCAGCGCCTCTGGCTTAATATTCGTAATGCAGAATTTTATGCATATTTTACGAGTGGTGTTGTGTAAAGAGGACGAGGACGAGCTGCAAACAAATTAAAGCTGATGCTCCTTATACTCTCACTTTGACAAAAGCTCATCCCAACAGCAGCTCATGTAAAATGCAGATCATTGAATTTTGAAGTTTAAAAACTCTTCTCCAACAATATGGCGGAGAATCAGCCGGCTACGCCCTGTGGTTCAGTCAGGCCACTGTTTTGTCCCTTCGGTGTCTGGTTAATTAGAGCCAGTTAATCTGATTATCTTAACGAGATAATGAGATACGAGGAGACTCAGGACTTTGAGTGACCTCTGACAGGAACCAGGTAATGACTCCAACAGCACTTAGCACGGACCTGACGAAGCTCATGCAGGTTAAAGCATCAACATCTGCTGGATTGGAGATGATGAATCTAAAAGAAACATGTGTTTTTACAGAGTGAAACCAGATAAAGCTGCAGCGCTAACTGTGTTAACGTGTTTGTATTCAGCAGCCGCTTTAACGCTGCTTCTGTTTCAGGTCAGGTCGTCTCCACCAACCTCCACCAACCCCGTCTTTGTTCTGACAAACACATTTATTCTTAATGGGCGATTCAGAGTTTCCTTTTCACCCGACCTGAACTCTGGCTGCCCCGGCTTCTGAGACCAACATGTAAATTACACACACACACACAGGTTTTTAGGTGTATTTTAGTCCAAGGCGAAGAGACGACAACGTGCTGGAACTGACCAATCAGAGCTTCACAACAACTCAATGTTTGCACCATTTTGCCGTCACTTATTTCTCTCAGTTTGACTCTGAACAACTATCACATCAACACTGAGTCGTTTGACTCCAGTGTTTTGCTTCAGGCCGTTATCAGACGTCTGATCCCTCCTCCGACCTGCTGCTGCTGCTGCTGTTTAACACTGGAGACCCAAATGTGTAAAACTGGATAAAACCAAGACTCAAAAATGTTCAGAGAAATCATGAAACTTCCCCCCAGATGGACTAAGATGCAAGGAAATCTGGGTAAATAAAGACTGATTAGGAAAAAATGGCCGACCAAAGAACCTCATCAAACCACTAAACCCCAGAGAAAAATTATAAGTCTTTTAAAACATAATTCAACAACTACAAAAAATAAATGAATAAATAAATAAAATATTTTGGAAATTCAAGTGAAAAAAATCAGATTTGGTAAGTAAATGTTAAAAGGAAAGAAAAAAAAACTCGAACAAATTATCAGCCATGTTTTTCTGGTCTTTTGTTGTGCAGCTGTCATTTATTGTTACCATGGTAACGTGTGGGTAAGGAGTCTTAATGTTTTTGTTATTTGTTTTTTTTTTTTTACATAAAATGAGTCACTCTTTATTTTATTCTTATCAAAAAACCCAAGACTGAACCAACACACAGACCAGGATGGAACTGGAGCCTGTTGATTATTTTTTACATTAATGCAGCTGTTGCTAAAACACAACAGCTGTTTACACATCAGGCTTTATAGGAAACTTGATGTAAGCAAAGATCAGACTGAATTAAAAAGGAAAACGCACCGATGTAAAAAGACAAGGTGAAGTAGAATAAACATTTTGTATAGTGTATTTTGTATATTTTTCTTTCCTCCAGTGCGAGTGAAGACGTGTTACTGAAGCAAAATGACCCAAAATCAGTGGTGACAGAGAGGCAGGTAACATTTGGTGAGTTCAGGGGAAGACCACAGGTGATAATAAAAACATACTGTCATGTACTACAGGTCTGAGATCAGCTGTGAACCTGAATCTGAAATGTCTCAGCACCTGTTTGAAATCTTTACCATCAGATTGCATCAAACACGGTCGCGGTCGTGCCTGTTTTTCTTCCATTGCCGAGCTTTTAATTTGTTGAATTTGTTGAGCGAGATTTATGGACGAGATGAAACGTGGTTCTTTCTTTCTTTCTTTCTTCCTCTCTCTTTCTCTCCTCCTCGGCCGGTCAGCTGTGCAGCCGCCAGCAAATTCACAGATTCAAGCAGCCAATTTGACTTTTTGTCTGCCAAATTATTTTTTGGATTACAAAAGTCTGATCAAACACAGGTGGGCCACCTTCCAGAGTGGCGAGTAAACCTGACAGACATCAAAATCAGCACACACACACACACACACACACATATTCATGCATGCGCACAAGCTGCCACCCACACACACACACACTCGCGCACACACACTTGCAGAAACTCTCTCAGTTTCTTGATGGCGGATATTTCATGGCTCATTTGTCTGAGTGTCTGAACAACAGAAAGCGAGAGAGACAGAGAGATAAAAACTAATGATAGAGACAAGAAGAGAGAGGATGAATAATAGAAAGAAAAGATGAGAGGGAGCACGAATAATAGAAAAACGAGAAGATGAGACAGTGGAGGGAGAATGGGTGTTGAAGTAATGATGCAGGAATAACATCCTCCTTATTGTCTCTCGCGTCCGTTTGTGTCTCCATCTTTGTCTCGTTCTCCTTCTGTCTCTTCTCTCTGCCGCTGCACATCTCTGTCTTTCTTTGTCTGTCTCTCATCTTTCACGTCATTTCATCATCATCTATGCAGCAGAGACAAGACCAAGTCAAAAAATCACTCAGAGACTATGTTCCTTTTTTTTCTTCTTCTGCTTCTTGACTTAAACCAAAACCACAAAGTAGCTCTTTGTGGTTCACGACCATTGGATGGATTCACCCAACGTCGAAACGAGAAATGAAGAAAGGCACGAAACAACCACAAAGTGCCGCAAAACAAATACAAAGTGATGCAAAACAATCAGACGGAGATGCAAAAAGGCCACAAGAAGAAAAAAAAAAAGATGTAACCCGATAACATAGAGATGAAAAGAGCTCACAACAGTCACCAAGACAAGAGCCCCAGTAATGACAGCCAGGAGTCAAGAGATGAAAAACTACTACTACAAAGAGAAAATGGAAACGAATAGATGCAAAATAACCACAAAGTGATGCAAAATGGACACAATTAAAGCAAAATGAAGACAGAGTGACCTCAAAGAGATCTGAAGTGGAGATTAAGAGAGGGAAATAAAATTAAAAAGAAGCACAAATTGATCTCAGATGGATGCAAGATAATGCAATGGGATGCACAATGGCCACAAAAAGAAGCAAAATGGTCAGATAGCAATGCAAGAAGACAAAAGATTGGTCTAAAAAGCAAACAAAGACTTGCAAACCGACTTCAAGAAAACTTGAAATAAGTACAAAAAGATGCAAAATAATTGCACAAGGGGGATGCAAAATGGTGACTGAGGACAGCAAGATGGAAAACAAAAACAAAATAGACACAATGTAACTACAAAGTGCTACTCAATTCATTCAGAAGGGCAAAATCACTACACAGGGGTGCCACATAAAATGGCTGCAAAACGATGCTAAATAACCCCAATGGGATGCAAAATGGACACAAAACAGCTAAGCTGACAGAAAGAAATGCAGAATGACTACAAATAAATCCAAAGTGGTAATGAAGACTCCCAACACCAAAACAAATAGACACAAAATAATAGAATTAAATAGATGTGTAATACCTACAAAGGGATGCACAATGGTCACAGGAAGTCCAAACGGAAATGAAGGGATACAGACCAACTAACAATGACAGAAATAAATACTATATTCATTGAAGATGGGACTACAAAGACACAAGAAAAGAGACACAAAATGAAAAAAAGCACAACTGCTACAAAGGGATGCCAAATGGACAAAAGGAAACGTAGAGTCTAAAAAAAACCCACAAATGTGCACGTAGAAGCAAAACCACTACAAAAAAAACACAAAGTGAACTCTCTGAGATTTGAAAGTGACTCCAACAGAGAGCGGAGCACAGGGAGGCAAAATGGCACAAAAGATCAGAAGCATCAAACACTAAAGAGTCTCTTCTGTCCTGTGTCAGAGCAGTGGGAGGCTTCAGATGTGATTCTTTGCAACATGGCTCCTTCTTCTCCTCTCTTACACCTGCCATTAACATGCAGCTCAGATCCAGGTGGATCCCACACAGGAATTATTCCACACTCCAGTCACACCTACCATTTATAAAAATGACTCTGAAATATATCACAGGAAATACTGCACATAGGTGTGTGCCCCCCCCTCCACCCCACGAGGCACCTCTGCCTCTCACAGCTCATTTAAAATGACTGGATCCGTGCGTTTCAAAACGTGGACCTGGACTCTCCGGGGAGGTCCTTAGGGCTGCACGTTACCGTTTCTTTAACTTTTAAAACTCGTCTTAATTAACACCCCACAGGCAGCATCTGGCCTCTCGTTATCGGGGACGTTACCAAATGTGTGCATTTAATAATTCTAGTTGGTTTGAATTATTTAATCTAGAGGGTTGGGGGGAAAAAAAAAATCAAATACAAAAGGAGGGAGAAAAATCCGGCGTTACAGCGAAGTTCAGAGGAAGAGGAAATGAGCGGCGTGTCTGAAGAGCGAGTTCCTTTGATAGGAATGTGACATCCACGAATCTTGACTCCTTTCTTCTCCGTCGCTCCCTCTTACCCTCCCCTTTGCTCCTCCTCCTCCTCCTCCTCCTCTCCTGCTCTCTCATTATGTGCTGCTTTAATTAGCCCGTCTGATATGGCAACTGGACTTCAGAGAGACGGCGAGAGAGGAGGAAGATAGAGAGATACAGACAGGGGTGGAGGAAAAAAATAGAGAGATAAAGGAAGAAGTAAAGAGGGTTTTTGATGTCTTCAGTGTACTTTGTGGGTTAATTACATGGGCTCACCCTCCCACTTCGCTTTCATTTTTTCCCCCTTTTGTTAAAGAATAAAGAGATGGAGCGGTGTCGGAAACAACAATAATTCAATCTTTTAAAGAAATGTTTAAAAAGCTTTAACATTTGTACCAGTCTGCCTTCTTTGCCAACTTTTGACGTAATTATAACTACACAACGCTGCGGCCACGAGGAGAGGGAGATGAGCACAAGCGAGCCAATTAACAAATGTTTTATTTTGAAAAACTCACACACATATGTACACACAATAAATCGAGAAGAAGCGGTTAAACTAAACAGCGACATTGTGTACAGTAGTCTGGAGGATCAGCAGTGTGTCCTCATGAAACACTGACTAATTGCTGCTTTGGTGAACAACAACAAACTTTGATTTCTGAAGCACTTTTATTTTGGTAAAGTGAATGTTGTTGAACTTGTCGGCCGCACTCAACCAGCAGCCCTGAATACATGAATTTGCACAACATGAATATTATGAGGTTTATTTATAGACTAAAATATACTAATGTATTAATTGAGAAATGAGTCATCGGATCAGTTGATGATGAAAACAGCTCTGATTAAAAAAAATAGTCAACTTTACAAAGAGTGTGACTCTGGTCTGAGAATATTATTTCCAGGCTTCACAAAAAAAAACAACAACATATGTGTTAAACTCTTTTGTCTGTGTGTGTGTAGTTGTTGTTGTGTCGCAGCGTGCGCCCACACAGGCCGAACACGGGCCAGATTGCCAAGTTGTGTTTAATGCCAGCTGCTTTTAAACGGTGAATTTTGTTCTCTGTGTGAACTCTGATTACACGGCAGAACGAGTTCGCTCATCCGTCCAGTCAGATGAAGCTCGATTAATGAAAACAAAAGTTAATACTCGCTTCACTTTGTTGCTCCGCTCCGTGAATACAACAGCAGTGTGTGAACTGTTGTGGTGTTGCGTGCACATAAGTTTTCCTCCTTTTTTATTTATTCTGCAGCCGTCGACTCTTGTGTGTGAAGATTAATATGAATGAAGCTTTGAATATTTAAATCTCATCTCTTTTGTTTGTTTACTGTTCATATTTTTTTGTTACGACTTGATTTGTCTCCTGGACTCTATAACGATGAGCCAAGAGGACGTCTGTGCAGCAGGTTGTCGTTACATTGTGTTACTAGGCGACACCTAGTGGTCACAGCAAGTATGACAGGGGAAATGACCTAGCCGAATGAGAGGCCATGTTTGTAGGAGGTTGTAGTGGATGATTACAAGACGAGAGAGTGTGGTGTTCGATTCTCAAAAGTTTTAAAACAGACAGAGACACTGTTATTCATTCATTTAAAATATATATATTTTTAGGCAATTTTTGCTTTTATTTTATTTATTTTTTTTAAGAGTTTGTTGCAGTTGGTACAAAGACTACTCTGCCAGCTGAGCCATTTGGACTTATAGATCACAAAAATCTTGTTGTAAGTCAAAATAATTTACCTGATGAAGACTCGATGCTGAAATACATCAAAGTTTGTTGGTTTTTAAAGTCTCACAGGACCAAACTGGTACAAAAAAAGCTTTTTATAGTTTAAAATATGAGTGACTTGGAGTTTTTTTAGTAATTTTGTTGTGATTTGTGCTCAGTTCTTTGGAGAAGCTACTACTCCAACATTTGCAGATCATTTAATGTAGAGTAAACACAGATTTTAAGCTAAAACACCATCTTTTCTTGAATATAACCAAGTCTTTTCTGTTATTATTTTGACCTTGTGAGTATTGTATTGTGTTTATTGTTGTAACCCTGACAACCACAGACCAGTATACGCAAGGAGCGCTATTTCAGAAGACGCTCCTACCTATCAGAGGGTTGAAAACCACTTGATAACAACAACTACTTGATCCAAACCAATAAATTGCTTCGGCTACACTCACTAACATACAGGTTGAAGCAGCTCCATCCCTGTCAGATATTTATGAATCACATGTAACAGACTGTCGCCCAGGTAATCTATTACATCACTGATTCAGCACTGCATCTGCACATGTACAGATACAGATGTTTTATCGTCTTCTACAGATGTTTTCCACCTCTGATGGTGACGATGACGTCCGTCCACCTTCCTCTCTGAGCTGTCGTCCTCGTTTCAACTCCTTGTTCTTGATCTGTGTGAGTGAACTGAGACTAATGAAAAACCAGAGTCAGGGTCGCTCCGTCAGAAGATTCAAGACTTTGATGCACTTGAGTTCATCTCTAATGCATGGTAAACTTTTCTCTCTCTTTTTCTTTTTTCAATGCTGGTGTCGTTATCCCCTCGTCACCAGGTTTTATTTATTTATTTATTTTAATGGGCGTACCGGCCCTTTAAGAAGTCCCGCCAAATTTTTTTTGCGACGACGAGATGAAAATGAGCCGGGCATATTGACATTAATATTGCATCACTGTCAAGAGTGTTTGCCATGTTGTTTCGTGAACACGACCCACATTCAAGCCAAACAGTCTCATCCTATGAATAAACATTGTTCAAATTAGACAGCACACACACACACACACACACACACACACACACACACACACACACACGTTGCTGAGGCCTCATCTCATCCCTCACAGTTATGGCAGCTACTTCCTGTTCAGCCAAGACTTTATTGCTCAGTCTGGATGAAGGAAAGAGGCCGTTGTGTTGTTGTTGTGTTTTTAATAGAGCGTCTGAGCTTCACCTCCAAATGAACGAGGGGCCGGGCTGCACCTCCACCTCGTCCTCCTTCTTTGCCACTGATATTAAAGGCTTTATAGGGATAGTTCAACATTTTGGCAAATTGGCAAATTGGCCCATTGCCATAAGTGGGTTCGTTACCTTTAATTGTCAGTGCAAGCTATTTTTAGAACAGCGGAGCAGAGCCGCGAGCTGCTCAGAGCTACGCTACGGAGGCTCATTTCTTGGTTTCCCTCATCAAACTCATCAAATACGCAATCCAACAACTCCAAAACGCTCTGGTGGACAAGTTACCAGACAGAGTTGTTTTAGAGGCAAATGCAGAGACTGCTTGCTGAAAAACTGCCCCTGAAGGGAACACGCATCAGCGGTTTTGCATGAATTTATTACCTCTAAAACAACTCTGTCTGGAAACGCTGGAAAAGCTCACGGCTCTGCTCTGCCGTTCTAAAAACAGCTTGCACCGACAACGAACCTACTGCTATGACTATAGGGATTATAGCAATGGGCCAATTTGCCAAAATGTTGAATTATCCCTTTAATCGTGCAGACTACAGAAACCTTGAGATCACACCGTTGTGTGTTTTGTTTGAAGATGTAGATTTTTTTTTTTCTATAGAAAAGGCGTTTTGAGTGGCAGCTTTGATAAAATGTTGTCAGTCCTGTTGTCTTCTGGGAAAAAAAAAAAAATGTTTCAAGTGCAGCGGGTGAGGACCTTGGCTCGCCGCGGAAACATCAGTGCCGAGTGGATGTACTGTTCACTTGTGAGTGTGTCAGTGTGTGTGTTAGTGTGTGTGTGCGATGTAGCAGAGAGGTATCTGCAGCCAGAGGGCCAGATGGAGACAAATGGATGATCTTTCAAGACAACAGCCCTCCAATTAACACACAGACACACTCACAAATCACACTCGCACACCCCACATCCACACACTCACTCACACTTGCACCACTAGCAGCCATAGACACACATTTTTTACCACACACACACACATACACACACATAGCAACACATATAGAGATATTCTCACAGCTGAGTCTGATGGGTTCTGATCCTTTTCTAATAAAGACGATGAGTTCGGGTCGGACTAAATGTTTTATCTCTGACAGCACATTTGTTTACAAAGTCGAGGCTGCTGGATATTTTCATATTTTCATACACAATGGGGAAACTGTGTGTGTGTGTGTGTGTGTGTGTGTGTGTGTAACTGTGTGTGTGTGCGCTGCTGCAGGGAGATTCATGATGGCAACAGAGTGAAAGTAACAAGGGTCTTTGGTTTTGTGTTTTCTCGGATCATGTCGAACAAATTGCAGAGCAGGAAAAAAACTACCAGGAGCCTCTGGTCCAGTTCAGTGTGGACTGAACCACCGAACCTCAGCCGCCGCCGCTGTGATTTATGTCCACGTCTCCGTTCATTTACGTTCAAGCAGAGAGCTGCAACATCTGGATTTAGCTGCTCCATCACACATCACACACACACACTCAGCTCATAAACAGCGGAGGGATAAATAAATCCTCCAGGTTTCAGCGTCACTCTCGATTTATTGGGATCTGTGTGGATTTCGACCTTTAACTAACAAGAACCAGCAGCACTGAAAAGGAAAGGCCAGATATGAGTTAGTGTGTGTGTGTGTGTCGCCACGACAACGACACCGGATGATCGTTCAACTGTGAAACGTCCAGCTCAGGTCAGAGGTCTCAGATGAAGAGGGAAATGATTATGTTTAAATGTGTGTTAATGATAGAAACGCTGCATGTGATTGAGATAACTGTGTAAACAATGCGAAGACGATGTCATAGATATTGATCTATTAGTTCAACGTGACCTCATGATAAACTGATAAAAGAGTACGGTTTTCAAGAAATGCAGTGAAAACAGAAGAATAAGGAATTAAAACTAGTTTTTCATGCAGAATTAAAAAGGAAGGAACACTAATTTCATTACTTTTAATATAAATAATAATGCTACCAACTCTTAATTATCTCGTTTGAACATCAGTCCAGATGTTGGTTGTATTATCAGTCATTTCAATGATCAAGCGCTCTCATTACTCATTACTCAGTACTCAATTACTTTCGAAATGGAACAAACAATGGAAACCAAGTGTAGTTCAACAACCTGAATCATAAAAATCAAGTATATTTGTTGAAATAAATAATAATAATTAAATTCCCTCAGCACTGAACTAGTGTTTCTATGATTCACATATTTCACACTGCTCGTTAACGTCGTCTTTTTCTAGATGTTTGTTTCCACACTCGCAGCGATCCTCAGTAGATTTACAGTAGATTCAATATGAGTCACGCCTGATGTGACTTTACTGTTTCTCATTTAAAGCTCCACGTCGTCTTCTACATCGTCGTCTCGTATCAACAGATTTCTCTTTAACAGCTGCAGGCCGGCGACCGTCACATCTTTACTGTTTCAACCATTAACCTCGTGTTTCACCTCAATTTTTTATTTGTGCTGCAAAAAAATTCTGGAAAAACACCTCAATGATTCTCTGCAGCAGTTTCACTTTAACCCTTCTGTCGTCCTCCTGGGTCAAACTGACCCAATCTGTTTGAAATGGTCCTCTTTCCTCCTTCTGTCTCTCCATCCCTCCTTCCTCCATCCTCCTTTCTCCCTTCTTCCCACCATCACTTCCCTTCCTTCCTTCTTCCTTTCTTGATCTGTTCCCTTTCTTTCTTTCTTTCTTTCTTTCTTTCATCCCTCCCTTCTTTCCCTCCTTCCTTCCTTGACCCAATCTGTTCCCTTTGCCCATCCTTCTTTCCCTCCTTTCTCCCTTCCTTCTGTCTCTCCATCCCTCCTTCCTTTCTCCACCCCTTTCCTTTCTGTGTTCCTCCCTTCCTCCATCCTTCTTTCCCTCCTTTCTCCCTTCTTCCCACCATCACTTCCCTTCCTTCCTTCTTCCTTTCTTGATCTGTTCCCTTTCTTTCTTTCTTTCTTTCTTTCTTTCTTTCTTTCTTTCTTTCTTTCTTTCTTTCTTTCTTTCTTTCTTTCATCCCTCCCTTCTTTCCCTCCTTCCTTCCTTGACCCAATCTGTTCCCTTTGCCCATCCTTCTTTCCCTCCTTTCTCCCTTCCTTCTGTCTCTCCATCCCTCCTTCCTCCTTCCTTTCTCCGCCCCTTTCCTTTCTGTGTTCCTCCCTCCCTCCTTCCTCCATCCTCCTTTCTCCCTTCTTCCCACCATCACTTCCCTTCCTTCCTTCTTCCTTTCTTGATCTGTTCCCTTTCTTTCTTTCTTTCTTTCTTTCTTTCTTTCTTTCTTTCTTTCTTTCATCCCTCCCTTCTTTCCCTCCTTCCTTCCTTGACCCAATCTGTTCCCTTTGCCCATCCTTCTTTCCCTCCTTTCTCCCTTCCTTCTGTCTCTCCATCCCTCCTTCCTCCTTCCTTTCTCCACCCCTTTCCTTTCTGTGTTCCTCCCTTCCTCCATCCTTCTTTCCCTCCTTTCTCCCTTCTTCCCACCATCACTTCCCTTCCTTCCTTGACCCAATCTGTTCTCTTTCTTTCTTTCTTTCTTTCTTTCTTTCTTTCTTTCTTTCTTTCTTTCTTTCTTTCTTTCTTTCTTTCTTTCTTTCTTTCATTCATCCCTCCCTTCTTTCCCTCCTTCCTTCCTTGACCCAATCTGTTCCCTTTGCCGATCCTTCTTTCCCTCCTTTCTCCCTTCCTTCTGTCTCTCCATCCCTCCTTCCTCCACTCCTTTCCTTTCTTTGTTCATCCCTTCCTCCATCCTTCTTTCCCTCCTTTCTCCCTTCTTCCCACCATCACTTCCCTTCCTTCCTTGACCCAATCTGTTCCCTTTCTTTCTTTCTTTCTTTCTTTCTTTCTTTCTTTCTTTCTTTCTTTCTTTCTTTCTTTCTGTCTTTCTTTCTTTCTTTCTTTCTTTCTTTCTTTCTTTCCTCCCTCCCTTCTTTCCCTCCTTCCTTCCTTCCTTCCTTCCTTCCTTCCTTCCTTCCTTCCTTCCTTCCTTCCTTCCTTCCTTCCTCTTCCTTCCTTGACCCAATCTGTTCCCTTTCTTTCTTTCTTTCTTTCTTCCTTCCTTTCTTTCTTTCTTTCTTTCTTTCTTTCTTTCTTTCTTTCTTTCTTTCTTTCTTTCTTTCTTTCTTTCTTTCTTTTCTCCCTCCCTTCTTCCCACCATCCTTTTCACTTCCTTCCTTCCTCCCTTCTTTCCCTTCGTTCTTCTTCCTTCCTTGACCCAATCTGTTCCCTTTCTTTCTTTCTTTCTTTCTTCCTTCCTTCCTTCCTTTCTTTCTTTCTTTCTTTCTTTCTTTCTTTCTTTCTTTCTTTCTTTCTTTCTTTCTTTCTTTCTTTCTTTTCTCCCTCCCTTCTTTCCCTCCTTCCTTCCTTCCTTCCTTCCTTCCTTCCTTCCTTCCTTCCTTCTTCTTCCTTCCTTGACCCCCCTTTGCCCATCCTTCTTTCCCTCCTTTCTCCTTTCCCACCACCCTTTTCACTTCCTTCCTCCCTTATTCTTTCCCTTCGTTCTTCTTCCTTCATTGACCCAATCTGTTCCCTTCCTCCATCTTTCTTTCTTTCTTTCCATCCTGTCTTGACCCGGGAGGACAACAGTAGCGTTAATGGGGTAGAAACCTTCATCACGTCACCTGATCCATCAGCTGTGACCAGGTAGGAAACGTCCAAACAACAAACAACTGTAGGTGTAGACGGAGTGAAGTGAAGCTTCAGCTCCACCTTGACGTCGTCATGTTTACAGTATATGTCTGCTGCTCTCTGTCTTCCAGCTCTGAGGCGAGTGAGCGATCGGCGTTCTGCTACTGCTGCTGCTGCTGATGAACTTCCCCCCCGACGCGTCAGGCTTCTGGTCCGAGCTCGTATGGATTTCCAGACGGAGCCTCTGCAGCGTGACCGGGAAAATAACGATTTTTGGATCCCGGCTTTAAGCGGCGAAGGATCTTGACAGGTTAGTGCTGCTTGTAGTTACAAGGCCCCGTCTTTAACCTCCGCCCACACCAACACCAACACCAACACCAGCCTTCATCACCACCATCATCATCACCATCATCATCATCATCATCGCTGTTTCCTCTTCCCAGGAAGAAGCTTAGTTTCACTTCCTGCCCCCCAACACGTCTAATGTAGTGACTCCTCGCTGAACCTGAACTCTGCCTCGGTGCATTCAGGCTGCAGGACGCAACACACACACACACACACACACACACATGTACACACACACATACACAACGCAACACACACACACACAGTCTCGGGGCAGACACACCAATCAGCCTACGACTCTGTATCAGAGTCTCACACACACACACACACACACACATACATCCACAGGCTTAGTCAGGATTAGACCACACACAAACACACACTCTGCAGATATCCACTTGCATCCACACACACACACAAACAGATGCTCGTTTTATACACACATCCTCCGTCATACAGCCACACACACACACACAGACACACACACACACACACACACACACACACACACACACACACACACACACACACACACACACACAAACACACAGAGGCACAGTGTTTCTCATTATCATGCATAGTGGTAGTGGTTGCATTGATTTCCACTCTGTCTTAAACTTAGCCCACACAGTGTGTGTGTGTGTGTGTGTGTGTGTGTGTGTGTGTGTGTGTGTGTGTGTGTGTGTGTGTGTGTGGTCAGCTTGGCAGAGCTTCTCCAGGCTGAGTGAAGATTATGGCTCAGAGATTTTTCACTTCTCCTCTTTTTTTCTCCCTCCCTGCTCTTTCACTCTTTCTGTCTATTACCCCCTCCTCCTCCTCCTCCTCCTCCTCCTCACTCTTACTCCCTCTCCCTCTCCTCCTGTCTCTTTATTGCTGTTCACTCCATCAATCTCTGTCTTTCCTCCCACAAAAAAAAAGAGAAAAGTGTCGTTAAGGAATTTCTAAGAGGCGACTAGAGGGGAACGGGAGGAACAGATAGAAATAAAGAGATACTGTAGTGGGAGATAGAGATGAATAGATAGAGAGAGAGAGGTGAGGGAGGAGGAAAGAGATTAAAACAGATAGAGGGAGGGATGGAGAGAGACAAGGCAATGAGAGGGAGAGAAAACGCAGGTGGGTAAATAACGAAGAGACGCCAGGCGGAGAGAAGATTTCAGACGCTGAGATTGGGAATTATTTTTTCCAAAATTGGTCGAAGACGAAACTGATGAATGGAGAGTAGAAGAAAAAAAAACAACCTCTTTTAATATTGGACGTCGGAAAGTATGCAGCTGGAAGCCGAGAGGCGCCCTGCTTCCAGTCAGAGAGGTTGCTCAGCCGAGATCTCTCAGGCATTATAGCTATATTATGGGATGTCTTAACCGCTGGCATTGCTCCATTCTAATTAACTACCTCACAGCATATATCTGGCTCCTCAGACGTTTAGTTAATGGTTTGCAGCAAGGCATGAGCAATCCAATACTGCAATTAGAAAGGTTTACTAACTTCCCAGCAGGAGATACCTGCAACATAATTACTTAAAGCCTAAAACCTGTAATGGCAACAGCTATTATACTTTTTTTATTTATTTATTTCTATCACACATTTAGCTAATACATTTCAGAGTAGAATAAATACGGTTAATCCAATAAACTGGTGTCGGCTCAGGTTGGTGGAGAGTTTGAGCAAATGTTTGGATACGAGGTACAGAGTATTTTTGTGTTCGTAATATAAACAAATTTAACACCGTTGATGATGACGTTGAATGAGAGGTGACTGATTATTGTGAATCTTTATCTACAAACTCTGCTTAATATTTAAGGGAATCTCTCAGGAGCTGGTGGAGACCAAAACAGAGCTAAAAGACGAGTAAATACTGAACTTAAACTCATCAGATCGACACAAACACAACCTCTGGTGCGTGTTTATTGGACATGTGACTGTGCAAAATCTAAATTTATATATATTTATTGGAGGGATAAGCCCCTTTAGATGGATCCTTAACAGAAAATACAACAAAGTACAATACAATAAATTGATTTCCCCTTGTTTTCCCAAAAGAAAAATTTATTTTAAAACATCAAAGGACGAACAGCAAATAGACATAAATTAACAGGGTATACCCTTACTATTTCTATTGTCTTACTGATACGCATTTCTCAAAATAAGCTTTGAATCTTAGCCATGTTGCATCTTTCCCAACAATAAAATCCTGGTTTTATCTCAGTGTGACGACTACTGGTTTGACTTTGTTGTGTCTGAACTTCAGGTGAACGAGTGCTTGAGCGGTTAGTCTCAGACCAGCAATGTTTTTCTCGGTTACATGAAAGCTGACATTTGAGAGGAATGTGTTTCCTACTCGCGCTGCGTTTCCTTTATGATTGTGTTGTGTTTTGTTTTGTCCCCTTTTAGATAGAAAAGAAAAGCACAAGTGGTTTTATCGATCTTCTCATCTAAAGTCCAAGAAAGAACTGCTGCATTTTCCAAAACATTGACCAGCTCCCCTCCAGATAGGTTTATAGACAATTTACTCCATGTGTGATACTTCTTTCACCAGAAATAGTTAAATTACCCATCCAGACATTCTTCTGTGTTTTTTATTAATATATTCTGGGGGCATGGTGACTGTTGCACCCAGTAAGACAAGATCTGAGCAACATGCACTGACCTGTTGTCTAGTTTTTGTCCTTTTCTGGACAGATGTAGCTGCATATAAATGGTGCCAGCTGCTGGTTCATGTCCGCGTTTGCTCTGGCACAACAACATGTGGCAAGATTGTCCACCACCAGAACCAATGAGTGTTCACATAAACCCCAGATTTTCAGTCGTCTGTTGTCAAATTAGATGCAGATAGTAGATATTTGTTTTTACTTTTTTTATTTGTCACATGCAAGGCTAAAACCAGCGTTAAAAACAGTGCACTGAAATCCAAAAACCAAGAATGAATAAATAAATAATAATAATAATAAATAATAAAATATATTTTTTTAAATATATGCACTGCACACATACCCATACATACACACACACGTTCATACAGTAAGTTAAAAGGAGAATGTCAATACAAGTGTAAAACAAATGTAAAACTTCGCTCTCAATCAGATACACAAATAAATAGACAGATAAATAAAGAAGCCTATAAAAGCCCTTAAAATCAAAGCATGTTCTCTTTTCTCCACAGAGAAGAATAAATACCAAGCTGGGTCACAATAAAAAGCGAAACATACAGTATCATGAATCAGTGGATTGACAGAAAGCTGCAGTTCCTCTAGTGGCCACTAGGGGCTGAAGAGTTTATCCCCATTAACTCCTATATGCTAAAATGACCAACAGAATGATTCTGCATAATCGAAGGCGTGGCCACAAGCACACCCTTCCTTTTTGATGACATTTTTGGATTAGCCAGAATTAGGGCGGAGCCAAACGCTGCCAAGATGGCGACAGCGCAGCAGCAGCAGCAGCAGCAGCAGCCGAGCCGAGCTGTGCCGAGCCGACTCTGCGCTCCACCAGCGGCTGCGTCCATCTTTTTTATTTCTGCTCTCCGGTCGTCCTCTGACACTGACGTCCGGCAGCTGTATCTGCTTCACGCTGCGACGCTTTAGAGCTGTTTTATGGTCCCTGTGTTTTATAAAAAGGCCATTTATTCTCTTATATATCACATCTCTTGGCTGCCTGCTCGCCCTGTCATGTGTTGTTGCTCTGCATGTGTTTTGCCCCCCCCCCTGCACGAGCAAATTATACATTCAGAGTCGAACAGAGTTGAACTGACAAATGCAAAGTACAACCTTGCTGTGCCCTACCTCGATCTCTCTTGTCTCCCATCTGCACCAGCCATAACTAATTTTTTTCCCTCTCACCTAATCCCTATAGATCTCTTTTTATTCTCTCGCCCTCTATCACTCATTTTCCCTCCCTCAGTATCTTCCTCCGTCGTCTCACTTCTCCCCCCACCCCTCATCCCTCTCTTTCCTCTCCCTCTCTTCACATCTGTCTCCCCGCCTCACCACTTCCCCTCCCGACTCCCATTTCTCTGCCGTCCTCATATCTATCTCTCTCTCTGTCAGGGGTAGAGGAGGCAGAGTATCATTTAGAGAAGATAGCTTTCGCAGACATGCCGATGCGCACACACACACACACGCACGCACGCACGCACGCACACACACACACACACACACACACACACACACACACACACACACACACACACACACACACACACGAGTTAGCCCGGCTATCCATTGTCTCCCAGTGCGTCTCTGTTTTTGGTGGGCAGCTGCTAAACTAGATGTTATAAAGTGCAACTGGTGCTCTGTTTGGGGAGATGAGAGAGTGATGGAAAGAGGAGAGGAGTCGGAGGTAAAGGGAGAGTGAGAGGGGGCGAGAAATAGAGAGAGAGTGGGAGGGGGAGGGAGGGAGGAGGGGTGGAAGAGTGGATAGAGAGAAGGAGAGAGACGAAGCAGGGGAGATGGAAACAGGAATGAAACACAGGAAAAAGCGAGGCGGGGGGAAAAGCAATCCTGTTGGCGCTGATAGATTTCTGGGAGAACAATGTTATCTCTGCCTCTCTCTTTCTCTCTCTCTCTCTCCACACACACACGCACACAGTTGTTGAATATACACACACACATACACACACCTTGTAATAGAGAGAGCTAACAAATCTTTGTGGAGAAGTACATGTATCCGCAGCCTTTATTTTACAACCAAGAAACGCTCTAAAGGCGGCGCAGCAGACTTACAAAGAAGTCGAAACCGTCCCGAAATAGAAACACGGTCAAACTCGTTGCCGCATACAAATCTGTGTGTGTGTGTGTTTGTGTGTTTGTGTGTGTGTTTGTGCTGGCTGTGGGCTTCTCGGCGTCGGTTTATTTACATTCCTCGCTGCACGGTGGTGCGTGGTGAGTGGTGAGGAGAGAGAAAGAGAGGTAAACCGAGGGAAGCCGGAAATAGAAGTGACAGGAAAGCTGAGACAGGTGAGGCTGCAGCTGCGGTGACACCGACGACAGAGAGAGAGGGGAAACGTTTTTAAAAGCCTCTTATTAACAACACACCGGCGGCGACGGATGGCAACAACGACGACATGCAGCGACCCTGTGGTTTTACAGAAACACGACGAGTGTTTGGACGATCGGATGCTGAGCTGACAGGAAGTCGACTGCAGGCAGGTTCACAACAGAAACGACAGAGCCAAGTTTCGTCTTCTAAGAGATGATGAACTCCTCCGTTCATTGTCGTCAGTAAATAAGAGACCGTCCAGAGAAGATGACTAAACGACCAGTTTCACTGAAAAGGTCGTGGTGGATTTATGGCCCAGTAGAGCGTTTGAGCAATTGTTTTGTAAATCCTTTTGGTTTCTTTTCACCATGACGATGAAATTTCCCTAAAACGTCACCTTCAAGAGTTTGTTTTAACTGTGTCCCTGAACCTGACCTAATGTCTCCTTTAACCTCCACTGTCTTTAGTAGCAATGACTACGGTGGCCCTGAGAGCTCAACGTACTGCAGCTCCAGGAAATTCATGCAAACAGCACAACAGGAGGTGTTTGCGTGGTGATGTGGTGAACCTGGTTGGCCTGGAGTCAGAATCTGGTTTGTTGCCAAGATTTCACATCAGGAATTTGATTTGGTGTTTTTTTTGTGAAACAGTTAAACAGTAAACAAAGAAAAAGTTATAATAAAATATAAACAAAGATATAAATACCGTAAATTCTCCAATAGAAGCCCAGGCTTTTATTTGCTTCAAATGCCAAACTGACCCGGGTTGTATTTGAGACATGCGTCTACATGGGGCAGGCTTTTATTTGATTTATGCTGCGTTCAATTGCACTTGGAACGCAGAAAGATCCAGGTCTTGAAATTCCGACTTCTGAGGTAAATGCGTTTCATTGCGCAACCGCGGAAAATATGGCCGGCCACAGTGAGCTGATGTCTTTCGAGCATCAAAAAGTAGGCTACTGCTGGGGAAGAACATTAGCTACTGGAGGGAGGGAGAGAAAGAGAAACGCCACTTCTGCAACACACAGTCCTGAACGCACTGGCGAGGGGAATGGCGTCATAGCGAGCCGCACAGATGTCAACTCTTGCTGCATTGTACGCATTGAACTATATTCCCTTTTCCATAACTTCCACCTTGCTTAAACAAGTTGGAAAATAAATAAACACCTCTGACGGTGTGCAACGCCATTTTTCTTTGATTTGATTGGTTCTATTGCACTTTTCTGATTCGGAGGTCAGCTCTTCAATTGAACGCAGCATTAGAATGAATCTTATGCTCATCAAAGATGGAAAATCTTCTCAACTCGTTCTGTTCTTACTATTTAAAAGAGTAAGAATAGAAGGAAAGGGACGGATCCAGAGCAGCATTCATTTAGAAGTTTAATCGGCACCAATTAACCCAGTTTCTACTGTAACTGAGACTCGGCTTTTATTTGAGAATTTACGGTAGTAAATAAAAAGTAGTGGAGTTAAAGCACAGAGATGCAACAATGGGATTAGAATTGACAATTTATTGTGTTGTAGCACCGAACTTGTTTTGTGTTTTGCGCTCTCAGGGCCACCGTAGGACACCAGTGATGAAAGGTGCAACACCATAATCCCCAAGTGTTTTTATTGTTCAATGATCCACTCAAACGTTTCATACAGTCACTGGTCAATATGTTGAGTTCATTCATGAGAATCAGAGAGATTGTGACGTTTCTGGCTTCTCAATCACAATCAGATACGTTATTGATCCCCAGGGAGAAATTGTATCATGTTACAGTTGCTCCAAGGGAAAAAAAAGTCATTATATGATCAATAGATCTGATATTAATAAACCTGGTTCTCGAAGCCATCGACAAACAGTTTTGTGCAGCTGACTGAAGCGTCAGAGCAGGACGACGTCGATAAAACACTGAATCAATAAATCAGTAAATAAACACGGAGGTGAAAACGATGTCGTCTGGAGTTAATTTTTTTCCCAACAATAACAGCATCTTCTTCTTCTTATCATGTTAATTGTGTCTGTGATGTTTTATTTAATCTCTCCATCAATGATCTGATCAAACATCGGCTGTGCTGATCGTGTGCGACGTCGCCGACGCTGATCAGAGCCTCTCGTAAATTCCTCATGACGACTTCAGTGTGGTTCAACGCTTCCTGTGTGGTGTTAGTTACCTGGAGCTCATTTGCATATATTTATGCTTATGATGATAATAATAATAATAATAGAAATAACAAATGCTGGCGTGTTGTTGTTGGAGCATATTTCCGTCAACGTGCTAAACCTGTGAATGTGAGATCAGAGTAATAGAATAATAAACTCAGTGAATCTACATGAGCAGTGATGAACGTTGTTGTTGCCCTGAAATTGTCTAATCCTGAGTCCTAATCCTGCCGACGCTGATGCTCCAGTGCTGAAGTGGGTGGAGATGTTTTTTCTCTGGACTTATTATGAAGTTTTATTTCCTGCTGTGCTCTCCAAACGCACCATGAAGGAGGGAAGAAACATAATCTACTGTGGCAGGGAGAGAAAGAAGGAAGAGTCGATCCAAGCAGGAAGAAGAAGAAAAAGAAGAAAAGGCTCTGTAATGTTCGGTAAATTTGTTAAATGAACAGTGGAGAAGAAACACTCAAATTCTTGTTTTATATATTAAAGGTGTAAAAGGAATAATCAATATACTGAAATATTGTGATATAATATGACATGAGACTGTATCAATTGTTGCATTGTTATATAGTTTACACAGTGACAGTGGTCTGTGTTTGTGTTGCATTTAAAATATTAATGATGACTAATTGTATGAGTTAATCACGATAAATCGCTAATTGCTCGTTCTTGGCCACATGGAAAATAGTGGATAAAGACAGATGTGGTCCAGAAACTACATTTTCATTTCACCGTTAGCTTCTTGTATTTTTTTATGTATTAGCTCAGTTTAGTTTAGTTTAGTTTAGTTTAGTTTAGTTTAGTTTAGTTGTGTTGTGTTGATCTTAGTTTAGTTTAGTTTTTTAGTAGGCTACGATTCACTAACGTTCTCTCAGGTCCTCTCGAGTCGCCTTTTGGTTTCATTCTGTTTTGATTCGAGAAGCATCTGTTTCTTTTAATCTGCTCTTTTAGTTTTCTTGTTCAGTCAATGACTCTCCTCATTAGTACATTAATTGTTTTAAGAACTAAATCTGGTTTTATGTCTTTGCTTTTCCCCTAAACACAAGTTCTGTCATCACAGCGGTCACACAATTAAGTTACGTTAAGTGAGTTAATCGCACATTTTTTATTTGTTGTAAAAGCATCTTAAAGGTCTGTTCTTCAAGTGTTTAATAAAGGTCTAATATGATTTCTTTAGGCAAGTGAAACTGATCTGGAGGAGTCAACACAGATTTCACTGTAACACCGGCAACCGATTCAAACTACGGGTCGGACCATAGGACAAAATAACAGAATGTGAGTTTTATCATGAAAAACAGACACATGTAAAATGACTTTGTATCATTGTGTTAAACTTTTACAGCCTCTGGTTATTTGTTTATCTGCAGTGAATCTGGTCTCTGGTCCAAGTCGTGACCTTGATGTGGAGACTGATCCTCGATCAGCACTCGACCACGAAGGAGATGAACCAGGAAACAGAGAAGACGCTGGTGGCAAAACCGATCAGGTGACCTTTTTACACTTATCACCGATGGGGGCGAAGCGGCTGCAGCGAGTGTCTACACACACACACACAGACACACACACACACACTCAGAGGTACAGAGTCAATGTAGCGCATCGTGATTTATTTTTTTTTTTTTCATAAATCTGCCCTTTTGTCTGTGCGAACTTGTCAGAATTAGATTAGTTTTCCACAGCAAGCAAGCATGGCCTTTCCACATATACAAACACACACACACACACACACACACTCAGACATAGACTCAGCTTCCTTGTGTGAGGCCAATTCATTTTGCCACAAGTGGTCCCAGATTGGATCTGGTCAGAGTCCCATTACGCTTCACCTTGTCTGACCTTAAGATGCCCCACCTCCGCCCCCCAACACACACACAGACACACACACACATATCAACACATCAACACACCAACACACACTAACTCATGCACATATACACACACACACACAGACAGACAAATGCAATCTTGAGCCTATATTAAGACACACACACACACACACACACACACACACACAGGTATAGCCTCACCAAGACACAGGTCAGGTCATCAGAGCAGACACACACACGCACACACACAGAGAGAGTGTTATTGATTGTGTGTAACGTTATCTAGATGGGATCGTTCCTATTGATTTAGAAAGAGGGGTCACTCTGATCAATGCTATCTGCTCGTCTGCTGTGTCATTAGACCGGGGCTCGGCGAGTGCCAAAACAATCTGACCATCTTTTCTCTTTACCCCCCCCCCCCCTCTCTCTCTCTCTCTCTCTCTCTCGGAGCACGACGAGGACGAGGACGAGGAGGAGGAATTACCCGTTTGATCTCGGGTATCAACGCTGCCGACGTGCCCCGGGGCAAGGGCATCTGCAGGTCATCAGTGTTTACGCTGTCGGAGGAGTTGTAGTGAACGAGAGCTGACAGCGTCTGAACACAGATAAGTGAGGGAGACACGGGAAACGTGAGAACGGGTCAGAACCACACACACACACACACACAATAAATATGCAAACTTTACAAATGTGTAAAGTTTACATTGATGTATCGTAAAAAAACTAACTGAATAACGCGTTCACATGTGGACGTAGTGTCAGTAGTGTAAGTAATTATAAGTCATTTTAAGTCTATATGTTATAATTCATCATTAATTTGACTGTTTTTGCACATTGTGATTTCAGTTTTTCACGGAAAAATAGAGCTGTCTATCAATTTTTTTTTTTTTAATGACTGATTCATTCCACAATTTACTGCGATAATCAGTTTTCTTTTCAACACAATATCTTGAGAAATGCCACAAGAACTTATATATTTTATTCCTATATTTATAGATCTCCATCTGATTGCAAACTACGGTTTCAATGTCAATGGAGAAGAAACACTCAAATTCTTGTTTTATATATATCGGGGATGTAAAAAAATATACATTGTGATATTTTATGATATAATACCTTATCAATTCTTGGAGCGATATATTATGACGTGATATCATATTGATTCTTTGAAGCGTTGCATGGCTATATGTAGTTTTCACAGTGTTGTTTTTTCACAGAAAAGTTGAGATATTGATTTTTTTTTTAATCTACTGATTAATTCTACAATTTACTGTGATAACCAATTTTCTTTGCAACATAATATCTTAAGAAATGCCATTGATACAGTATTTATAGATTTTCATCTGATCCAATCACATCAAAATTCAACTCAAATCAACTTAAATGTATTCATATAGGCTAACACATTTAAAACAACCTCAGTTGCCAAAAGTGCTGCACAACATAAATATAATCAAGTGCCAGCAAATAAAAATAACAGTAAGAAAACATAGATCAACAATAAAAGTTAAGACAACTTTTTAAAATAAGGTAAAATATGAATAAAAGCAAAACTGATAACAGGTTAAAAGTCAAGTTGCTGTCTCAACTTGATCTGAAAGCCAGCGAGAATTGAAGTATGTCTTTAAAAGTGATTTAAAATGCTCTAAATATTTATTTGCTGTGTACGTTAAAAGTCACACGTGCTGCTCTTTATCTCATTTCTCTTTCGTTAGCGTGATTTTCCTCACATTTAGCAGTAAATTATCATCTGAGGGTGACACTGTTCTTTATATAGATGAACTTTTAAAAAAGAAAAAAAAAATCACATGGATGATGCAGGTGTTTCTGCTAATTTTCCATGACGACGGAGGAATAAATAGCCACTGTGCATCTCTTCCTCCTCCTCCTCCTCCTCTTCCTCCCCCACTTAATTTGCATATCGAGATCGAGCAGAATTGTTACGACAAAGACAAAGACGACAACGTGAGGTGTGACAATCAGAGGTGGAAAGGTGACGTGATGCTGATCAGTTCTGCTTTTTTTTATAGATGGCAACGATAAAGATGTTAAAAAAGTATGTATGACGACGTCTTTTAGGAACTGAAGATAAGAGTGTAAACCTGGATTTACTTATCGTAGTGTGTCAGCTGGAGTACTTAGGTGTGTGTGTGTGTGTGTGTGTGTGTGTGTGTGTGTGTGTGTGTGTGTGTGTGTGTGTGTGTGTGTGTGTGTGTGTGTGTGTGTGTGTGTGTGTCCCTCAGGCTGTTGTGACCAGATGTGTCCCCTTTTGCGATCATTTTTTGCACCACTGCTTCTTTAACTTCATCAAGCAGTCAAACACACACTCAAGGTTGGTAGTAATAATGTCTTAACCCTCCTGTCGTCCTTCTGGGTCAAAGTGACCCAATCTGTTCCCTTCCTCCTTCCTTCTTTCCTTCCTTTCTCTCTTCCTTTTTTCCACAATCCTTTTTCCCTTCCTTCCTTCCTTCCTTCCTTCTTTCCTTCCTTCCTTCTCTTCGTCCTTGCTTCTTCTTCCTTCCTCTTTTGGTCCAATTGGCCCTCCATCTTTCTTTCCTTCCCTTTTCCCTTCCTTCTTTGCTCCCTTCTTTCCCTTCTTCCTTCCTTCTTCCTTCCTAGAACGAATCTGTTCCCTCCCTCTATCTTTCTTTCCTTCCTTTTTCCCTTCCTTCTTTCCACAATCCTCCCCCTTCCTTCCTTCCATCCTTCCTTCTTGACCCAATCTGTTCCCTAGCTCCCTCCATCTATCTTTCCGTCCTTTTTCCCTTCCTTGTTTCCTCCAATCTTTCCCTTTGTCCTTCCTTCCTTTCTTCTTTCCCTTCATCCTTCCTTCCTTCCTTCCTTCCTTGCCCCAGGTGAACAACAGGAGGGTTAAAGTCATTCGTTAAAACTTGTTGCTGTAAAACTTGACAGTCGGATGCGTCTTATGACTCAAACAAGAGGAGTCATTAAAGACTCCTTTAAATCTGCAAATACTGATCAAAAAATATTACGGCCGTTGTCGTCGTGGCGATCACCGGTCGCCACCCCAACGCCCCCCCTCCCAACCCCCCTTGACCTCCAGGTGTCTTTGGTTTAGAAACGTTTCTCCCTCGAGTATCGACGGGAACGTTTGAGGATTTATCTCGTCTTCCTGTGGCTGCGAGGACGCTGAGGAGGATCACACAATGACAGGGGTGAATACACTCTGTGTTCACACACACACACACACACACACACACATATACACACACACGCACGCTCACCGCAGTCGCCTCCAGTCAACCGTGTCTTATTGGCCTTCTGTTTGACTTCCTATTCAGCTCAGTGTGTGTGTGAATGTGTGTGCGTGAATGTGTTTGTGTGTGTGAGAGATCCAGATGGAGATGGGTTTATAATCTCGGGACAGTTGTTGTTTTTATTATTATTTTATCGTTGTTTTTACTGCTCACTAAACTGAGAATGAAGAGAGGAGAGGAGAGGAGAGAGAGAGGAGGGAGGAAAAAAGGGGAGGGAGTGGGGAGAAGGAGGAAAAAAGGGGAGGGAGTGGAGGAAGGAGCAAAAGAAAGAAAGAAATGGAAAAGAGTAAACAAAATAGAGAAGAAGGTGAAAGGAGGAAGAAAGAGGAAGGAGGCGCTGGAAGGAGATTCTTGGAAAGCAATGATGCCAACGTCTTGTGGAGAGGAAGAGGAAGAGGAGAATCGAAGGAGGGAGGGAAGAGGGGGTGAAAGATAAGAAAAGATGAGTGTTAGTACAAAAGATGAAAAGAAAAGCTGCAGATGTGTTTAAAACAAGGAGACGAGACAAAGACGAGAGGAGAGAAAACAGCTGAGAGAGGAGGAGAGAAGAAGATAAGAGGAGCAGAAGATAATGATGAAAGGTGAGGGAGGGAAGGAGGGAGGGAGGGAGGGATGAAGGAGGGAGGAGGGAGGGAAGGAGAGGGGGGGTGAGTTGAAAGAAAAGCTGCCAATGTGAGGAGAAACAGAGAAAATACAGAAATGGAAATGAAGGAGAGAAATGGAAGGACAAAAAAGACAAGTGGAAAAGCAAAGCAAAGCGCCTGTTGAAGGAGGAGAAAGGTGATGGTGGAGGAGAGGGAGGAGGAGGGGAAGGAGAAGAAGAAAGAGGAGAGGGAGATGACAAACAAAGGAGGAGAGAGGGAAGTGATGCAAGAGAGGAAGAAAATTGGTAAAAAAGAAAAAAAAAGAAGCAAAGTTTGTCAATGTCAAGAGGAGAAGGGAAAGAAAAGAGGATGAGACGAGGAGGGAGGAGTAGAAATAACGATAAGGGGGAGAAGGGAGGGAGGAAAGAAGAGAGGGAAGGAGGGAAGGAAACATGGAGTCAGAAGTGAAACCTGCAAAAACTTCTCAAAGCGACAAAACTTTCTCCTCGAACGTCTCACAATGTTTCTGTCTTCTCTCCATCTGTTTCTGTTTCCTCTGTCACGCTCCCTCTCTCCCTCTCTCCCTCTTTATCTATCTCTCTTTCCCTCTCCCTCTCCCTCTCTCTCTATCTCTCCGTCCCTCCCACCACATTTGCAGGGTTCATCCAAGTCGCGTTGACGCCCACTCACCTCCAACATGCTACCTCAGTTTCCATGGTAATCGAGTAGCGACCGTGCTACATAAATATATACTTTAACATTCAGCACCCTCACAACTCATTAAGAACATCTCTGCATAAAAAAAGATAAGAAGAAATAATAAAAACATCTCTAAGGGAGGAGGAGGAGGAGGAGGAGGTGTAGTTATATTTTTTTCCCTCTTAAAGGGGCAACACACAAAACAACACACACACAAAACAACCTGCGAGGCGTGACATCCTGTGACCTCGGGAGGGGGAGAACGTTTTAAAACTCACGACTCAGGAAGGAGAAAAAAAAGCCCACAACGATGCTCATTTGGGTATAAAAGCTGAGAACACTTTATATTGTTTGTTGTTTTAAACTAATAAACTTATCAATTTAAAGATTTTTATCAGCTGCTGCACTTTTTCAAAATCAGCACAAACCTCAGCAAACTGTTTATGTCAATCAATAACGACGTCTGTGCAGAATAATATAAGTTTATATCCAAAACAAAACAAAACAAAAGAAATGACCTTCAGTTTTCCTTATCTATAAAGATAAAAGATGTTAACAACATAAAATCCTCATAAAATCACATTTATCTCTTTGGGGGGTTTAGTTTATCTGTAATTTTCTGTCTCTTGTAAAAAATAAATAAAAAAAAATAAAAAAAAATAGAAGCAGCTGCTCAGTCTTTAATCTCTGAGTCTAACATCAAACACCGAAACCTCACTCCAGTGTCACTTTACTCACTCCATAAGATACGCCACTATACTTATTGTTTCAGGGGCCACAATGAGTTTTAAAATGTGACGGACGGACCGGGTGTTTGTGTGAACTAATATAAGTTACATAAAACAGTACAACAGTAGTAGCAGTAAAAGCCAATTGCCTTAGTCAAGTGACTCCACATGACTTTACGAAGACGGAGGATGATGATCGATGTTGTAAACAAACCAACAGAAGCAGAAATGAGGTGGAAAACTAATCAAATTAAACCATATTCTCATAGTTAAAGGAGAATTCCGGTCATTTTCTAAATAACACTCTACAGCTCTACAGTAGGTCCCTGAGTGCTACCATAGGAAAAGCCCCGAGAAAAATATGTGCAGCCCGGACCTATAGCTCTCCTCCTGCTAGCTGCGCTACATTGCAGCAAAGATATAACAGCGAAGTAATTCTTCTTCCTTGGTAGACCTTACTAGTCGACTGTCGAGCTCAGGACTGTTTCCATATCAATGAAGACTGCTCCTCATCTCCATATTCTGGTTCGAATGAACACGCACGACCGTCAAATTCAAAATGTTCCTCCATGTCTTCAACATCGGATCCGGACATATTCTCTTTCTTCCACTTTCTGCACCGATGCACTCGACAGTCGACTAGTAAGGTCTACCAAGGAAGCCAGCATGAACAGAGCTACGTGACAAAAACACACAATAAACACTGCTCTCACATATTAACAGAGTTTATGCACAGTCAGTGTTGTGTGGTAAGGAACTGGTGGATGTTGCAAAGCATGTGTAGTGATATTTTGAGCATTATAGAGGCCAAAGTCACAGTTTTAAAGTTCTGCCCCCATGACTTTGCTGTTTAACTGCAGTGTTGCACAGCTAGCAGGAGGAGAGCTAGGTCCTCCTGGCTGCACATACAATAATTGTTCTCTGGTATTTTCCTATGGTCGCACTCGGGGACCTCTGTAGAGCGCCATTTAGAAAATGACTGGAATTCTCCTTTAATGCAGCGATTCAAGTCTGTTTGTTTTTTGTTTGTTTGTTTGTTTTTTTTAAGCATGATATATCTATATGGTTGTGGCGTATTAATCTATATTAGCAGGTTCATGTCTGGAGGTGTAAACGCTCCTGTGGCCTCAACCAGTCGTTACAACATAGCCTACCTGATTAGATATTCCTTAGTAGTATTCCTTAGATTTAAACAGTGTTGGCAATTGCTTATTTTAACTTAGTTACTTCTATCAAGAAGTATTTGAGTTGTTTGGCCAGTTACTGCTTCATAAAAGTAATAAAGTAACTTGTTTTCTTCATCTCTCTACTGTAAGTCTCCTAATGTTCTAACAGTCAGTGATTGACACGTTTCCATCATCAGTGGAACAATAAAATACAATAGCTCCATTTAGAAATACATCCATGATTAATACTTTTATCATCCACATTAGACTTTATCTTTTATGATTATTTTCCTCCTTTGTCACATTGTCTCTTTGTCTGGTGTGTAATTATAATATAAATCGTTACCTGCTCATTTCATGTTGCACATGTTAAAATTTTGAGGATAAAATTTATTTTCTATTGTATTTTGCACAGCAGAGGTGGAGAACATTTTATTCTGAGGTAATCAATCAATCAGTCAATGTCTCCCTGTCTTCAACCGCACATGACAAAAAAAACACAAACTTTCTGAGTCCTGATCAGCTGACCTCAGAAACAGATTCGCAGCAGTCACGACTGAATCCATATTTTTACTTTCTCTCTTTTTTTGAATGAATGAAACGGTACATTTATTATTAACAGCAGCTGTTGCCAGGAGGAGTTTCTGGTGGGTGGAGGCTGCACAAAGCATGAGGCAGTAACACTACCTTCTTCTCCAAAAAAAAAAACACAAAAAAAAAACCTCAACACAAGAGCAACAGTTTAATAACAAACTGATCAGTAATAGGCTAATGATCAGTAACGATCAGAAACCAAACAGGATTCATTGATACGTTCACGTCATTTAACAGCAGATCCTCATTAAGTTAATAGGAAACATAATCCACACATTATGTTTCCTATAAAATCTGATTATTGTAGATTATTATCTAAATATAAACATGAATCCTCAGGAGAGGAAATGAAGCTGATGTGAACGTGACGCATGAAAACACACACACACAAACACACACACACACACACACACACACTGTTTGATCCAGAGGTGAAAAGATTCAAGAGATATTTTAGTGCAGTGAGACTCAGGCTGAGAAACTCCATGATGTCCCACATGCACCAAAATCAACATTCAGCCAAGTAGTCAAACTGTGTCAGAAAATCACACACACACACACACACACACACTGCTGTGTCACGCAAACACACTCCTGTACACACACACACACACACATTCTTGCACTCTATCTCTCCCTTTGGAGCAGATGGCTTCATAGTCATAGCTGATGTTTCACACATCAGTGAAGCACACCATGTACTCACAACTACTGAATACACACCCCTCACTCCGTCACACACACACACACACACACAAACACACACGGTCACCACTATGGAACAACACTCCCAAACAGGGAAACATGCTTGCATACGCACACATGCGTAACTGCTCGAACCCAGACGGACTGACCGATTCTCCTCACACACACACACACACATGCACACTGCACACACAAAGACACACACACACACACATGCACATACACACACTCACACACATGCAGAGTCATTTTAGTCACACACACATGCACAATTGCACACGCATGCACACAGTGTCCTCATTGGTGCTAATTTATGGAGTGAGGAGCCATGTTGTTGGCAAGTTAGCTCAAACACTCTCTCTCTCTCTCTCACACACACACACACACACACACACACACACACACACACACACACACACACACACACAGAGACAGACACACACACACTCTCTCTCTCCTGCAGGTTTACAGCGTTGCCGGCGGAGAGGCGGTGGGTTATGGTGCAGTAGCGTCCTGGGTGCTGTTAGGCCTGATGTCAAATAGCTGAAAACACCGAGTGAGAATATTGCTCTATAACCCGGCAGCTTCAAGGACGTTAATGCTCTTAGCCGACGCTCAGCAGCACCTGTGGGTTTAATTGAAAACACTCAGCACTAAATACAGAGCTAAAATAAATAAACCAGGGCACAGTTAACTAGTCCCTTCCTTTTTTTTTTTTTTTTTACTGCTGCTTTTTCTTCTCTTCTCTTCTGTCACTTCGCTGAGGAGCGACTGTGCACTTCGCACTCGCGGCACAGGAAGCCTCCAAAACAGATAAATTGCTGGAAAATATCACGGCACAGAGAGAATTAAATACTCAGAAAAGGAATCTGATGTTATTTAACTTACTGGAATCAATGTTTCTATAGCAACGCAACTCTGGCCTTGCTGATATTGGGAAAGGTGTGAAAAATTCCCTGACAGCTGGCGGGCTATCATGAATTAATGTCGCCGCTGAGCCACTGTGAACTACCTGATCTATAAAAACACACACACACACTCCTATACAACCTCATTGTGTGTGTTTGTGTATGTGTGTGTGTGTGTGTGTGTGTGTGTGTGTGTGTGTGTGTGTGTGTGTGTGTGTGTGTGTGTGTGTATGTGTTTGTGTGCACACTTGTTGCTGATTTTAATAAATGAAGACTTTGGACCACCCAGGCAGCACCTGAGATGAGCAGTGATGACAGCATGAATAATCACACACAGAGACACAACGGGCAACAAGCCCAAATATCTGTGGTACATTCATTCAAGCAATCAGGGTACAAAATGCAAAAAAAAAAATGAAATAAATAAATGAAATGAAATAAAAAAAAAGCATTTAATTCAGGATGTGAGGAGGATTTGTTTTCCTTGTGAGAGCAGGAGAGAGGAGGTGATATCAGCCGACAGCATCAGACGTGTTTTCTCACCTGTGCGACAACAAGGTGTTGGAATTTTTTTACAGGAAATGAGATTTAAGGCCAAAACTATGATGGCTATCCTTAGAAAAAATAATAATTAAGTTGCAGAGGTTTGAATTAGATCAGTAGTTTAGTATTATTTCATGTGCATTATTATAAAATACATAAAACTTCTTCAAACAATCATTCATAAGATCACGAACTAGCTCGCTTGTTTGCTAGCAGGTAGAGATGCTACAAAAATGGAAAAGGACAAATAAATAATAAAGTTGCAGAGGTTTGAATTGGATCAGTAGTTTAGTATCAGTTAATTTGCATTATTATAAAATATATTGTATTTCTTCAATCAATCATTTATCAGGTCATAAATTTAGCTTGCTTGTTAGCATCTAGCGAGCTGGTGCTACAAAAAATAGACAAGGAAAAGACCCGGCTGTTGCAAATACAAATTATTTGATCAATAAAAATAAGAAAACATTGTAAGAAGTTTCTTTTTTTTTTTTTAAATATATTTGCCATAGTATTTGTATAATGTTCCCTGGGCCGTTGGGATGGATAAGTTTGGGAATCCCTGAATGACTTGACTATTATATCCAGATGTTCTTCACATTAAAGATACTTTTGTATAAAAAGGTCATTGCAGTCCAAAAAGAAGGAAAAAAAGAGTTAATCAGAATGACAGCCGGTGAGATGGAAAGAAAATACAGATGGCCACTGATACACTTCATTTGATACAGAACATTTCATTCCCTGTTTAATACTCCAGGGATGTCGGGTTAGTGCACGCATGGATTACCGAATGGACCAACTGGACACGGGCCTGAAGGGTTCAGGGGCCGTCTGTTTTTTTTTTGTTTTTTTACCTCCAAAAAAAAAATTCTCCCAGACTGAAACAACAGCTGCAAAGAGATGCAGAAACATTCACACTGTGGGTGTGGGGATGTGAGGGGGTGGAGGGGGTGGAGGCCTCTCAGGACCGTAATCCATCCAAGGTTTTCGGATCATAATATTTGTACCGTCACCATAATGTTTTTAAAATACCCACGAGTGATTTGAGAAAATAATCTCTGCACAAGGTCACATGTGATTAAAAGCTCCAAAATAGATATGAGAGGGACCTTGTAGTGAGATTGTGTTCTTCAATCGTTGTTTCCAAGGTGACGAAGGAACTCTGAATCTCAGCTTTTATGGCAGCACATTCAAAACGTCCTCAAAGTGCTCAGCAAAGAAAAATTAGAAATAGAAAAAAATATATATATATATTTGTAAACCCACGGTCAAGCATGAAGTGGGTTCTTGTTGTCGCCCTGAACTTGTCAGAAAAACCAGTAGCGGAGTCTTAGAGAAGCTGAAGAAATATCCTCCTCTCACTGGCGTTTTTACACGTTGCAGTTTATTAAAGAAATGTGAGATTATACATTAATAAGCCTGAGTGGGTTGATTCATTAGCTTCAAACAAGGTGTTTCCAGGCTTTATGTTAAGCTAAACTGAGATGTAGCATCAGGTAGGTAAATATTTCCCAGATAGTTCATTTATAGCGTGGTTACTGTATAGTTTTGCATGTTTGAGATAAGCAGCGACATCCAATAATGATAAATAAAAGCCAACACCAACCTGCAGTTCCTCTCCTGACCACTAGTGTGGGTCTCCAACAGTGAGGCAGTCCCTCAAAACAGATTTTGTCTCTCATTAAAGTGAACATATTATGGAAATATCACTTTTTGAAGGCTCTTTGTCTTACCTTCCAGCCCCCAAAATGTGAGAATTGACAAAAAAAATCTGTAATGTTCAGACTCCCTAGGTTGAAATCCATGTGGTTTTACGAGCTGTTTTCTCAGTTGTCCTCCTGTGATGTAACTAGGTTTTGAAATTTGCATAATACCACCCCTTCTTTATCAATAAATTCAGACCTGGCTTGTTTGGAGCAGTTGTTCCAAAACAGGGAGCGTTTAACTGCAAAGATCAGTTCATTTGGGCAGATTTGGAATAAAACAAGTGGGCTGAAATCACAGTCCTTTTTTTGACCGAGTTCGGGTCGACAATACATACAGTTGACTCGGATCGGATCGGGTCCAGGCTTCAACCGCGGTTCGGACTGGGCTGGGTTTTAATTTTCAGGCCCATTCATATCTCTGTTCCATGGTTTTTGTTTTTTCCGGGGTAAGATTTCTGACCGATGAGAGAACAATTGGTTCCTGCATTGTATTTGTTTACAACTTTAGACCAACAACCCAAAAGAGAAATGCAACAATTGTATCGGGAACAAAGAAAACGAGCCACAGGTCTATGACTCTCATTAAGTTAAGCATAATTAGGGGCGTGGCCTGTTTGAGTGACAGGTGGTTGGATGTCGTCTTGCCACAAACTGACTCCACCTGAATTTGTATGTTTTACTCTATATTTTCTATAATTATACGATTTTTAGATACTTATTTTTATAAAAACAATCTTTAATCACGATAAGCTGGGAATTAGGAGGCGGGGTCAGACACTGCAGAGGGTGGCGAGAACGGAACAGCTCGCTCTGAGCTTCAAAGCCGCTCTTCTATAGAAACCTGTCAGGGAACGCTGCATCAATATTTATTTACATTCATATCACTTTCTCAGCTGTTTGTTTTTCTGTTTGTTTACGTGCTGAATGCAAACTGTGCTTCGCATGTTGCAGCAACCTGAAGGGAGAGTCGTCCTGCGCTGCCTACATCACTGCACACATCTTTATGGGCATCACTCAGACTTCTTTATCACCTCGACTGTACATTTCAAAGCTCCTGTATCCACATCACACAGTCAGAGACCTGCGCGCCTCTGGCCTCAGGAAAAACCGACTTCCCCTAACTCTCTTCCTCCTGCTCCATCTCTCACTCTCTCTCCAAGTTTTCTTTGTCCTCTTTTGTGCAGCCGCTGATTCACAGCGTAGTTCAATCGCATGAATCATTGTTAATCATATATCACTGGCGGTACAGTGGAAGGAATAAAGAAAGAAAGGGAAGCAATGATTGGACATTTTAAAAAGAAATATTTTTCAGTACCAGGAAACCCAGCTATAACTCTGTAGGTACATTTAGTGCATTGTAGCTCCAGAAAAAGAAACCAAAGGGCACAAATTTTGGAATAACAAGCGAGTTATTATCCATCATCTGCAGATTAAAGCGATTTATTAGTGGTGGATTTAACAGATTAAACACTAGGAAACAAATCTCCTGTGGTAAAATGTTGCCCACTTGTTTTTGTCCGTTGTTTTTCTTTTCTCTGCAGGTGATGATCACCTGACTCTCACTTCTTTCTTTCCACTGACTTTTTTTCTCCATAAGGCATTTTGTACCTCTGTTTCCTGTGAAGCGCCATACCAATAATGATGCGTTTGAATGTGTATTACCAGACAGCCATACTGTGATAATGACAATCATTTATGCACAGGATTCAAACAGGAGGCTGCTTAAATGCTTTTCAAACCATTAGGGTGCCAAACTGAATCCCCGATACACGTTATGTTTTAGTAACAGAGCTAAAACGTGATGAGTTCAGGGACTCAAATGGTTTATTTAAGAGAAGATTTCGGGGGGAAAACATCTTAGCATAAACATGGGACTGAACTTTGAGTCACTAGAAGTTGAAAGGAAACTGCAGACACTCGTCCATCCCACTGATCTGCTGCGCTCTCACTTTACACTTAATTTGGCTTCACACTGTTTCTGCTCATGTTTCCCTCATGCAATCCCTCTTCTCGTTTTTTCCCCCCCCGTGCATGGAGCATGTTATTTGAAAATCTTTTAAAGACGTGATTGTTTCATGCAATTTCATCAGACCTGCCCGCGCTTAAAAACTTGGGAGATAAAATTAGCTTGCTGTGAGGATCCAAGGTGACTGGTGATAGTCATGTGTGGTTGTTCGCCAATTAAATCTCTTGATAAAGCTTTCTATTCCTGGATTAGGTGACAAACGGAATTGAATACGTGCCTTTGAAATGCCTCCACTTTCTTGCGGGTAATTAAAGAGGATTTATTTATGGTATTGTGTTTTGCAGTTGGAAACTTTACCGTCTGTTTGCTGAGTTTTGTGTCGTTTAACAAGTCGTGAAAGCTCTACCTTGTTAAAGGTGTGATAAAGGCTTCATTAGTTTGTCATCTTTTTTAATGAAGCACAATAATTAGCATGTGAGAGGCTATTTTTGACTTTTCCCTTTGACAGGCTTTAATGAGAAAAGTAGCTTCAGACCCGAGAACAGCAACAGCGTCGGTGTGTGTGACGACGTGTGTGTGTTTCCAACAAAGGCTCAGAAATACATTTGTTTACGTTCATGTGACGAATATCTCCAGAGATGATGACTCTTCGTTGTCAGGGGCAACAGAGGAAACTGTCCAAAGAGTTCACGAAAGGCTCAGACACTTTCCTGCACACTTTTTTTTCCCCCGCAAAGTTCACACTTCTGCCTGAGGGAACTTCCCTAAAGTTACACTCAGGGTTACCTTGGTTATCAGAGGATGACCATAAGCGTAAAGAAACAAAAAACCAGCAATTGTAAGAGAAGAAATGATGAGAAAGAAGAAGAAGAAGAGTTAACAAACAAAACATGAGAGGAAGGAACAAAGCCGCCAGAAATGATCAGGAATGTAAACGCAGCTTGTGTGTAGTCTCTTGTGTAGTTTGTGAAGGAAGCACAATGAGTGTCAGATCGGAGGTCCCAAACCCACAGAATTGGATGCAAATGATTTGGCATCGTCAAGGTAACACGATACAAGCCCATGAGGGTTCAGGTCTTAGGAGGGGGGGTGGATCATTGGACTTAACTTCCTGTTTTGTGGCGTCAGGGTTGAGTAACACTTCCATTACATTACCAACCCCGAACACTCAGCGCTGCTCCGTCAGGAGACTCTAACGACCTCCACGCCTCCACACCTACACATCACTTTGTCTGTATTTAGCACAGAACAGAAATCAAGACACAGTCAACTGCCTGGGTTACGTTCAGAGGAGACATGTTGTTGTTGTTGAAAGATGGAGCACAAGTGTTACACCAGAGACCAGAGTGTAAATTAGAGGTAAACACAAAATAAACCTTTAAAGTGTTGATGTAAGTTTCCAAACATGAAGACAACTCATCTCTAAATCATGAATGATAGTCAGCACTTTCATTATCACCGTCATTTCCCAACCTTAACCAAGTGCTTACTGCTGTAACCGTGACAACAACGGTCCCATAAGGTCCCACATTTTATCAGATTCAAACCATCATCCAAACCGAATTAAACCAAACCAAACCAAACCAAACAATCATCCAAACCAAATCAAACCAAACCACACCAAACCAAACCAAACCAAACCAAACCAAACCAAACCAAACCAAACCAAACCAAACCAAACCAAACCAAACAAAACCATCATCCAAACCAAACCAAACCAAACCAAACCAAACCAAACAAAACCATCATCCAAACCAAACCAAACCAAACCAAACCACACCAAATTAAACCAAACCACACCAAACCAAACAAAACCATCATCCAAACCAAACCAAACCACACCAAACTAAGCCAAATGAAACTAACAAAACAAAATCAAATCAAATCAAATCAAATCAAACCAAACCAAACCAAACCAAACCAAACCAAACCAAACCAAACCACACCAAACTAAACCATCATCCAAACTAAACTAAACCACACCAAACAAAACCAAACCCAGGCTGAGCCACAGCTGCTGTCGCAGTGATTTATGACACTGATTTCTCACTGATTTACTCCGAGCTGCCGCCGCTTCACTCAAGTGTCATTTAATTGTGAGGAGGGAAAAAAAATAAAGTGCGAGTGTTTGTGGAAGAGATCCAGGATCTTTTATTACGAACACTCAGCTCAAAAGCCTCAGTGGAGAGAGAAAAAAAAACCAGTGAAAGGTTGCAGCAACTACGAGCCAAAGGCTGAGAAACACTTTATTTCCTCTAACTGATCTGGCATCTGTAGCTGACAGGATGAACTGTGTCAACATCACAACTGGACCTGCACCATTACTCTTCATTTGAAGCTCTAACAAGCAGCATGAAGCGACGCTCAAAGTTTGATTCTTTGCATTTTGCTGCTGTGGTTTAATCAGAGCAGGTCAGAGCTGTCGTTACGTCTTCTCTTGTTAATTCCCAGCTCGGTCTGAGTCGCCGCCGCCGTCGCCGCTGCTGCTGCCGTGGTGATTTACTGCACCTGAAGACGAATGGCTCCATCATTTCACCGTGACGTGTCACATCATAATTTATGATTTACGGCGGCTGTTAAAACTATTGACATAAGTAAAAATGAAATATGATCCGACTTTGCCGACTTCATATGAACAAACACCGAGCCGCCCTCCCGCCCGCCGTCGCTTCTTCTTGTTCTACATTCACCTCTAATGGTTTAAAACGAGACTTTAAACGATGGTAAAAACAGTCAAAGTTTGTATTTTTGGTTGATTTGTAAAGTTAATTTTATTTTATGTAAAAAAGGAAAAGCAAGTGCTTTAATGAGCCAACTAGCTGTGCCCTCACACAACCTCCAGTGCCTCTTTTACTGGAGGAACTCTTTTTTTTTTTGTACAAGGACTCGCTGTGATTATATTCACCAGGAAGAACGAAGGAGCAAGGTTTAGTTGGAGTTTAGATCACGAGGATGATATAAAAAAAAGGAAAAAAGAAAAAGACGATATGAAGATATGAAAAGTAAAGAAGCGTCTGACTCATCTGGCCACGGCTTCAAATCTTCCCACACACACATCACACATCACACTGGACTCACTCTCATTCACATTTCAATAAGATGCACTTTAATGCTTCTTTTTTAATTCGTCATGTCAGGAAAAACAAAACAACAACAACAAAAAAAACCATCAAAATATGATTGAAGTTTAAGTGTATAGCCAACCGCACCGGTGTCATGTCAATCATCTTCATTCAGCATCTTATTGACATTTAGAGAATTAAATAAATGTGCATGGAGGAGGAAGTGTGTGGACAGACAGGAAGTGCTGAAGATAGATGTAAATAAAACATTTAAAAAAAGAAAAGAAAAAAGAAACAAGCCTGTTGACATTTCACTGACCTCAAACATCAAACACGGAGGAAGAAAAAGGCAAAACATGTTTAAGAGCCTGAGCAGCTCTTAGTGTAAGAGTAAGTAGAGGGGGGGTCTAACCACTCTCCCACCTCCCCCACTTCCCCCATCTGCCTCCAATACCGAGTCAATTAACCTAATGGAAGTGGCAATTAATTAACTCTGCAAACACGCTGATTAAGGACCTGACAATCAAGTGAGTGAGTGGCAGCGAGTTTAAGTGATGCTGATTTAGACGTAACGACTTCCTGCCTCCTCTTTGATGCAGGAAATAAAAAAAACAAAACCAAACAGAACAGAACAATCACTCTCACACAGAAAAAGACCAGAGGATCAGAGCGGATTAATGACTCCCTTACTTTTCAGAATAAAAGCACACAGGAGTTTGTTGTGTTGTGTTGTGTTGTGTGTGTTTTCTTCAAAGTCTCAAACTCAAACAGAGATAAAAAGAGGTGAAGAGTGAGGCCTTACCGTGTGTCTCTGTCCGTTGGTTCCTATTGGTCCTCTGAAAACCCCCTTGATGCTCCTGAGCTGTCCGTCTCGCAGGTGTGTGGAACTGATCACGATGTAGTAGCACGCCATTGGACACAGTCTGTTTGTCTCTTTATCGAAGTAGTGGACTCTGAGTGGAAAAAGTCATGAAAACTGTTTCGTCCTCCTTCTTTTGTCCTCCTCAACTCTCCCTCGCTCTCCTCATTCTTCCTCTGGTGTGTGAAGTCGAGGAGGAGCTCGCAGGTTTTCTGATTTATTCTCTCTCTTCTCTTAAGTTTCCGCCGGTGATTCCTTGACTCTGCTCATCTCCCCTCTCTGTCTCTCTCTTTTTAAATATTTCACTTCCTCCTCCCCATCCTCATTCTCCTCCTTTTTTTTCTCTTTCCACTCTCATCCACTCTAAATGTTTTTTTTATTCTTCCCGTTCTCCCTCTGTACCCAAGTCTGCCTCTCTCTCTCTCCCTCCCGCTAGACTCCTCTGTCTCTCGTTAAATATTTCTCTTTAAGTCCTTTTTCCCTCCAGATGTTTTTGCTCCCATCTTTCATTCATCAATCTTTCCCTGTCATTGACTCCCTCTCTCCCTCTCTCCCCCTCTCGCTCTCTCACTTCTCCGTCTTTTCTTGCTGAGTCTAAATTTCTTTGCAGAAATCTCAGCCGCTCATTGATCAGTCTTGGAGCTCCTCTAACTATCCTCCACTCTCCCTCTCTCTCTCTCTCCTCCTCCTCCTGTTTTCCCTCCCTCTTTGTCTCTGTATCTCTCTAAGTGGAGGGGAGGGATACTTTTTCCCCCTCTCCTCTTAATAATATCTCTCCATCTCCTGTCTCTCCCGTCTTTCTCTTTCTCTCCGTCCCTCTGCCTCCTCCTTGTTAGTGCTGTGGAGAAGTAGTACTCAGTCTTCTTTTTCTTGTTCTTCACCTCCTCCTCCTCCTCTCTCAGTCTTTCTCTCAGTCAGAGCAGGCGTGCAGCTTCCTCTCAGATGCTCCTCTCCTCCTCCTCTCCTCCGCTGCGCTGCATGTGTTCGCTCTCCTCCCTCCCTCTATATCTCCCTCTCTCTCTCTCTCTCTCTCTCTCTGCTGATCTCTTGCTCTGTGGCCAGCAGAGTGGTTTGCTCCTCAGTTACCCGCGGTTACCATCTGCCCTTTTAACGCATGGAGTGCTGACGCTTGCTCTCTCCTCCCCATCCCTCCCTCTCTCCTCTCTCTCTCCTCTCTCTCTCCCTCTCTCTCCTCCCCCCCTCCCTTCCTTCCTCCATCTCTTTCTCTCCCTCTCTCTGTCTCTCTGCCTCTCCTCTTGCTGTCTTTCTTCTCTCTCTTTTAATCATCTCCTTCTCTCCCTCCTTCTCTCTTTCTCTCAAGCCGAAGGAGACAAGCTCCACCTACTGGTTGGTAGGAAACACACAGAGAGAGGAATAAAGGTGAAGAGGAAACTATCATCATCTCTCATCATTTTCATGGTTTTAAAACCAAAATAAACACAGAACAAACACGGATTCATGCTGAACGACAGGTTAATCAGTGATAATATCGACTGCTACGATATGAGAAATCTACATGACAGAGAATTTAAAATGTTTGCTCAGCTTAAAGCTACAAACGGTGTTGAAAATAAAGACTTTTTTAAATGCAAATAAGATCATAACTCACCAAATAGGAAAGGGAAGCTCCAGTTGATGCAAAGTCGAAAGTCCAAGCAAGAATTCATGGACAAAACAGAGTAGAAATGATGTGAATCGATAAAAAAAAAAAAGCATCAGGATGGTAGTTCAAAGAAACTGGGAAAAAGACTTAAGGAGATATTCATCATTGGAAACTAAAGGATCATGTGCAGAGAACACGTAACAAAATGTCTGTAATGTTTGTTATTTAATGTATTTATTGTAAAGCAATGTATTTGTTTTGCATAATGTTGTTGTGGTGCAGCACAAAGTTGGTTTATCTTATCTTAAATCAGCGAAGAATAAAATGATAAATTATAATTTTGTGCATATAGAGTAGAATATAAATTACTGTTTGATTCTGGTCTTTGTTTGCACTGCAAACAAGATAAAGGTACTTTATTTTTACCATATGTTTTGGGCCTTGTGGGAATCGGCTTTACTGTTTGTTGTGAATCTGAAGTGTTGACTCTGAGAAGAACCTGAACCCAAACACAACACAACATGTCTGACAAGAGCTACGAGACTGATAACAACACAGATCAACTGACAGAGCGACTGTGGCTTCAAATATTCATTGACAAGATCTCCATGGAGCTCATCACTGAGTTTCATGTTTGTTCATATGATACTAACTCTAACATAGCCTCCATCCACCTTATCCTTAGTGTAAAAAGTCATATTACATTAATATACTCGTAATACATACATATATTTGATATATTAACTGATTCTGTTTGTTAAAAACACAGTCTTGGTGATATGGGAAGCATCAAATCAACTACTTTCCTATGTGTTTTAATGGTTTTTTTCCCAAACTAAGTTAATTAGCTCTATCTGAGTACATAAAAATGTTCCTATTTCAGTCTGACATTTCCAGCATGAGTTATTGGACAGTAAACGCATCCTGTGGAGCCTAGAAGCACTAAAATAAAAACCTATGGATTATCCTATACAAACACATGAAGCTGGCAGTGAGTCAATCTTCTGCTGTAATGAAATGGAAACGTGATTAAAAGCACAAATATCGACACGTGCGGTTAAGTTTTTATTTTAAGGCAAATTGATACAGAGATAAATAAATGAAAGATAAATCTACAGCGACCCTGAGAGCTCAACGCTCTGCAGCTGGAGACAACACATGCATAAATGAACATAAATACATTAAAGACTGTGTTGACATGTCGAAGGCAAACTATGTTAAGTTTACCTGACAACAACCTCATGCTGTTGTGTGAAGTAGCAGGACTCGACCTCAAACCTGTGCAAAGTGAATTAGGAAGCTACGGTGGCCCAGAGAGCTCAAAACAGTTCAGCCTGAGACAAAACACAAACAAATTCAGGATTTTTTTCCCTTTCTTTTAAATCAATCTGTGCTGCAACTACCCACAACACTCAATTTGTGTTTTGTCCATTTGTCTGTGTTTGCTTAACTTGGTATTTTGACCTCTCAGGGCCACCGTATTTTCCTTTTCCAGTAAAAGACTCAGAGGAATGAATCACTTCAACCTTTATGTTCTCTCAGGGCCACCGTAAGTACAAGCTGCAAACACAACAACACATTGAAACTCTAGTGTTGTTGTGTTTTTCTGTCCATCTGACGCATTGTTGGTCCAACATTTCCTCTCCTTTTAGCTCCGTTTTACTCTCCTCCACCTCCTGAGAAAATACAGTACTGTATGTGGCGTTCAGGGTCACGTTCAGTGGGTTTTTAGAGTCTCCTCTTTAGAAAACAGCTTCCAAACATAAATCTGCGAACTGGTGAATGAAAACAATGAGCAATAAAAGCTCTGCAGGCCTGAGGTGACCTGCAGCAGGGTCGATCGTGGCGCAGCAGAAAGGAGGAGGTCAGGGTTGGACGATCGTCCTCTTCCAACGCTCGGCCTTGATGGTTCCCGATTTCTTTCAACCAAAATCTGAGTGGAGATGTATCAGGCTGCAGAGGTGTGGCGAGCTCACTCCTCTCCAACTCCACACCCCCAGGTTTCTCTGTTTCTTTTTCTTTTTTCCTTAATTTTTGAACTTGTCGACTTCAGACCAACTGATATTTTATCGGACTTCACACAGCTCCCTCTGAAACCACAAAAGCCTTTACACAGCTTTTTTTTTTTTTCCCCCACATGTGCAGCAGTGGAGCTCCCCAACACCTGTAAACAGACTTTGATGTGTGAGTTTCCCATCAACGAAAACATCAAGTGTTTGTACCGGCATCAGCCAATCTCCAACCAAACAGGTATTGTGTTTTAGCATTTTATCTTTATCTATTTTTTTTTTTTTAAATCTTTGTCCTTTTGGTAACAACTTGGTGTTTTCTGGCCGATCAGGGTCACTACAGAAGCTGGCGACAAAATCTATTATGTAGATAAAAGGTAATCCATTGAAATCAAAACAAGTTTTTTTGTTTGTTTATTTTTTTCCATCCCTTATGTGAATATTTTACTTTCCAACTTCAACTTTCTGGTTCATGAGATCTGAGGATGAGGCAGCGCCACCGCCCACAGCTTCATAATCAGGGGGTCAGAGAGGTTGCAAACAAATCCCCAGTTTAACCCAATTATCTGAAGAATCTTTGCAAATTAAAAAAAAAGAAATGCTGTAGAATAAATTTAGCAAAAGATCTAAGAGGCCTAAGAGTGGAAATAAGAGGGGAAGAGGTCAGAGATATGAAGCGCCACGCTTCAAAAACAAAAAGCACACTCTCACAATCAGCTCTCTGTAGGAGGCCGGTGGAGGGGAGATACGATACTGCAGCTCTGCTTGATGTCAGCGAGCGAGACGCTAGGCGAGAAGCCGAGACGGTGCTGACTCGCACAGAATCACAAAAATCAAGATGTTAAGAAATAAAAACTATGTGTGAGATGTCTCGTCTCCAGGCGCCGAAGAAAACGAAAACGGTTTTTAGGTAAAGTCGAGTATTCCAGACGGTCTCATTTTCAGCTCCGACTCTAAAATGGATGATTCTTTTAATCCATAAGAAATTACAGTTTACTTAGAGAATCCACAGCACCCGCGGATCCACCAGGCTTTTAAGACTGGGCTCTATCCGTCGTCACATGTCTGTGAGTTATTTCCACCTTGGTTAATGCGTTTATTTTGCTGCCCTCCGGTAAATCCTCCCCATCTGTGTTGGAACTTGTGTTTTTTCTTCAGCTTAGTTTAAAAGACTGACTTTCGGAGAAAAACCTCAGAGTTAAAGAGCCAATCTTTTCTCAATTACAAGCAGCAAATATTCAGGATGGTAGGCAGCTACTGTTTGAGATACGACAAATTTCTTTTATTTTAACATCCACTTCAACTCTGTCCATATCAAATATTCCTCTTATATTCTCTTATTTATATCAATCCTACTTGTATCTCCACAGTCCTTTTCCACTGCAGTCAGTGTTTCCCATTCTGTACCTTCATGTATAAATCAGAACAACTTAAGCAAACTTGATTTAAACTTTCATTCAAAGCAAAGTTTGCAGGTGTTAAATTTTAAAAAAGGTTGTCTGAGGTACAAACTGCAACAGAACAGTCATATTTTATTTTTTGTTACACTAATAACATTACCTAGTGCCTCCTGAACTGTTGTGTTCGAGTTGCAGCTGCAAAATGAGCAGGAAGCAGCGCAATGAAGAGAAGACACAACAACGTAGAAGTAAGAATCAGTGTGATGATTGTGCACATCATTACTGTTTAGTCACAATCAGACCTCTTGCCACAGGTGCCAACACTTACACTGCATCTTAAAGGTGTGTTTCTAAAGCACTGAGAACCTTCCTCTCTTTCTAAATTACTCACTTTACTCACTTGAACATTTCCCAGGAGTCAAACTGGAAGAAAGAGAAAGAAAGTGAGAAAGTGCCTCATACACAAAAAACAAGAAGAGGAAAACAGCTCATGACAAACACACCCCAGATGAAGCCTCTGCTCATTTAAAGGGATAGTTCAACATTTTGGCAAATCGGCCCATTGCCAATAGGTCAACATTTTGGCAAATTGGCCCATTGCCATAATCCCTATAGTTTTAGGAGGAGGTCAGTGCAGAGCCGCAAGCTGCTCAGAGCTACGCTATGGAGGCTAATGGGATTTCTTGGTTTCCCTCATAAACTCATCAAATACACAATCCAACAACTCCAAAATGCTCTCGTGGACAAGTTGTGACCTGCACATTCACCACGCTTTGAGATAATAACGTTATAATAACGTTATAAGAACGTTACCAGACAGAGTTGTTTTAATGGTAAAGTGTCCTTGAGTGGCGTGAAAGGCTCTTCCTACAAAAATAAAAATGTATTATGAAATTCATGCAAAACCGCTGATGCGTGTTCCCGTCGAGGGTAGTTTTTCAGCAAGCAGTCTCTGCAATTGCCTCGAAAACAAACTCTGTTTGATGAGGGAAACCAAGAAATCCCATCAGCCTCCGTAGCGTAGCTCTGAGCAGCTCACGGCTCTGCTCCGCCGTTCTAAAAATAGCTTGCACCAACAATTAAAGGTAACGAACCTACTGCTGTGACTATAGGGATATCCCTTTAAGCTCCAACGTATTGATTACTGAGAATTCAGATCTTACTGATGAGAAAAACAGGCAAAACTGAATCATATAGCTGGATGGAAATGTTAACCTTTAGCTTTGTAAATGACATAAAGGAAGAAGCAGAGTGTAAACTATCTGGTTATGGATAAAGTCTGGTTAAGCTCGGGCAGTTTCACCTGCTGTGTACAGTAGCCTACAGGCTACAGGTGCACTCTCCTGATGGTTACGCATCCCAGCTGGACCTCGTTAAGTTAAAGTGCATTTAACGACCTTTTGCTGAGACAGGCAGCGAGGAGACGCTTCACTGCACAAGCTCCACTGCAGCAACTCCAGTCACAAACTTCACGTTTATAATCCCAGAGTTGTTGTTTTTTTATTAGTATTAGTATTAGTATTATTATTGCGACGTTATTCCGCCCTGATGAGATGTATAGCTACAGACGGTGTTTTGGTTTTCAAGTAGGAACCGCGCTCACATATTATTGTCACCTGAAACACTTACTGCATGTGTAACTACTCCAGCCCGGTGCTGAGATTTGCTCATTTCCAGGCGCCCTACTTAGGTTTCATTCAGTAAGAAACAAAACAATTCCTTTTCTTGTTTCCCGCTGAATGACTCTGAATTACTACATTTGCATCGGTGTTGGCTCGTGGAAGGATTTTCCTCAACAGGAAATTGTCAAGACCCCCCCAGGAGTCGCTCTCTCTCTGGTTTAGTGGCCGAATATTGTTGTTGAGCGCTGAGAAAATAAAGTACACAGTAAGAGGCTTATCTGATAAATTTCCCTCTACTTTGGGTCCCATGATCCAGTACTATAAGCTTAAAGCCACCCCCCACCCTACTACAACTCATTGGCTCCACTAGATTAATTTTACACAAAAAACAAATCTAACTTTTTTCTCTCTCCCTAGCCGTTAATTCTTCATTCATTGTTTTATACTGTATGGTTTGTTTTTATTTGTACAAATGTCCACATTTATTTGCATTTATTTCTCCCTTGAAGCCCATTATGAAATGTTTTATGCATCTCCTGCAATGCTATGGCGAGATAATGTGGGGTTACTGGTGGATTATGATTTCTGTTTGGGGGTTGGGGAGATAAGACGGAAATCATTAAAATATGTACTCTAATAATATTGTGTGTTAAATGAATGCCCGGTTTATTTAATAATATATCACGTATACCCACGAGGGAGAAAAAAAAACAATAGAGCTAATGCTAATGCTTTTTTTTCACTATCTGCACATTTTGGTGCAAGAAGACAATGCAGAACTGTTTCATTGCAATTTTCTTGGTGAGGAGATGTAGTCCATGTTGTGTCTTTAGTAGGAAGTGCATCGTACATACAAGTGACAGGCAAATTAAAGGAAACACCAACATGTGTGTTAGAGCGTCAGTGTGGATCCAGAGGGAGAAAACAAACCGTCTAATGTGTTTATGGCAGATGCTTTATGAACCTTGGGTGTAAATATCTATCTATCTATCTATCTATCTATCTATCTATCTATCTATCTATCTATCTATCTATCTATCTATCTATCTATCTATCTATCTATCTCTCAGCTAACTTACGTAAATGTAAATTTACATTAAATCTACGTTTTGTTACGATGATTTATTAATGTACACTGTCCCTTTTCAAATTAACAAATACATCTAGCTACCTGGCTATCTAGCTAGCTAATTTGCTAAATTAGCTGCATTAAATAGACTGATTTTCATAAGGACTCTGAGGCATAGATAGATAGATAGATAGATAGATAGATAGATAGATAGATAGATAGATAGATAGATAGATAGATAGATAGATAGATAGATAGATATGAGGCCTACATCATACACTGTAAAATATTTGACCTAATTACAACGAAATTCAGTTCCCAGTTGTAAATTCATGCAGGACAGTAAAAATTTACATATGATTTACATGTGATGATTACACATGATAATTTGCTCTTTTGCTGTATAAATATGCACATGGCACACATGCAGCCATGTTTATATGCATATTATGTCCTCATAATGTCAGGAAACTTGCATGCAGACAGTAGGCAGAGAAAATGTCATTATTTAGTTATGGTCCAGTTTGTGCCTGGATTTGTTTTCTGTGGATGTGACTGGTGAGTGTGTGTGTGTGAGAGAGAGAGAGAGTGTGTGTGATGCATTCAGACAGAAAAGGAAAAAAAAATCAAACCAGGATTCTCCATTGCTCACTTCTGCAGTTCATCAAACGTAATAAAACCCAACAGGCCAGATAACACTGTGCTGCTTTGGGGGGGGAATTATTCATCATCCTGTATGTAACCTGGCTTCTCACTGTCTGTTAATATTCTCATAGTCGGCCGTGCACAGACTGAGATGCTGGTTGGACCCTACGAGACTCTGCAGATGGGACAGCTTGTGCCATACTGTGGGCCGTCGCATCCAGACGGTAAAATGTCACAAAAATGTCAGGGGAAACCCAGTTGGCTTCATAGCAGATACTCCTCAGTGATACACCATTGAACAACACCAAAGAAAAGGCCAAACTCCCCTACACTCAAGTGCTATCACAGACTGCATATTGGCTCCGTGGCCATTAGTCAGACACTGGTTCAGGATTTTATTTGCCTGTTTCTGAGAGCTTTAAGTCCATCACATGCAGAGATGTGTACTCATTAAACAATAGTGTGAATTTATTGTGGGGGAAAAACAAAGCCACGGGCTCCTGATATGCAGATATTAACACTGTCAGAGAGCTGCTCTTTGCAATCTGTCCATGGCTTTAAAGGGGTGTTAAATAATCTATGACCTTTATAGGGCCAGTAGGAATTGCAACCAATTTGGCAGGACTTGCTTTCTCCTCCAAGTCCCTGGCACCGAACCAACCTCCACCCCTCTGCCTCCCCTGAGTGACAGCAGCCTGAAACTGACACAAACTACAAAGCTGCATTTTCAAAAAAAGGAAAAAAAAAGCGGGACAAATATGCTCTCTGATGAACACAGAAACCGGCACTAACGTCTCTTTTATGGAGGTGATACATCAGGATGCAAAATACGAGAGTAATAATATCATTTTAGCAGTTTACTTACAAATTTTTTTTACATTATATAACAATTTCAAATAAACACATACAATGCACGGGGGGTAGGCAAAAACGCCTCCAGGCTTTTATGGGTGAGTGCCTCTAAAAGTTGATGAGACAAGTGAACAAAACAACTGGAATAATAATATGAGAGAAAATGAGGAGGCACATACAGTAAACACTTAAAAAGAAATTCTATTAACTTAAATAGAAAACAAACGCATTGACTGACTTCAATTTAATTAAAGGCAATATACAAGTGGGCAACATAGTGGAAAAAAAACAATCAGAGGCATAAGAAGAAACAAATATAATATGATATCAACACAACTAAAGCTGTGTCCTAAACTTTGGGCTACATTAGTAGTTAGTACACAACATATGGTCACATTTAACCATTTAAACTCACAGCAACTTTGAAATTACCGGTATACCTCCTATTAAACTCCACAAACAGGCACCAAAATGTTTTAGGTAACATTTAGTTTGTTTTCTAAGAAATTCCTAGAGCTTTAATTCATTTTTCCCAGATGTGTTTTCCATGTGTTCAATATAAAATGGTTCTTTAAAGTGAGTCGACTCTGTTGCAACACCAGTCACTTGAATCAACCAGTAGCTATTTAGCAGCAGCTCTTCTTCGCCCACTGGTGACTGAGAGCACCGTTGTGATTCACAGTACATTACTTTCTCATTAAAAAGCTTATTAAAAGACCATGAAAGCCAGAGAAACAATCATAATCGGATAACTCATAAATAATGGGCTGCTGAGCTGTTAACCTTTTGTGCAGCTCTTATAGTTTTAGACAGAAACTGACAGTTCGGATTATCATCAGGTTACTGAGCAGTCACAATCAGCCCTGTTATAGCTACCCCTATCTATCTATCTATCTATCTATCTATCTATCTATCTATCTATCTATCTGTCTATCTGTCTATCTGTCTGTCTGTCTGTCTGTCTGTCTGTCTGTCTGTCTGTCTGTCTGTCTGTCTGTCTGTCTGTCTGTCTGTCTGTCTGTCTGTCTATCTATCTATCTATCTATCTTGTAATAAAATCCTGTTTAGATTTAGCTTTTTTGCAGGTATACTAACTTATCTCACTTCTTCTGAGGCTGTATACTGTAGGTAAATGCTAACATCCACATGCTAAAATGCTCTTTTTTGTTTTCCTGGTAACCATCTGCGGCTACGTCCTCCACTACTATGTTTTCATTTTAAAATGGGATCAACAAACATCATCTAAATCCAAACAAATGCACCCATACCTGAGTAATCTGAAACGTGATGTGATGAATACGTTTTATTTACAGGCACACCTCGGTCTGTAACCTGAGTTACACCGCTAGACGCAACGTAACAACAATAATAGCGGCCTTCCGGCGGGTCCCTTGTATACAGCGCCTGAAATGCGTCCATGTGGCATCAATCGGCATATTTGTACTGACGCGACTTGTGTTTAGTCGACTCACTGTTTGGAGTTTGTTTATAGCGAGGGTGGCAAGGTGAAGAGGGCCCGGGCGGGGATTGAACCCACACCTCCCGGGTAAGAGTCACGCGCGCTTGCCAGTCACCCAAAGGGACATCCCGTTGGCCAAGTAGCCAGGGCGCATGATCAATTGGAGGCATAGTGACAGGACCACCACTGTCACATCTCTCCCCCTCTTTTCACAAGCACGTCCTCGTGCTTCCGCGCAGGCTGCCACACATTAGGAATCCATGGACCCACCCCTAGTGCTACATGGATCCTGCCAACAACGCCAGAATGTGGCAAGGTGAAGAGGGCCCGGGCGGGGATTGAACCCACACCTCCCGGGTAAGAGTCACGCACGCTTGCCAGTCACCCAAAGGGACATCCCGTTGGCCAAGTAGCCAGGGCGCATGATCAATTGGAGGCATAGTGACAGGACCACCACTGTCACACGAGGAAGCTTGTCATTCTTCTGCCTCTCTGTTTTTGGTGTATTTGTGTGGCAGTGTTATGCCGGGATTCCACTGGATGCGGAACGGCTCCGCTCTGGAAAGGTTGCGTGCTTAGCTGTCCGTCAACAACCACCGGCTCTGTCTGTGACGCGCACTGTTGTGGCTCTGCCGGACAGCGAGAACACGAGATCTTGTAAATTCACGCATAATCGCGCAATATAGCGGCACATTGTGTAAGTTCTCCTGTTATCTATTCACGAAAATCGATTATTTCGTTCAAAAGTATGTTTTCATTAATCAGTAATCACCCCCATCAACAAACTGAAGTGTTCCTTTCAGCTCTGAATTTGCCGTTCATATCATTCATGTCTACATGGAGCGGGTAAACTCGGTGCTGGCTGCCATGTGGTGTCGCCATGTTTTTATGTTCAGTGGCAGCGTGACGTAGGAAACCACAGAGCGTTACACTGATGCTGCATTCACGTGCAGTCGGGCAGACGGCCATAGGTAATAAACCAGATGTCATTTTAGTCACAGAAGTCGAGAGAAAGCCGGTAAAACGTGGGTCAGGTAAACAATACGACATCGCCATGACAACATATTGTCACGTGTATTGTTTTGCCTGGTGCTAACGGACCACTTGTTTACATAGAGGCTTGTTTATGCTGTTACGTGCAGCGGCTGTTGTCCGTCTGCCGTCTGCCCAATTTCACGTGAATGCAGCATGAAAAATACGATTGAGTTGCAACACTAGATGGGAGTAATTCCTTCACAATGTACCTTTAAAGAGAACCACAAAACCAATGCACATCTGGTATTTTGCTGATATCGTGCAGGCCTAGAATGAATGGATTTCAAATCACAAATGGCAACCTCATGGTGGCGCTAGACGGTCATATGGGATTCATCCTCATTGGGCCTCATTGGTCTCAAATTCACGGACGATCCTTTAAGATCATCCAGTCGTGGTGGCAGAGTAACAGGCAGATCTTCATATATCAACATCGCAAAGTTTGATTTAAAAAAAAAAAAAAAAATCCAAGTGTTTTGTCCAAGTTGGGTTAAAAATCCAAATGTTCCTGCACTTCAAGTAAAAAGTTGAGTCTGAAAAGTGACATTTTAAGTAATCACTCTCTCAGTCACTGTTATTATTCATAACTGCAGTTAAATTATAGTCATTTTGTGCATTGGGGCACTAATCTTCATGTTTAATTTATTCCATTGTATCACTGCAGATTGCACCACAGTCTGTTTTACTAATCGTGGGCTTGTACCAGTGGATTTAAACGGATTAGACGACACAAGTATTTGACTGCTAATACCAACACCCTGGACATTAATCAGCAACAATAACCATCAGTAAATAACCTCAGCTGCTCGAACAACAAACACACATCTGCACATCTGCACCTCAGACTTTTATGTCTGCTGCTTTTAACAGTGAAGATTAAGACACAACACCTTTGTGCGATGCTGCTGTGAGTGCGGAGCGTCAGGAGCTCATCCCAGCGGTGTTTGTTGATTAGCATGTGAGCCAACTGGATTCTCCCTCATTATCTAACGAGCTAATTACAAACTAATTATTTCAAGGGAGCCGGGTTATCGCATCAACTTTGCAAAGTTGTGAAATTGATAGAGACAATGCAGCAGTGAGGGACAATCATTATAATTGATTGTGCCGCGCTGTTTGTGTGCAGTTGAGACAGAAAGCGAGTGTGAACCCCGGGAACACTGGCGCGTCTTAAATTAGAAAACAATCTATACTGCAAAGAAAATAAGCGCCCCCCCCCCAAAAAATGAACAAAATCTAATTGGAAATCAGTTTCTTAAGAGCTAATGTGTGAAAGACTCTTGTTTTTTCTGATACAGGAGATTAAAAATAACACCCTCAACACATTTGTTGACATTTGGCACAAAGTCTTTATTGGCAATAAATAAATTAAAGTTCCAATGTTGTTTCATATGAAAAATGTGAAGAAATCCAAATATTTCCAACTCTAGAAGTCCATTATTTTCATCCTCATGTTCATGGACGTAACATCCACATGACAATCTGAGACCATGAGAGACAATTTAAGAAAAAATATTTTATATAGGACAGAAATCCAGCCTGAGGCGCTGCAGCGTTTGGCAGGACACTCAGATCTGGGTGTTAGGCTCCTTTAAGGCTGCGCTTTTAAGCTGAAAATTGGATTTGTATAGTCCCTTATGGTTTGTAGCTCTGTAGTTGCTGGTAGAAGCCCGGGTTGGGCCGAGTCGAGGGCCTCGCCGCCTTCACCTGGCTGTACACGTCATCGAATGACAGCCCCTCCCTCAACATCAGGTAGCCAATCACGATGGAGGAGGAGCGTGACACGCCGGCGTTACAGTGGACGAGCACCACGCCACCCTGTGGGGAGAGGAAGAGAGCGACCTTTTAGCTACAGCAGATAAAGAACCTAAATCAGCTGCTTTTGTTGGGTTATGTGTCTCTGGAGCTCTAGTAGCAACAGGTTGGTGTCAGCCAATCAGAAGAGAGTAGGCTCTGAGCCTCTCTTCTGATTGGCTGACTGTTTTCTGAGTGATCCGCAAAAAAGATTTCAGAATAAAACACTCAGAGAAACCAAATCCTGCAAGTTGCTGGATGGATGGTGTTGTCCAGGTGGTGAGGGGGCGGGGCTTAGTGTGACTGCTTTGTTGTGACATCACAAAGTGACAGGAAGTCCTGACGGCTGCTTTTAAGGCTCAGTTTCTGAATACGGGCTGTGTCCATTTCTCTGTGGACTGAGGCTTTGATACTTTCACAGTATTAATATAGAACCTAGAGCTGCTTTATAATCACACTACACATGGACATCTACCTTTATACTATATGGAGCTTTAACACAAACATCTACCTTTATACTGTATGGAGCTTTAATACAAACATCTACCTTTATACCGTATGGAGCTTTAACACAAAAATGTACCTCAATTTTGAAGGAGGTTTAATACAAACATCTACCTTTATACCTTATGGAGCTTTAATAGAAACGTCTTCTTTTATACCGCTTTAATAGAAACGTCTACCTTAATACTGTATGGAGCCATTTAGGCACCCCGTCTTTCAGCATATTGTTGGTGTCAGAACTAACAATTGAGAGTTAAAAGTCGGAACCTGACATGAACGTTTCTCCCACACTGCTGCTCATAATTACAGTTTAAATGAAGTGACATGAATGTGACATTTCATAAAAAGAGAACAGGTCGAAGTCTGAAATTCATGGTCTTTAATTACGACTCCCACATGTTCAAATAGTCAGGCAAGAAATACTGTTCCCATGCAGCGTCGCTTTTCTAAATACCATTGTTTAATTAACCCAGCAGATATCAGCTAAACAGCAAACTAACAGATTTGTCTGTTTATCACGCAGGTGTTTGGCAGATTAAAAAGGGTAATTACGCACAAAAAAAACCAACATTTTTCTATCCCCAGTTGTATAATTTTATCTGCTGAGATTTCTGCTGCCACTTCAATAAAGCAGCGGTAAAAGGATTTTCATTTTGTTGTGCTCACAAAGTCCCTGCCAGAAGCAATGCCATGGTTACTGTGGATATTTCACAGACCTCGCTGTGAACAGTAGTCATAGAGACTACTTTTCTACAGAAGGAGAAATACTTGAAGCCTGTTATTTGACTTGTAATGTGCCGCTCTTGACCACAACCACCAACAAAATTCTTTTCAGCTCTATAGTATTGACCTTGTAAACTTGACTTTCAGAGCGTTTCTGAACATCAAATTGTGCACAAGGCCAAGTGGCACTAACGTTTTTTTTTAAAAGAGTGTGGTTGACATGATCAAGTTGTGATTATTTTAAACACGTGTTACCTAAACAAATTTCATTTCATGTGATTTTTGTGGAATATCAAATCGCAGGAGGTGCTTTTTTTTAAAATATGGTAAAATATGTCACAACAGTGTTGAGCGCTCAATCAATCAATCAAAAGCAAAACTGATCGTTCATAATGAAACCACAATCTGCCCATATAATCACAATATGATATCCATAATGATATAGATGGTGTGTTTGTTTGTCTCTGTAGCACTGCCAACAGTGCACAACAATGTTTATAATACAAAAAAATGTAGATATTGCACATTGCGATTTCAATTATATTTTGATTAGTTCAGCATATCACTGCTTTTTTTGGTTTTGGTTTTTTTTACCATGTAAAAAAAACTATTTTGTATTTTCCCTACATCCCTGAAAGCAGCATTACAGTAAACCGAGCATGTAGAGCAGGAATACATCTGTCTGCGTGTGCATTTGTGCGTGTGCGTTTGTCAGAATTTGTGATACGATTAATATTAATGCTGATGTAATTATTTTACAGCCTAGAGTGCCTGGCTGGAAATAAACTTTTAAAATTCCAGCCACATCTTTAGACAAGGCGGCGCAGGGCCCACGGCTCGACGCTGAAGCTCGCCGTATTGACACATTTGTCTCTTTTTATTCAACACGGAGCCGACCCATCACAGCGAACAGGCTGCTCTCGGGCTGAAATCAAAGTGTAAGCACTTTTCTTTTTTCTTTTTTTTCCTTTTTTTGATTCTTACATGTCAATCAGTTTGCCATTGTGGGGGCAGAGGATTCACACTGGTTGAACACACATGCAGGCAGCGCTCTGGATGCTGTAATTGAAATGTTATGGCTGCTTCCCTTTTACAAGATGTATGAGATATAAATGAATCACACAGGATGATATCAGTCTTTTATAAGCTCCTATCAATCAGTGAGGTTTCTCTGCTTGCTCTCCTATATTTGTGCTGGCGTCTGCGCTCGGCGCTGTTACATATCAGCTCTTGTTTTTCCTTCTTGTAGGGAAAAAACAACAACAAAACATAAAACTTCTACAGACTGAAAATTGCCTGAGCTAGATAATCCATCACAGCAAACATGGAGACTTAATTTGGTTTTGTCAGAGTTTCTTGTTTTGCTGTTATTTCATTGCGCTCGAGTTGAGTGTTTTCATATCAGTGCTCACATCACATTATGTTCTGCTTACGGTCAATCTCCAGACACACACACAAACAAACAGACACACATAGAGGAGGAAATGCCAGGAAATAATCTCTTTAAAAAAAAAGTATTGCATTCAGCATGTGAGGGGAAAAAAACTAAAGTGTAAGCAAAGAACATTTTGACTTTCAACATGAAATGACCCCAGCGTGGTCTTTTAATAGGTATTCTGACCACCTACCTGCGCCTTTGTGCTGAGTTACAGATAACTGACTGCTAGGATGTGAGTGAATGCATCACAGTCAGGTAGCAGAATAGCTGTGTGAGCACACTGACATGTTAAATTACCCGGCAGATATAAAAGGAGGCATTTTCAGGCTGCGGGAGCCTCCGGAGAGAGAAAGTAGTTCCAGAAATGTTTAAATAGATTTGATGCATTTTTTACCGGGTAAAAAGAAAAAAACACCACAACGCTCTATTGTGGGTTTGTGTCTTGTATTCATGTGTCTGCTGCATCTCTCAGGATGGGAAACGACAAAGTGCATTTACTAAAGTCGAATTTGGAGAAAATTTGTACTTAACTTAAGATAAATCAGATGGATGATAGTTTATATTCACACTGCGCTACAGCTCAGAGGAACATGCTGTACTGTGTATTTACTAGTTACCGGGAAAATTCAGATTTTGAAAACATATAACAATCATATATAGATATAAAATACACTGTTTAAATCATATCTACTATAGCAAATCACAACATTAAAAAACTTTTAAAGGAACAATTATCAAATGTATTAATCCGAATTATGTATGATAATCCAAATATGTACAACATAGACACATAAGACAGTGGCTTTCAATGTGGAAGTTCAAGCTGATAATATTGACAATGTTGATGTAAAAGGCTGTAAAAGTTTACAGTTTTGGGAAACCCATTCATTCTCTATCTTTCTCAGACTTTAGATGACAAGATCAATAACTCTAATGTCTGTACGGTAAATATGAAGCAGCACAGTCAATCAGCTGTTCACCTTCGTTTACCTTAAAAGACCCTACAAACATTAAGCATGGCTCTTTCTCCAAAGGCAACAAAAACCACTCAATAAATTGTGTCTCATTTGTTTGTCAAGTGTAAAAACAACAATTAGTCGAACAACTGAACCTGCTGCCTGCTAACTTAGATACTGACGGAGACTTCATACTGATGCGTTTATGTTTATATTTATGTTAATTTATAATAGTTATGAACAAGAAATGACAGACAAGAAATAATACAAGCAACAACAAATACATAAATAGATTTTAAAAAATCAAAATCATAGCAGTTAGGTAGAAAATTGTAACATTATTATTATTATTGCAGACAATGAAAAGAATATATCAAACAACCGAGAGAGCAAATAAGCACTTTTCCCCGAAATGTTCAACTTTTACGTTTAAAAATGTAGTAAAGTGGTAAGTAAACTTTGAGATCCAAGACTCTGCTTGTACAAGACTGTTTCCCACCACATTAATGTTTCCTACACGCCTGTCAGCTGTCAGTGTGTGTGTGTGTGTGTGTGTGTGTGTGTGTGTGTGTACCTGCTCTCTGGCCTGATCTATGAAGGAGCCGCATTCCCCGAGATATGAAGTGATGTCGGTTTCTGGGAGATCCAGGATCTGCAGCGTCTTGTACACCAGCTGATCTGGGAACAGGTTATCGACTCCATAGGCCACGTTCAGCACATGAGACACCTGACAGATAGACAAAGTGGGAAGGGGGGGTGAGGGTTGAAGAGGGGGAGGTTGAGACATGAAACTCCTTGAGCTGATGACCCCTGGGAATTGACTTGTTTTAAAGGCTGAGAGAGGAGAGACGCACTGTCTCTCTGTCTGTCTGTGAGACGTATCGATGACATGACACAACCTGAATGTGAGAGCGAGAACAGAAAGATAGAGTGAGAGTGAGAGGAGGAGAAAAAAAAGGGAGGGAGGTTGACAGGCAAGAAAGATGAAGAGAGAGAGAGAGAGAGGGAGAAGGAGAGAAAACGGGAAAGAAGACAGATGGCTCGGATTCATTATGCAGTATCTGTCTACTCTCACTTAAATTTAGCTTTACCTCAGAGGGCCGGCTCCTCTCTGCTCTGCTCTGTGTCCTGCCTGTGTGAACTGATGCTAAACCCACAATGAACCAGTAGGTACGACCACACTGTTGCACTAGGTGACATGTCTCCTATCAGGTGAAATAGCCCGCCACTGAAAAATAGACCCAAATAAATGCATGATTAACTGACGTTTGTGGAAACTTTACTTAAAGACGAACTCTTCAAGTCTGGTCTCTCCTCCTTTGTGTCTCTAACCTTCCTCTCCTCCATGTGCAATTGTTTTCAACGAAACAATTGGCCCATTGCAAATTGGCCCATTGCCATAATCCCTATAGTCATAGCAGTAGGTTCGTTACCTTTAATTGTCGGTGCAAGCTGTTTTTAGAACGGCGGAGCGGAGACGCGAGCTGCTCAGTGCTACGCTACGGAGGCTAATGGGATTTCTTGGTTTCCCTCATCAAACTCATCAAATACACAATCCAACAACTCCAAAACGCTCTGGTGGACAAGTTGTGACCTGCACATTCACCACGCTATGAGATAATAACACAACGTTACCAGACAGAGTTGTTTTAGAGGGAAATTCATGCAAAACCGCTGATGCGCGTTGCCTTCAGGGACAGTTTTTCATCAAGCAGTCTCTGTATTTACCTCTAAAACAACTCCATCTCTTAACGTTCCGCTACTATCTCATAGCGTGGTGAATGTGCAGGTCACAACTTGTCCACCAGAGCGTTTTGGAGTTGTTGGATTGATGAGTTTGATGAGGGAAACCAAGAAATCCCAATAGCCTCCGTAGCGTAGCTCTGAACAGCTCGTGGCTCTGCTCCGCCGTTCTAAAAACAGCTTGCACCGACAACTAAAGGTAACAAACCTACTGCTATGACTATAGGGATTATGGCAATGGGCCAATTTGCCAAAAATGTTGAACTATCCCTTTAACCATCACAATCAGTCAGTCTGAAGCTGGTTAATTAAGGTGACAATGTAGCATAGATAAGGTAAAAATCCTGCATAGTTCCTCTTTAAAAACTCCAGGCTGTTTTAGGAAATGAACGCACCTTTAAAAAAAACTATATTGGCTATTTATGAGCTGTTATTAAAGATTTATTGCAATAAAAAAATAAGAAATAAGAAGACAGGATGCACCAGTCCTGGTTGCAAAAAATCCTTCTTAAAAAAAAAGGAAAAAAAAGTGTCTGTCTTGACTTGACTTCCGCATTGCAGATGATGTTTTTCCTTTTTTTTTTGTAGTTGATCTTTTCATCCATTACTAAAGATTAGATGGAGACGCTAAATCCAGCCGAGTGGCAAATGCAGCAGCAGCAGCAGTGGAGTTCAGACAGCCGGAAACCAAACTGGGTTTATCCCTCAACTCTTGTGGTGGTGGTAAGTCAATCAGTCGACACAGAAATGTGTGTATTTGATGTGTTCAACGTGCGGAAGAGTCAAAACTCAGAAACTATCACTGCTGCCGATAGACGATCAGAAACACGGATGATATGAGAATCATCTAAGATAAGACCTCAGAGCTGTGCAAGTAAATGTCTTCAGTCGCAAAATAAACCTTTAACTGTTATGGAAAATGCAGTGTGAAGCTGTAAAAATCTGTGTAAATGTTTTACTACAGCAGGAGCAAGGTTTTTTTTTTTAATAAAGTGTCCTCTGGGCCTGCTGTCAAATCTCCTGAGCTTTAACAACCTCCCTGAAAACTTCTGCCGGGGTTCGGTTATTAGGCAGTCACAGTCCCGTCCCAGAAACAGGAAGTGAAGGTATTTGTAATCTCTCCAATTCATCATCCTGGAGACTGCACAGGCAGCAATATGCCGGTGCCTGGGAGCCGCAGCCACTGCAGAGAGAGAGAGGAGAGCGAGGAGCAGCAGCAGCAGCAGTAGTCACATCTCTGTGATGTGGTGAAGCAGCACTGAGACTTACTGTAATCATTTACTCCCTCTACTGAGCTAAACTGTCACTGCATGAGTCATGAAGCTCCTCCAGGCCGTTTGGGTCGGGTTGTTGCTGAAAACCACCCGCAGGAAGACACACACACACACACATACAACCACACACACACCTACGCAGCCGCCGCCTCTGATCTCATGTCACCGCACATGCGAATCGCAGCGAGGCAAGGGCATGCGCGCGCTATTGATCCCTCTGTACTGACCTTATATCTCTGCAGGGTGTCAATGTCGTGGGCTGCATCCTGAGAAGCTGCAAAGACAGAGACGGCTCGATGAGAAGAGGAGACACGGGGGCATCTGGCCTCTGCTCTGACAAAATATTACTATTTAAAAAACAGCTTCTTTTGCATGAGAGAAGGAAAATTTACCACTTAAAGTCTATAAAACTGCTATACTATAGAACTTCATTCATGCATAGTAGTGTTGGTTTTGTTAAGATGCTGTTAACAACGAAAACAGCAGTGAATAGTGTTTTTTTTTTAGGTTTGAGTGGATTTGCTCTGTTTGTTTGTTGTTTTATAAGTATATAAGAATATAACTTTAGTTTTATAGCTCATAATGGGTGAGCACCATCTTATATTGACCTTTTAAAGGCACATGTTCCCTCAAGGTCGACTGACGAGACTTGACTTTGAACTCATCCCAGCTCTGATAATCACATAGATTTGATTTATTGTGCAATTATTTTTTATTTCATTTTATTTTATTGTAGAGCTGTTTCATTTACCTGGTGTGTTTTTAAATGTGTTTTATATCATTTCACTCTCTCACCCTGGGCTCTGGGAAAAGTGTGTCCGCTATTAGTTTTTTCTGACGTTTCATTAACTAAACATTGAAGAAGATGCTTCTAAAAAAAAAAAGAAAATTAACTCTCCAATGTTAATGAAAACACTCCTTAGTTGCAGACTTATTCTTAATGATATAAACCAGCAGTGTCTGATCCCAACACACTGTAAATACAGAGGGTGATCAAACAGTCAGTACCACCTCTGCCTCTCACTATATACCGGTACTAAAGGTGACCAAAAACATAAAATAGTCAGTTCACTGGTGTGAAACTTCAGCAGCTGAAAAGCAAAAATCCACATGATTTCAGCAACACCTATATCACTTAGTTGGAAAATGCTCTGAACCACTGCAACACCAACAAAAGGGGAAGATATCAATCAGAGGAAACCAACAGGAAAATGGCTTAAAGCCACAGAGAGAAAGCAGAAAGAGGAATCAAATGATTTGTACGGTGGCTTTAAAAAAAACTGCTGAAATAAACATCCAGTATTATCTACAGCTGCAGAGTAGGCATCTTATGATGTTCATGAAAAGAGGGGAGAAAAGGCATCTTGAAAAAAAAAAACCCTGACAACAACAGTGAGAGTTTGAATGACTAATGCAGAGGGTCAAAGACTAATGGAGGAAATAAAAGTGAGAGGACCGCAGCAAGTCGGTGGAGAAGAGGAGCAGATAATCATTGAAGGAGACAGTTAAAACAGAATGAGCAACAGTCTCTTTCAATTTGTCAAAGAAACTCCAGTGGCAGCATTAAAGAGAGAGCAGGAGCTGGATAATTACATAAAAAAAAGAAAGAGAGAGAGAGAGACATATGGGCAGGAAGCAGCATCGTGGTCGTGGGGCTTCCTCCAGATCTCCACTGTGGATACTCTGCAGCAGCTCTCTGCACTTCAAAAAACAGAGGAAATATGCACTCTTTGCTTTCGCCAAAGCCACTCTCTCATAATGCCAGATTCATGGGGTTTGAGACGTAAATCTAAATCCAAAGGATAGAGAGCGTCTTTGGAAATAAGCCAGCGCCGGCACACACACTCGCACACACACACACACACATCACACACACACAGGCCTCATCAGTGTCGAAGGAGAAGATTTAAAGTGACACATCTGTGAAATGACGCAAGAACACCAGGGTTTTTGCTTTTTTCAAATATAAGTGAGACATGGGACCAAATTTTCAGTTACACAAGAGGAGATGTGTCTTTTTCAAATCACGAATGTTTCTAAAAATATGATTTAAAATTCTATAATTAGAAATCCAACTATAAATTTCCAGGTCGTTGTTAATGGCTCAGTGATTTCAAAAGCTTTTAATAAGGCGACGGACTATATATTAAAAGGTCTTTAGTGCTGTGATTGCATTCTTTTTTCTGTGGGTTACAAATACTAATTAATTACTAATTAATTAATATTTAGTCATTTTCACATCAGGTTAAGGAAACTCGATAGATTATCAATACAAACTGTTTATGGATTACATTATGGGTTAATTTAAGTGCACTTGTTGTTTTTCTTTGATTATTGTCTAAAGACTCTTTTCTTTTTGAAGAAAAGTCAAATTCAGTTTATCACAAAGCTAAAAAGCTGAGAAAATAAGAAAGACCACTGCTGTACCAACGATATGAAGTTACAGACGGAAGATAGTTAGCATAGCTTAGCCTAGCTTAGCATTAAGGATGGGTCTGGTCCGTTGATTCACTCAATAACTTGAGGCTCATTGAAAAACAAGCGAGTCGAAGCCGTAACGATTCCCGACCGGACTACCTCCGATGACAGCGCCCGCAACAGCCAATGAGAGTGAGCGGACCGGGAAACATTGCCAACCGGATGCAGCGTATGTTTAGCTAACAAACATGGCCGCTTTAGACGCCCAAAACGGATCTTTTCTGAAATGATGAACATTTCTGGAAACGATGCCGTGTTTACGGAGATCGTTTTGGGTGAAGCTGCGTATTCGTGTGGACAGGCTTTAAGATGCTAAACAAGTTTACTCAACAGATAGGCTACCTCATTTTTTATGTATTTGTATTGTTTGTTGATGTAATCCACACTGACAGAAACAATATGCCTACCTGAGTAAAGTTATTAAGTTTCGCAATCCTGCTGCGATGGTTTGCATTAAATTGTGATGTTCGCCCTGAGAGTTAATCAACACTTGTCATATTTATGTGCATGTCAGAATTTCATAATATTATGCTATAAATACAAGAGGAGATATTGAAATCACAGTGTGTTCCTACTGACTCCACTCTCACAGTTGTCATATACATGATATGACAACTGTGACAACAGCATCAGACAAAATGCTGCTTGCCAACTTGAATGATTGCCTGAAATGGGTTCGGACAAAAGGAGAAGAAAAAAATAAAAAACACACATTAAGTGTCCCTATAACGTTGCAGACTGTCAGAACGAGGTGCTTTACTGCAAAGAGCTGATCCTGCGCCACCGTGTCATTACTGGCTGATGTCACCATGGATGTTGTTGAAGGGACCTGAAGGTAAAAGGTGGAGCGCCGTCCCAGAGATTGATGAGCTGGTGCAGCAGGAGTGAGGTGGCGTATGGAAACCAGTCACCTCTGCCGAGCCGAACAGATGTAATATTTCATTGATCTCTGCTGAGAAACTCTCCCTTTGATTCTCTCCAGCAGTGAGGTCAAAGCTTCAGCGTTCGCTACAGAAGAGAACAGCATCCCAGAGGTGGTGGAGGAGGGGGGGGTTGAATGTCAAGGCCCAAGGACACTTCAGCAGGACGGACACACGCTGACATGTGTGTGTGGGTGTCAGGTGATGCCGTCCTGCTGCGCCACACATCAATTTATTCATTATTGGGAAAATATTTTTAATTTTTATTCATTCAAATGTGTTTCATTGCTTTGTAAATGCTTTTTGAATCACATCTTATTGTTCAGTTTTTAATGCATTGTCATGCTTCACTTTGAATTGACCAGTGTTCGTGTGATTATTCTCTTTTCTTTTGGAAACAAAGTGAGTAAATTCAGTAGCTCAAAAAGATTGTAATACACCTAATATATATAATAATACCTAATATTCTCATTCTTTTTTGCTTTTTGTTTTAAAAAAAACACTTTAAACTGATTATGGACTTTTGGGGACACGTTACAGAGATGAGCACTAACTTATAGCTGCAACAGTACCTGCAACTTGCATCCAAAATGGGAAAAGTCTATGTCAATGTCTTTAGTCTGGCTTTTATGTTATAATCTCATAGTTATTTTATTCTATTCAACAGTTTTACAGTCTTCTATTTTATTACTTTCTTCTCTCTTATTGTTATCTTTCTTTTGAGTGTTTTTATATTTTGTTCTACATTTCTATCCTCCATTTTATTACATTTTTATTGTTTTTTATATTTTATCATATTTTATTGTGTTTTCATATTTTACTATTGCTATATTTTATTGATGTGTTTAATCTTCATGCATTAGTCTCAACGTCATTCTTCTTGTTTTTCAATCAAAATGTAAAGCACTCTAAACGGCATTTGCTTTGAAAGATGCTATATAAATACAGTTTAACTGATTGATTGATGTTGATGATTGTGTGTAGAAGGAAAATGTTAAATATAATGGTGTTGTAAATTGGTCTTGTAGTAGTTAATATTTAAGCAATATCACACGAGAGGGAGTGCTGTTGTACTGTATATCAGCACGGGGGTGATTCGGTCGCAGTGCCGCAGATAATCACACTCTAATAAAAATTATTATATATAAACAGTAGCAGCAATAATAATATCAATAGTGCCAATAATTAAAGTAAGGGCTGCATTAGTACACTTATGTACCGTCAGTAGTGGTAGTAGAAATATTTACCAAGTAGCAGGAAGGGTCTGACGACTCCAACTTGAAGGTCCAGACTTTTATCTTCTACAAATCCACATCCACGTCCCTCCTCCAGCTCTTCCACCTCCTCCACCACCTCCACCACCTCTCCCTCTCCTCCGTCGCTCCTCCTCTCCAGCAGCTTCTTGCCCATCACCGTGGTCACATGTGTGCACTGTTTCTTCAGACGGTTTTTGGAGAATCCCTGGATCTCCTGAGCCAGCGAATGCATCTTTTAGTCAGCGGGGGTGGTGCAGCAGAGCTGAGCTGAAATAAACTGAAACATGAGCATGAGGTTAGAAAGGCTTATTATAACCAGCCAGGAGGATTTGCTTAGTATAAGTTAGTAAGTTAACTTATATTTTTGTGTGTAAGAGTTCAATCTTGAATTGAAAGTGACCATTAAGATGTTCAATAACAGATACCTCTTTTTTTCTAAAGGTATTTGTACTCATGTGTTCCTGTAATCCACACCCACAGAGGTCAACATTGTACTTTTAATTACTACTACACTACATTCGCCTTCTTACATTAGTTACCAGCTCCATTGCAGAGTCAAGTTACTACAACAAGCAAGTTGATTGTGTGGCCCATATAAAGTAGTTGCATGAGCTCCAACTTTACTTTAGCTGCATGATTTAAGTGATGTGCAAATTATAACATAATTAATTTCATTCCACGATGGTTCATTTCATTAATTTAACTGTAGGCTATGTTTATTTTAATGCGTTTGTATGGACAAGTGAAATTCTGAATTCACCACTTTTACTTGCAGCAGATTACTTCTACACTGTGGTATAGTTACTACTTTCACTCTTGAGTATCTGAGTACATCCTCGACAGCTGATAATGGCTGATCGTTAGTTTCCCTGCCTCGTGCACACCCACCTCGTCTAAAAAAAAAAAAAGATCTGCGCTCAAGTATAAAATCCAGGAAACAGTTTTTAAGATCGTCGGTGCTTTAACCGAATAAAACAACACAATAAATCAAACATTACTGCCGCTGGGTCGACATGTGTGAGAGAAACACAGACACAATCTACTGCAGCGGCGATAAAAAGCTTCAACACTGACCCGACAGCTGAGCGGAGTCGGAAGCTGCGTCAACGACGTGACGCGTTCATGGACTGGGAGTAAAATCGTAAATATGAGTGTTTACTGTAAGAATCTGAACAAACTTATCAAAATGCAGTTCTTCTAACAATGATTCATATTAATGGCGTTACCGTACGTTTATGGTGTTTTATTGTATTTGTTTGACCTAGTATTAACCAACCTTAGCCTACAACAAATGAGCACAAACTGAACTGAAACATTCAAATCTTAAAATTTGATTTTGACATTTGGCCCCATCTTCAAGCCTGGGTGGCTACAAGATGGAGAATGGGAGACTCGTTGCTCTAATACTGTAAATAGGTGGTGTATAGACTAATACTGTAGGTCTTCGCTGTTGCAGCTCCAAAAGTATGGAACGATCTGCCTCAACACGTCAGACAGGCCTCGTCTCTGCCTAAATGTCTTCTTAAAACCCGCACCTCTTCTCCTTGGCCTTTGACCCCTAGTAAGACATTGTCTAAGTAAGTTAGGATATTATTAGACATCCAAATTTGAATCTGATATATTACTGTATATTGCTTGATAAGAAAGACCATGCTCAAAACTCATCTATTTAAATTAGCTTTTAATGTATAAAAGTTTGTGTTTTTTATACTGTTTTATTGCTGTCTGTCAGTTTTTTTTTTATTTTGACTTACACTGTAGCTCTATTTTATGATTTTTAAAAGTGTAATGTGTCAGTTACGGTTAAGGAGCTATAACATTTGCAGGTGTGCTGTGTTGTTATTTTTCTTGTGTCTCTTATTGTTTTAGTAATGAATTTTGACTAATGGTTGGAGTTGTATGAACAGCATGTGTCTGTGTGTTGTATGTATATGTTTTGTTTGGGGTGTTCTGTTATTTATTTCTTGGTTAATGTCTTGGTTTGTGTATGTGTGTATGTTTATATGTGTTTATTTGAATATGTAGCTTGTTACAGTATAAGCATTTGTTTCCTGTCTGCAGTGACAGACATCTTGATCTGCACCTCCTTTTTTTATGTAAAGTGTCTTTAAGGATTTGTAAAAACGCTTACAAATAAAATGTATTGTTATTATTGTTGTTGTTGTTTTTGTTTTTATTATTTAGTTTGACCCTAATAATTAGACTCAGATTTTTGATTTGACTGTGATTTAGAAACAGAGTCGTGATTTGTACTATTTACCGAGGGGCCCCTGAACGCAGCAGGAGCCAGCCTCGTTGTGAAAACCAGGACAACTCCTCCTCATCCCTGTGACCGAAAAAACAGGCAGGGGAGACGGTGGGGTGGAGTACAGGAAGCCGCTGATCATGGGCGAAATCTAATAATCACATCAATCACTGCTTCTTTTTTCTCTTCCATTCGCGGAATTAGGAGAGGCTGCGGAGATTTGTAACATTTTATTTTTTATTTTTTATTTTTTCCTGGATTGAATTGGAGATTTAACCCGAACAAGCGAAGATGTCTCGGGGAGTGATCCAGCCCAGCCAGCAGAAACTGGCAGAAAAACTCACCATCCTCAACGACAGAGGCATCGGGATGTTGACCCGTGTTTACAATATCAAAAAGGTTCGCACACACACGCATACACACAGTTAAATCCACACAGGTCTCTATTCACACATCCATCAGATATATCGATAAATATCTGCACCTGCATCCCCCAAAAAACCCAGTTGTCAGTATTAACGCTAGTTAGCCCGTATGAATGCTTTGATTAATTAGCAACGACTGTTATACATTATAACGACTATAATAATTAATTACTGGTGTTTTTTAATGTCTTATCTAGTGTAAATAATGTAAATTAAACAGCTAAATTATCCCAAAATGTTTCCAAAGGGGAAGCAGGGAAGCAGGATGTGGGCACTGTTAGCTACAAAGGTTAGCTTGCGGTAAAGTTGGCCGTTGGGTTTATTTTTATTTATTTTTTACTTTATTTTATTATGTAACGACGATACATACACACGTACATGCTTGTTATAGACCATTTTTGGTTAATGTGTGTTAACCACAAACCACAACCGGAGCTGAAACTGTCAATTTAAGCTCCTGAAAAAAAACCCGACAGGCCCTGCGGTAAATGTTAGCAGTTAGCTACCGTCGGCAGCCGTTGATCGTTAATGGCGACGGCAGGCTAAGCTAAACTAAGCTAAGCTAAGCTAACTAGCCGGGCGTCGTCTCTGCTGCTCCACGAAGACACCGACACACTAAACACCGAACAACCGACACAAGTGTAATCTTATATTTACTTCATACCTCTATCAAACTGGGCAGTTTTGTATGGGAGCCCATTTCTGCCACTTGTTGGGAAAAAAATAAGATCTAATAACTCGAAATAATGAGATACTAGGTCAAAACTAGCTCTAAATAATAAGATACAATCTCATTTGACTACTATGTCAAAATAATGAGAAAGTAGGCTATCTCATTATTTTGAGTTAGTCAAAATAAGGACATACTTTCTCAAAAATAATGAGATACATAGTCAAAATAATGCAATACTATTTCAAAAATAATTAGATATTAAGTCATTAGACTTAGTATCTCATTGTTTTGAGTTATTAGATCTTATTTTTTCCCCCCATCAAGTGGCAGAAATGGGCTTCCACAGTTGTATAGCCTAATTTTGTGTTTTTAATCCCCTAATATACTTGTTTGCTACGTTTTAGCCTGCTTAAGTCAATTAGGCTATTACAAAATAGAGCTGACAGTTAATTGTCGGTTAATTTTGGTCCTTTATTCTATTATTGACCATTATGCCAATAAATATAAGTTATCAGCAGTGGTGGAAAGTAACTAAATACACTTGTACTCAAGTGCTTTACTAACAACATTGAGGTATTGTTTCTAATTTGTCTTGGTTTATGCTTAAACTACACAATATGTCAGAGAGGAATCATGTAGGTCACCGGATTTACATTCAATTAATATGATAAGTCAATGATAATGGTACTGTTTGGGTTTGACCTCTTATAAATACAGTGTCTGGCTGGGGCCCCTGGTCATGTTTCCTGATGAATCTGTGAATTGCCAGCTCTGACACACCCTCACGGATTCATTATAATAATAAAGGCCTAAAGAGGTCAACTTATTCAGTATTTTATATCTATGAAATAGCCTAAAACCTGAGAAATGTCATGGTAATTTAAAAACAACTTTGATCCCTGACCCTTAAGTTCAGTACCACTAGACTAAACAAGCTACTTTATGGAAAATAAAGGATGTCCATGATGTGTTATGGCAAATTGATTCATGGTTTTTAGACCTAAACTTGACATTAGCCTACTCCTGTACTTTTATCTTTTGAAACATTGAACCCTTACTGGTTTGCTGCGTTGGTACTTTTGCTTGAGTAAAATATCTGAATATTATTCCACCACTGGTACTAAAATTCAATAAAATATTCTACAAAGATTTTACTTTGGATATTCAGGCTTAATCAAGCAGGATAAGCAAATTTATGATTAAAATCACATAATTGGTGAATTGATTTGTTTCCTAATTGTTTCACTACAAATTCTTATAGAACACTTGGTTTCTCCACACATTAATTACAGTGCAACAGACACAGAAATCTAACATACAACATATGTATCAATGTTATACTGACTTAAATGTGTTGCTGAAATGTTACACTAATGGTTTTGTGTGTGGGAGGACGAAGAGTACTGGGTCTGTTTGTGTGCGACGAGCCTTTGTGCTGGTGTGTATGATGATTTACCCCAAAAAAATGAAAAAAAAGGGAGTGAGAGAAAGAGGTCAGTCATACTTTATCCAACCAGAGTTAAAAGAGACTACAGAGTAGAAGTTAAACTCTCTGAAAGCCCATACTGTTTCCTGTTTATTGGCATTTATTAAGTAGTCCTGTTGTCAGTAGTCGTTTCCAAAGAGTTGTATCAGCGATCTAATACAAATCTGTTATTTGATTCTCAATTGAAATATCAGATATCACCAGTAAACTTTTCAATTATCACCAACAACACATTTGTTTTTTGCTCTCTGACAGTATGAGCAGTCAGACACCATCACAGAGATTATTGCTGCTGATTACTCTTCTTAATACGCCCTTCCTTTCCTCCCTTCTTCCTTCCTTTTTCTTTCTGTCTGTCCCATCATCTTCATATCTCTCCTGATCTGCCTCACCATAAGGCTTCTCAACATATCCGCCCTGAAATGCTGTTCATATGTTTGTTTTGTTTTTGTTTTTAATGCTTTTTCTTTACCTTGTGGATATTAGCAAACTTTCCAGCATCCAATAACAGCTGCATCCCAAAGGTGGAAACGAACAAACCAGGACAATAATCTGTGTTGTGTTCAATGAGTTTTTATTTTTTCTTCTTTGAACACTCTCTGTAGCAATTTGGAGATTTAATTTAATCACTTTATCTCTGAAACTCTCCCAGAAATTCTCAGATGTTGTCCTCACAAAGTTGTTTGTCTCTATAGTTTCTAATAAGTGGCCTTATAATGTTTCCTATTGAAGACACAGGTGACAGACCTGGTTGTTTTTGTTTCTGCCTTTGGGAGAGAGCAAACCCATTGCTCACTAATGGTAATATTATCATCTTTAGATCACGACGATGTTCTTTTCCATTTTAAGTATTTTCACTCATCACACACCACTGACTAGCTGCAGCGAACCTTTTACAATCTGTTCCTGTTTCCGTAACAGTCACCTTTATTATTAATCTTGGCTGAGAGGCATTAAAGTTTTTTATTTGCTGTGCTTATCTTTCAGCCAGTGGACCTCCTAACATCATATTTTGTCTTGCACACGGCGCTTACATGTATTTGTTTTCCTTAACTTTGCCTATTATTACACAGTTACCCACCTTTAGCATCCTGAGCAGTTAGAGCAGGATAGACCAAGTTAAAGGGATTGGATGTCGTCTAAATACAAGTACACAACAACCTGAACACCTGTATATTAAGATAATTTTTAGGCTTGAGCTTACTCTGCTTTTCTAGATGTCAGTTTTAAATGTCTACAAAAGTAGGTAAGTTAAACTAAAGCCTCTTTAGAAACAGTCCCAGTCAAAACATGCTTTCCCAAACTTCACATAGTTTGTGTTTCTTGCAGTAGAGTGCATTTGTTTACACACTCACTGAGCACTTTATTACGGACACTTGTTTATTCATTCACTTATCCAATCAGGCAATCATGTGGCAGCAGTGCAATCTAGAAAGGGTTTCAACACATAACCATCCATCCAGTGCAGCCAAAACAAATAAAACAACAACAACAATTGAGCCGCAGTTCTTCAACTAGAAAAAAACATTTTGGCGATTAGAGGTCAAAGAGGAATAACTAGGAGACAGTCTACAGTTACTCTGACAACCACTCTGAGGTTGACGGACCACAACAGTAGAAGAAAACGAATGAATGAATGTGTGAAAGTTTATTTGAACACAGAATAAAAGATAGACAAAAATAAAAACGAACATACCAACAACAACGAAACTTAGGCTAACAATTACCAGTATTTATGTTCAAAAGGAGTGGGAAGAAGCTGAAGCTTATTAAATCCCACCCCTTCTCCATATGTTGATTCCAATTAATAGGTTTTGAAATGGTAACAATAGTAAATAAACACCCAAACCAACTCCAGAAGGATGGTGGCCACGGATTACCATCTTTTAACAGCCACCTCCAACAGGATAATTCGTCTCAAGCTGGTTTTTAAGAATATCACAATGAGCTCCGTGAACCAATCCAGTAGATCCCCTTTGATATTTGATAGATTTATTAAAAAAGAAACAGTATAATGCTGCTTCGCCTTTGTGGTGAAATCTGGATCTCATGTGGATCATGACATTGTGCAAACCGCGGTGAGTTATGTCAGTGTAGATAAAGACGCTACGCTACAAGTGCATCAACTGTGCACCAGCTAGAAAACTGAATGATGGACACACGAATGTCTAATGTGCAACGTCTATTAATAAATGTAGATGATGCATGTCCACTAGCAATTATAACTAAGGCTCAAACCTTTTCTCTGAAAATGGAAAGAAAAAATGCTATAACAAAATATTATATTATGATGTATAAAGAAAAAGTATTGGATGGATTTATACTTTAGAGACAGGATGATTAAAACACAAAGTTGTTTTGTTTTATTTAGTCAAACACAAATTAAAACTTTTCTCATTGCAACCAACAGTGTGATGCTGCCTCGCCTTTGTGGCAAAATCTTATGCCACAAAGAAGTGAGCCCATTTCAAAAGGGAGGTCCTACTCAGTATTCACATGGTGTTCCTAATAAAGTGCTCAGTGAGTGTATAATAAGTAGGATGTAGTAAATCACCGTTCAGCTGGCCTCGCAGAAGAGGACGCTGCCATTTTCTCCACTTGTGTGGCACCAACAATTTCTACCTACTACTTTATTCCTCTTTACTTTTTTCCTTCTTTTTTCGATTACCCACAATACACTGGGAAGTGCAGCAGCCCGGACATTGGTTTTTACCTACGGCAGCCCAGAGGCAACAGTAGCTTCAGTCACATATGAATAATTACAGGTTGACATTTAATGAAGGGCACTCCTGACCACTCGGGGCATTTCTTACTCCTCGTTTGTAATTTTAAGGGCATTTTATGAGCTGTTGAGGGCAAACTGCCCGACGACCCCATTAATATCTCACGGTCCGCACGGCACCTTCCTCTTGAGGGGGGTGGGGGAAGAAAATGTTGCACTTTTAATATTTTTTATTTAATCTATTTGATTTAAAGAGCCCTAACTCAGAGTGACTTGGGTAACAGATGTGTCGTCGTGCCGCTGAGGGAGGCGAGGACGGAGTGAGCAGGTTTTCAATCAAAGTAAAAAAACGTATTAATAAAGTAGAATTAAAAAACCTGCCGGCTTGCTCCATCCATGGCATCGCTGCACATCTATGTTTTTTTTTTTAAAGGTTGCAGACTCTTTAATGTGTGCTGCTTTTTGCCAAAATGTTTGCAGAGATACCCCCTTCCCTTACCCCCCATCCTCCCCCACCCTAACAGTGTTCAATAATGCACCGTGACTATGCATAAATGAGTTTCTGTTATATAATACGTACTATTAGAAAAAACTGAATTGAGTCAGTTTTTCATCACTGGATTAAAAGCTGAGCCGAGTTATTCACTGGAAAAAGTCGATGTTTGAGAGAGAGAGAGAGAAAAAAAGGGAGAAGAAAAAGATCAAATGAGGGCAATTTTTCTTCCAAAATTCGTTTCTAAGTGCGTTCAGAGAAAATCATGTGGGTAAAATATGGTTTTGTGTCTCTGTCTTGTGTTTTCTTAAACTTGTTCCTCTTTTACTTCCCGAGCTGACAGTAAACACAGATAAGAACCGGCCAATCAACAAGGTCTATCTAATCGCGTCAGTGTTCATACATATTGAAAGTTTAATTTACAACAACATGGTCATTATCTGCTCTAACCACCTGTCAAGAGCGGAGTTTATAATAAAATATTAAAAGCTGGATTGTAGAAGCAACAGAGCAAATTCACTTAGCTCTCACGATACGGCCAACACTCCTGTCCAACCATTAGAAACAGTAGAGGAGGAGAAAAAGGAGCCAAAAAGGAAGAAATAAAACTGGAGAATATGTTTTATGTTGTAATATGTTATTGTTTTAAATAAGAATCACAAATGTGAGGTAACATCTCTTCAAGACAAAGCCTCATTTTGTCATTTGGAGCATGTGCAGTCGGCATGACGTTCATACAGCACTGGGATGGCATACAACTTTGTGCAAACAGCGACTAGTTATGTCATTATAAATAGATGATACGCTACAAGAAAAGAAAACTAAACATGAATACTCACGTCAACGACTGCCTAATTTGCATGTGTGTAATGCAATGTCCATTCATAAATATAGATACAAACACTACATGTCCACTAGTTCAAACCAAGTGGAAATAAATTCTTCTATAACAACATATTATGATCAGATGTATAAAGAAGTACTATAGTATTGGATGTGGATCAGTCTTGGTAATATCTGCTATCCTGATCTTTTGGATTTGGTTGGTGCATTTGATGGTGCATCAGTGAGAGAGAGAATTAAAGGGGGTAAACCCAAATAATCGACACTGGCAGGATTACGTCGGTTTGAGGCTCTAAATGTCGGTTTTTCGACTATTTTTCGATTAATTGCCCAACCCAGTTTAGAGGCCGGATGATTAAACCACCAATACTGTTGAACTTACGTGTATTTTTAACAAGAAATTTCAGCTTGTTCGTAATATGTTTTGAAAGGACAGCTCATTAACTGTAAACATCTTAATAATGCATGGGAAAACTTCAGAGTTGTTTTTATTTATGGGTTATCATGCTTTTATTTTTCTGGTTCGGCCCACTTGAGATCAGATTGCACTGTTTGTGGCCCCTGAACTGAAATGAGTTCAACGCCCCTGATATACAGTGAGCTAATGGCAGATACATCAATCAAACTCCACATAGAATAAGCAGAAACATCAGCAGTCGACTCCAGCTTTTCTCCTAAAACACAACAACAACATGAGGCTTTTTCCTTATGATTTTCTATGTCCAGTGGAATCACATCAGGGTAAACTGTGAACATGAAAATGATGAAACTGAAACACGAATCAGAGCATCAGGAGCAAATGAGGCGGTCGGTGATGAGGGAGGGAGCTCTGCATTGTCAGTTACTAAGCAACAGCAACATGGAGCAGATAACGGTGGAAACAGAAACAGCAGCAGGGATCAAACTTTGTCTCCTGTTTCAGAGAGAGAGAGAGAGAGGAGCAGCTGACAGACGTGTTATTACTTCAGCACATTTTCCCCCACACTCTGAAAATGGATGTTATTTATTTTTACTTGAATGTGTTTAAAGGGATACTTCACCCAAAATCGATAATTCACCAATCATCTACTCACCGTCATGCCAAGGAAGGGTTTGGAGAACTTTCAGAGTCATCAAAACGCTTTAGGAGTTCCAGGGGGGGTCCGGCTGGTAATGGGTTTTCATATAATGGCGGCCGATAGAGTTCACTTTTGAATCGTCCAAAACACACACTATGAAACATCCAGATACCTCCATACTGCTCGTCACTACTGACCCAAATGTCCTGAAGCCGTGACATGAAAAAGTTGTTTGGAAAAAAATAATTCGATCTCTGATTTTAGCCTTGTGTTTACATCATACATCCAATAGTTTACTAGCCTAGCTAACACCTTGAGATGAGGTCTGGGAACCACCCGTTCATTTTTTCGTATTTGAGGCGTGGTTTACAAAAGCCCAGAGCCGTTTACTGGGTGCTACAAATGTCTATCAAATGCGTCTGTACGTAGCTTATAGCCAGTCGTATCAATCATACCTGATTACGTATGTAGAGCGACAGAAATCAAATGAGGAAAAAAACACTTTTTTCAAAATAAACTTGCGGTTTAAACTATTTAAAACATCGCATCAAAAGGTAAAGTGTCTGCCGCCATGTTGGATCGACAAGCTATCAACAAAGTCGCTTTGATGTGTCATCATCGTCTTGCTCCCCCCACCCCCGTTCTGTGATTGGCTCACTCGTTGAAGGGAAAATTGTGTCCGTAGTTTCCAGGCTGACCGTGCAAGGCAGCGTGGGTAAACCCAGGCTAGGGTTTATAACGACGAACGAACATCTCGCAGCAAATTTTTTCCGAACAACTTTTTCATGTGACGGCTTCAGGACACTTGGGTCAGTACGGACGAGCAGTGGAGGTATCTGGATGTTTCATAGTGTGTGTTTTGGACGATTCAAAAGTGAACTCTATCCACCGCCATTATATGAAAATCCGTTGCCTGGAACTCCAAAAGTGTTTTGATGACTCTGAAAGTTCTCCAAACCCTTTGTTGGCATGACGGTGAGTAGAAAATTGGTGAATTATTGATTTGGGGTGAAGTATCCCTTTAACGTCGGTAGTGATGATGATGATGATTATGATGATGATGATGATGGCGCAGCATGTGTTGGTTTGTGTTTCTGTTTTTGTTGTTTTATTTTCTGTGTTGTGTTGATAAGAAATGGCCTCTCCCTAACTAAACTCTCAGATGTGCAGAAAAAAACGACGACACACCTGAGTGGAAGAAGCAGCTGTTTTAGATGCATGTGTGTGTGTGTAAGAGTGAGTGTGTGTGTGTTTTGTGAGTGTGTGTGTGTGTGTGTGTGTGCACCAGTGATCCAGCAGTTTGTCTGGGTTGGGCTCTTTGTTTTTGATTTCTTCTCTTCTTCTCTCCGTTCCAATGCTTCCCCCCTCTCCTATGCAGCAAGGACAAGTTTGGAAGGTTTGCAAAGTTTATCACCTTCCACTGATGAAACCTCCTCCCCCCTCCTCCTCCTCCTCCTCCTCGTCCTTCTCCTCCTCCTGCTCCTCCTCCCCCCTTCACCCTTCCTCCTCCTCTTCCTCGTCCTCCTGCTCCTGGCTACCTGTACTGATCTGTTGCTCCTCTCCTTTTGTGCCTCACTCGTCTCCATGTTTGAATCTGTGATGCTGAGAGCGACGCTGGGCTCCCACTCACCTCTAATACCCACAATTCAGTGCAACTGCAATTGAATTTATGATGCAGCACATGCACAATGCTGCAATTAAAGCCTTTTTTTTAGATCGTGGATAGTTCACTAGACATTGTTAAGTCTTCACTCATCATAAATGTGACACAGTTAAATCCACAGAAGTAGAGATGCACCACAACTCTTTTTTTTCCACCGATACCGATTAGAGCTGCAACAATGAATCAATAAATCAAACAATAATCGCTTATTAAATTAATTGTTAATTAATTTTAATTAATAATATCAAACAATTGGTTTGAGTAGTTTTTTAAGAAAAAAAGTCCAAATTATCTGGTTTAAGCTTCTTAAATGTGAATATTTCTGGTTTCTTTGTTCCTTTATGACAATAAACTGAGTCTCTCTTTGGTTTGTGGACAAAACAAGACATTTGAGGACGCCATCTTGTGGTTTGAGAAACATTAACATTTTTTTACATTTTATAATAATCGATTAATCGTTTAAATGATTGACAGATTAATCGATAATGAAAACAATCGTTAATTGCAGCCCTAATACCAAAAATCGATAACTTCCTGCTTTTCATAACCAATAACAGATAATATTTTAATAGTTTATACACACACCTAGGGCTGGGTGAGTAAAGATGAATTTAGCATTATAGCTGAACAAAATGATATAACCAACATCACTACTGTTGTAATCGCACCAAAAACAACAGCATTTCTTCAAAAATCAACATTTATTATTGTTTAAAATTAACTTTGGGGGGAAAACAGACTGAAAATGAGCAAAATAAAGGCAATGTTGGCTCATTATAACTGGCTCTAGTAGTGTCATTATCAGACTTATCTGTGTATTTTGGCCGATAATTATTGACCGTTAATTATCAGCCAATATCCGGCCGATAATTATCTGTACTGATAGTTACCGTGCATCCCATCACAGTACTTGCAGCAGTGCGAATCACAAATGTTGAATTAATCCAGGTTCAGTCTTGTTTATCTGAACCGTATTTTCTCCTGCCACCAATTAGTTTCCATGAAGCACCTCAGTTATCGTCTTACCTCATTAATTTACTAATTTGGCAGCAGATTTTTCTATTTGCATCACACAGACTCTTCAGGTAAAGAGACAGAGAGCGAATGAGCACAGTAACGCTGTCAAACGCACACAAACACACGCACAAAAAAAAAGAGGATGAGTGAAGATGAACAGTGTTGTGGTGCCAGCAGGCGGCCCAGGACGCTGCCAGCTCCGAGCAGCTCAGTTTAAAGTGGCTCTCGAGTCGAGTGCTTCTTCTCTTTCTTAAATCACGTGAGCTTGCGAGTCCTCTGTTCTTTGGATTTCATTTCAATTTTTTTTTATTTTTCCCCCATTTTTGCAGCAGTTAATCCCCGTCTTTGTGAAAACGAGAGCACTCACACACAGTGAAGAATGACGGGACAAAAACAAATTCATCACAGAGAGGACAGCAAGTTTTTTCTTTTTGCGTGGCTTCTACTGGGACTCTAAATCGCTGTTGCCACGGGGTGTTTTTAAACATTTCATCCAGTAATTAGCCGGCGTAATTAGCTTTTCAGATGTAGGTTTTCCCCGTTTGCCCGGTCCGATCTATTTCCAGCAGAGTCCCAGTGCCATATGTTGGTCAATGTGGGGTTTCTTCTTTTTTGTTTTTTGAGAAGCTCAGCTGTTAATTGCTGCCCAGAGTGGATAAAAGAAAACGAAACGATAGTGGAGGCGAGACACTATGGTCTGTTCTGGTATCCAGGCAACAGCTTCCCTTTACTTTTACTCCTCCCTGACCATGACTGAATCTCAGCTTATTCCCATCATCACCCTGTCCCTTCATTCACTGTGCGTCCTTCCTTCTTTCCTTCTTTCCTCTCTTCCTTCCATCCATCCGTCCATCAGCCCCCCAGCCCACCCCACCCCACCCCACCCAAACCCAGCCAGCCAGCTTTATTGCACTAGCCGCCACCACCACCACCACCACTAATGGACAGTACCATCCCATATAAATAAATAACTGAAAGCAAAGTAATTAATAATAGTGAAGTAGCTGCTGAGACGCTGTCATGGTGTGGCTCTATCTAGGAATAGAAATCTAGCTCTTCAGTACATGCTATCCTCTTTTTTCCCCTTTTTTTTGAAGTTCTTGCATGTTTTAGCCCATTAAAAGACGATAAAACTATAACTTTAATAATAATAATGAAACTGAATGTCTGTCAATGTGTCGTTAATTTCCTCTTTTCACTGCCTCCTGTAAAGCACACTGAAAATCAAATTAGACAAAGACATGATGATGAGGATATTGTGAATTTGGAGGGTTTTTTGCATTGGAAAATGTTTTTTAATGAAAGAAATGTGAGTAACTGAGTAAAGACTGTCACCTTTTTGGTTTTGAGTTTGGGCTAAAACACGTAAAAACAGTTCAAACAGTCCGATGTTAACCAGACCAGTGTTTTATTTTTTTGTTTTTATTTTACTCTGCAGTTCCCCGGTGTGAGTCAAAGGGTAACTACACTTTAGTGGCCGATTGTTGTAGACAGTAGTCTGTTGTGTAGGAGGAGGAGGAGGCTAGTGGTCGCTAGTGTCGTCATCAGATCAACATTAGAAAAGGAAAAAAACAAAAACAAATCGAGGCTTGTGCTTTTTTGCTACTGCATGGATTTCACAGTCGCATCTTGATTCCTTGTTTCTCCTCATCCAACACCGTTACTCTTCAGTCCACCTCTCACACACCTCAACAGATTTTTATGTTTTTTTTGCTGTTTGAGTCGACACATTAATGTTTACGGCGATGAGAGGAATCTGTTCAGGTGTGAGAGAAAGTGGCCGCAAGGAAACAAGCTGAGACTCAGGGTCCAGTCTGTGACGTCATTGATGGATATCGAAAATCATGTCGTTGTTGTTGGTTTTTTTGTTGTTGTTGTGTGTATTTTCTGTGTCCAACCCCTCCACTGTCTCTTCCCAGAGTGTCCCAGTGTTTTGTGTTTTTTGAGAAGTGTTAGTGGGTGTGTTTCAGACCCGGCTCGGCTCGGCTCGGCCTGTTTCTAATGTTTCTGATGAGTGAGCGGCTGCAGCATCAGAGTAAATGGACAAACTGAACTGGGTTTTTTTAAATTATTATTATTATTTAGCTGATTTTAGTCACTAAGTAGAATATCTTCTTTTTTTTTTAGACCTGCACCATTTTGCATCCACTGTTGAACTGTAACAGATGCATGATGGGAGCAGGTGCTGATCAGTGTCACTTTTATTATCTGTAAATTTAACGACGCAGCTTTTTAAAATCGCTCTGCAGCGAAGCAGCACTGTTGCACTGAGGGTTTTCTTTTTTTTATTATTATCACACCCACTGAGGAGGAAAAACTTTAACTAACAACAACGCAAAATGCAAAGTGTGTCCGTAGAGTTTCTCAGACCCAGGTAGTCAGTTTACCTCCTGTGCTTTGTGTGAACTAGCATGTGTCGCTGTTTTTTTTTTTTTTTTGTGGTTTCATTTTGCACTGGCTCTGACACTGGAAACATTTCCACGCCATGCAAACTGAAATCCAGGTGTTTTTTTTCATGGTTGTGGTGCCGTTTGAAGCCTGTTGTTGGTTCATCAGCTGTGATTCTGTAACTGCGAGTAGAAACGTTGACCTTTTTTTGTCATTATAGCGTAGGTGTTTTTGTTATTGTTTTTTGGTAACTTTGTGTTACCTTTTTTCTGGCTTTTCTCTAAATGTGTGCTTCCACTGTTTCTAAACTTTAAAACCCTGAACCACGAGGAACTGAATCCTCAGAGCGGTCGGCGGCTCCTCCGGCTCCTCCGACCTCATCTAGGATCGTTCCTTCGTTGTGTTTGCAGCCAACAAACTTTTTTCTACATTCAACTCACATGTTTATGGCACATGCATGGACTACATCTCTCCTCACCATTCACGACTACACTACCCATAATGCATGAGCGCTGTTGCTTATTCCTGGGCCAGTCAGGCAGGCAGACGCTACCGCAACACCTGTAAGACCAGAATATTAATGAGGAGGAAGAAAAGAATAAAAACGCTGATGCTCGATGCAGAAAACTCAGGACAGGACTCATTCTCTCTCCGACGGCTCATCTCTTTCCTGTTATTTAAGTTCTCCCTCTTCCCTTTTGCATTTCTCTCTCTTTCTTTCTCTGTTTTAATTCAGTCCCTCCCTCACTCGCCCCATCCATCACTCTGCCTCTCTAACCAGCGATGGCTCCGCCTCACAGTTTGAAACTGAAACCCTCTCATCACCCCGGGGCTCTCAGTGGTTCTCAGCCTTTTTCTGGGTCGTGGAGAACAGTGGGCACAGCGTTCAGCGCTGCAACTAACCATTTCTATTATCAATTTAATGTTATTTTTTATTATTTACTTAATTTATCAGGATGTTTTTTTGTTAATGCAGCAGCACAAAACTGGAAAAATGTCCCTCACAATGTCATAATTGTCTCAAAGTCAAAGTAACAGCTGCAGCTCTGGTTGATATCTGTATAATTAAGAGTAATAAAGTGTAACCTGGAGATAAAAATGTTATATATAAGTATTAACATTACTGATATTAGTTGTTTGAAGGATCCAGGCTCGGCTCCACGGCTCGGCAGCTGAGAACCACTGATCAGCCGAGGCTCCTGCTGAGTCTTGTTGAACAGTTGAACCTGGTTTATCCCCCCCCCCCCAAAAAAAAAACAAAACACAGACGTTCAAACTTAAACAAAACAACAACACAAAACCCTTCCCTTTCATGTCGATTTGTTCATAACTTCCTAAAATCTCCAACGTTGACGTGTGCATCTAAACATCATGTTAGACTGCACAGGTCGACCCATCCAGCTCTGTGTGTGGGTTTCGTTTTCATGTCTTGAGAAAAAATAAAATATATTGATATTTAGTGCCTTCATTTTGGATATTTCAACAAATGTCAGTGGTGTCAGTATTTTTCATCCATCCCACTCAGACCCCCCCCTCTCCCTAAACCCCCACTCCTCCCTTCCTCCTCCTCTTCTTCCTCTTCATGTCCTGGGCCGGATAAACCAGTTTTCACTGTGAGCCCTTACATGTTTCCCCTGGCGATGATGATGGCCACACATCTAACATGCCTGACCATGAGGAAAGAAAATGTTAGAATAGTACAAAGAATAGAAAAGTTACAGTAAAAGAATAAAGAGCTTAGGTTTGTTCTGAACAGTGTGTGTGTATCTCTGTGTATTTGTGTTTGGACTCTCCTCATCTCTTCCTCTTCTCCTCTTCCTCTGCAGGCATGTGGCGACCCCAAGGCCAAGCCCTCCTACCTGGTCGATAAGAACCTGGAGTCGGCTGTTAAATTTATCGTCAGGAAGTTTCCTGCCGTGGAGACACGCAACAATAACGTAAGCGTGTCTGTGTGTGTGTGTCTGCTGTGTGTTGGTGTTTGTACACTTTACACAGCAGAGGGGAAGGACAGACGGTCGGGTGGAGCTGATTTCTCTGACACACATTTATATATTTTGGCGCAGGATATATATAGACTGTAGGGTTTTTAGTTACTTTTGCATTTGACTACACTTAAATGTTTTCTTTCTGTGCTTTCATTTCATTTTCATTTATTGTTTATTTGATGAGGACAATGCACATTAATGAACAATTAGTGATGTGCACATCACATCATGTAAATATACCGGATTTAGCTAGGAGCTAATTACCATCCGTAGTCCTCACATTTAAAGACAGACAGACAATAGGAAGCTACCTGCATTAGTGCAAGAGAAGACATAGTAATAGCAGCAGTTACAACAATGAGAGAACAGGTAGCAACCTGCATAAAAGAGGAGTAGCAGCAGTACTAGCAGCATTTGTATCAATAAAATGCCATGCATCGCTGCATGGCATTGTTACCTGCATACATGTAAGAGAAAACAAAGTATTAGCAGCAGTTTCACAGTAAAATTACATAAGATGTCAACTGTGCTGACATGTGTTGACATGATGATTACTTTAAAGTCTAGTTAAAGTCAGAAATCAGAAGCTGCTCTTATTTTATTGGCCAAATACTGTTTATGTTACATCACCATATAATACAGTAGCAGATGAAATACAGTTTAGTGCTGCAGCTAATTAAGTCTTTAATCTATGACGCTGTGTCCTGTACAAGATGGCATCATCATGTGTCTGAAAACTCAGTTTATTATAAAATATAAAACCAAGAACCCACACACCCCTGTTGTGGACCCCACACACCCCCACAACAGCCTGTTTGTGCTGTTACCGTCAGGCAAAAGATACCAACACATCAAGGCCAGCACAAGCAGGCTGAAAAACAGTTTTTTCCCCCAAGCCGCCACACTATGAAACAAACCAATCTAATAATGAATCCAAACGGACAATGGACTCTGGCTCTGGCCTTGTAAGCTGGTTTGGATTTTTTAAACTTACCTTTAATCGTTTTAAACTTTTTAGGTTTTAGTATCGTAATTTATTTATTTTTCTCCTTTTTTATTTATTATGCATATTGTGGAGCGTCCACCCAACTCAAGCTTTTCACAATGTACTGTATGTACTTGTACATCTGTGTGACAATAAACTTCTTGAATCTTTAATCAAGAAGAAGAAGAAATCCTCACAGTTTGAACCGTCACATCACATTTGGCTCATTTTACACTCAGCTGTCAACACAGGTATCTATTAGCTATTAATCACTTATCAGTTTTAAATCAGTCCATAATACTGTATAAGGTCCTGTTATAGCTGTGTAACAGGCAGTGGGACTGACAGCAGCTGCTGATCAATCACAATTCAATGAAGTGATCAATCATGTTAACTTCTGACAGGGCCCAGAGTGATGCTTAACATCTAATTAGTCTCACTGACTCAAATACTTCATTAATTAATATTGAAGTGAAGCGGCTCTGATCTGATCAGCTGTTTGGTGTTTGACGACTGAAAAGTGATCAGATCATGATTAAACATTGAAATCGGATACTTTTTTTTTGCAGTTTGACAGAAATGTTAATTAACTGAACATGACAACATGGAATTTGTGTTGATTATTGTATTGATTAGTAATTTATCTTCATGTTTATTTATGTACACAGATAAACACTCACACACAAACACACACACACACACAGTCTGGTTGGTGTCCCCGGACAGTGTGTGTCATTTATATAAGTGAATGATTTTAACATTTGTCTTAAAGTGTGTGTGTGTGTGTGTGTGTGCGTGCGTGTGCGTGTGTGTCTGTCCAGTGAACTAAACTGAATCATTGCTCATCAAATGTTTCTTTCAGCTTTACTTGTTAGCTTAGCTCGAAGCTTCTGTGTTCATGTGAAACTGTCATTTAGCAAACAGCTCTGTTTGTGTGTGTGTGTGTGTGTGTGTGTGTGTGTGTGTGCGTGCGTGCGTGTGTGTGTGTCTGTCCAGTGAACTAAACTGAATCATTGCTCATCAATTGTTTCTTTCAGCTTTACTTGTTAGCTTAGCTCCAAGCTTCTGTGTTCATGTGAAACTGTCATTTAGCAAACAGCTCTGTTTGTGTGTGTGTGTGTGTGCGTGAGAGAGAGAAAGTGTGTAAGTGTGTGTGTGTTTTTGTGTAGCTAACTGCTTTATTCAGTGTAACTGTGCAGAAATTGTCTCTTACGTTGTTTTCTGCTTTGTTTCTGTGTTTGTTTGTGTTCTGCATGCTAAAACTTGGCTTCTTATTCCGGACTTGTGCTTTTTGGTAAGTTTTTGTATCTAAGTTCCTGTAACTTATTTATTTTGTTGTATTTTAGTTCATGTTCACTTAAGTTTTTTGCAGTAATGTATTTATTTTTTTGTTGTTGTTGCTGTTGTAGCTGTTTTTTAAAGCTGGTTTGAAGCGTGTGTTTTGCTTTGCTGTGCCTCTTCCTCCTCCTCCTCTTCACATTTTTTTTTCTAACTTCCTTTCCTTCATCCTCTGAGTGACTGTGTGGTTGGTTAACTGGTTAACTGGTTAACTCCCGGGGTCGCCGACTGGCTGGTTGCTGGTTGGTTGGTTGGCTGTCTGGATCACATGCTGCCTGTCTGCACTAAGGAGTTATTAAATTAAATCTGTTTGTATTTTACACTACTGTCTGATCTCAGGCCTGTCACAATTATTACATAACCGCATGATCGTGATAATTTGATCTTATACCGTTATTATTCTGCATAATCGTTAAAATCGTTTCCATTCATCTGTATAAAAACAGCTGGATGAAGCTAACATGAATTGTCATATTATTTTATGACACATTGCTGGAGAATGAACGTCACAAACTGTTTATCCCGAGGCGCTTTTATTTCTAGAAATCGACGACCGCTATCGACATTAGCATCACGGATTTAGTTGCAAAGTCAAACTAAAAGAGATGCAGCTTTTATTTGTTTAATGCCAATAAATGGCTCTTGTTCTTCTCCTTCTTCTTAATTTATTAAATTATATTGAGACTTAGGCTATACTATATAATGACATAAAAGACAATTAAATGGTTAATGGTCCTATAAAACCCTGGAGCAGGTGAACTGAGCAGCCGTCTCCAGGTGTGAACTCCTCGGTGCAGCAGCAGCAGCAGCGTCACACTCTTCCTCCTCTACACTCGTCATTCTGACACTTTCCCCACCGTAGCAGGTCGTAGTCCAGCTGTGGTCCAGGTGTGATTTACATGCAGCGTCATGTAAACGGCTGCAGTAGAGCTTTCACATTCCTCTTTTTTCTTTTCTTTTCTTTTCTTTTTTTCCGAACCTATGCACTTCTTATTGTAGCTTGTTAAAAGACTGTCACATCCTCAGTCTTTTAAAGATTAAGAAACTTAATTTCATGCTTCTGGGAGGAAAAGGCCGAATCCACACCACAGTTGAGTTTTTTGATGCTTGGACTGAATTTCTCTTCTTCTCACTTCTGTCTTTGAACTCTAACCTTGAAAACGTTCAGAACACCGGTGGGTCGACCGTTTGGCTTTGCTTTGACTGAGTCACAATTTTTACTTTGGTTAAACATTTTATTTTTTATCCTTTGCAGCTTTGACGTTAAACTTCAAACACAAGCTGCTTGGAAAAAAAAATCAAATCAAATAAGCAAATGAAAAAAAAAAAGAAATAACTAACGAATGTCACAGCGTTATGTCACACAGAAGGAAGTTATTCGAATGACGAAAGTGTTTCACCAAAGTAAAGTGACTGCTTATTTGGGAAAATAGGATCTGTGCATCTCCCAGTTTGTGTTTTTAAGTGAAAGAAAGAGTTTTTCCAGCTTCAACATTAATGAATTATTCAGTAACAGTCTGTAATTTGTCAGTTTGGTCTTAATTTAGTCAAAATGAAGAGAAAATGTCATTAATTTGAACCAGACGTGATAAACTCTATTGATCCCTGAGGGGAAACTTGGTAATTGGACATTTTTCACACTGGATTAATTACAGACATGCCTCAGTCCAGTTTTTAAAAATAAAATGTTATGTGGAAAAAAATACTGGAATTCAAGTTAAATCTGATGTAAATAGTTGTATATTTATTCATTTATTTGTTGCTCCAGCTACAGAATTAAACCAGACAGTCACAAGCACGAGCTATGAAAGATCATTTTTAGGAGGAAAAACTTACCTGCAAATAAAAATCAAAGCATAAAAGAGAAATAAAAGTATAAGGTGAGATCGTGTGTTGACGCCACTTTGACGCTGTGACGTGTGGTTTTACAGCAACAGCTGGCTCAGCTGCAGAAGGAGAAGTCAGAGATCCTGAAGAACCTGGCTCTCTACTACTTCACCTTTGTGGATGTGATGGAATTCAAGGTAAGAAAACACACACATATACACACACACACACACAGGTTTTACTGTTCTTGATTCTAACGGTTGTTTCCTCTCCGTCAACAGGACCATGTGTGTGAGCTGTTGAACACCATTGACGCCTGCCAGGTCTTCTTTGACATTGTGAGTGCAAAACACCAAACAAGACATTTTGACAGCTACACTCAGTGTCCACATCATTAGGAACCTGTAGAGTCTAATGCGCTGTGATTTAATAAAGTGGTTCTCAAACTTTTTTACATCAAGGACCCCTAAATTGACACAGATTAGACCACGGACCCCCATTGGACAAAATTTAAATTTTGAAGCAAACACCAGAAATGTACAAATATTTGTGTATTTTAAATGTAGACTGAAGAATGTTATTTTTTTAGTCAGTGTACGTTTATATTAGGGCCAATGGTGTGATTTTTTTTTGGAAATATTGTGGAGAAATTTCTGGAAAAAAGTGATAAGATTTTAGTATAAAAATTTCTAGAAAAAATGGGGAAAATGTCAGCCAAAAAAAAAAGGTTTGAAAAAAATTCTAGAAAAAGTGGTCAAATTTCAAGGGTTAAATTAGAATTTTGTTTAATTGGTTGATTATTCGTGTGCAGCTTGTTCAATAAAAGTATCCTTTTTTTTTACTCTATTCATTATTCAGAAAGGCCCCAGGAACTGTATGGTTAATATACTTAAATATTTGCTTTAATATCTATTTTAATCATTTTTTTGAATATCTTTGTTGTCACCAAGTAAAAACCTTTGAGGAAGATTTGGATGATTTTGTTTAGTTTTTTTTTGCCGTAAACACCAAACTTGGATACATTTATGTGTAGATGACGGTCGTGGTATTAAGTTGTTTTGTTGTAACAATTAAAGAAATTCAAACTCACTAGTTGCACACGTTTCTCCTCCATCATCATTATATTTTCTGTCTGGTGTCAGACGGTGAACTTTGACCTGACCAAGAACTACCTGGACCTGGTGGTGACCTACACCACCCTGATGATCATCCTGTCGCGCATAGAGGAGAGGAAGGCCATCATCGGCCTGTACAACTACGCCCACGAGATGACACACGGAGCCAGGTGAGTTTAAAACACACACAAACGCCTTTGCTGTTCACTTAACTTGTTTTGTTTTGTTTTTTTCTATTCTTCCCCTTTTCTTTCTTTTATTGAAACTGGATCTTTGATTGTTATAATTTATGTCTCAAACTCCTTTTAAGAGGAAGTACCCAGGAAGACTAGCCTGCAGTTTGTGCGTTGCCTAATTGCCATTCTCAATAAATGAAATGAACACAACCAATAACATGTGCGGCTGATTTGAGAAGGTAAATCTACACTGCTCTGCTCTGCTCTGTGTGTTGCAGCGACCGGGAGTACCCCAGACTGGGCCAGATGATCGTGGACTATGAAAACCCTCTGAAGAAGATGATGGAGGAGTTTGTTCCTCATGGAAAGGTGTGAGAACAGGATTCAGTGTTGAATATGCAGCGTGCAAACAAAACATTACAACTGTCTTTGTCTCGGGGCCTTTTTCTTTTTTTGTGTTTGTGTTGCTCAGATCCAGTTTTCTCTGTTAAAACAGATCGCCTCATTAAATTAGTGCAGAGTAAACGTGCAGAGCAGCTCAGTGTGAGTGTTTACAGTCTGATCTCCCATGTGAACAACAGATATAATCTCAGTTTCACTTGGCTCCGTCATTTCCTGCTCTGAAATATCAGATGGATTAAAACAAAGTGAAACTAATGTGTTGAAAAGTGAAGTTGTTGCTTTGATAACTTTGTGCACAGAAGAGTTTGGGATCATGTTACATGACAGGGCCGAGGTTTTCTCTTCTTCTTCTTTTTCTGTGAGTTTATTTCTGTTGGACGTGTTTTATCTCTCTCCTCGACTGCAGTCGCTGTCAGACGCGCTGATCAGTCTTCAGATGGTTTACCCCCGGAGGAATCTGTCCGCTGACCAGTGGAGGAACGCCCAGCTGCTCTCTCTCATCTCTGCCCCCTCCACCATGCTCAACCCTGCTCAGTCAGACACTGTTAGTATGACGACTGCATTGAAATAATACATGAATTATTCAGCCCGACCCCCACCACCCCCACCAATCCATAATCTGAGCTAGCACTTTAAAATGTTTGACACTTTATTTCCATATTCATTCATCAGAGAAGCGAGTTGATCTAAAAAATGTGTTTAATCCATTCACCTGCACCTGTGTGATGCTTGTTTTTCATGCTGAAGCTAAAAGCTGCAGCATCATGTCCTCCTCCAGTACTGAAGACTGAGTCACAGAGAACATATACTGTACAGAACAAGTTCATATATTAATAATAAATTATTATTTTATAACTAAAGCAAATCATATAAGATAAATATCTCCTGACATTTGCAAAGGCATGAGCAGCTGACAGAAAGACTTTCATTGATTAAAGAGGAACTATGCAAGATTTTTACCTTAATTAAACAGCTTCATAGTAATTATGGTTAAATGACTTGTTATAGGGGAAATGGAGGCTCTCTGACTTCCACCTATTGTGTCTCTTGGTCAAAAACCATCCTTGCAAGATCAGAGCCTCCGACCCGGTGTCCCAGATCTCGTCTTGGCGGCACCACGACGAAAACACGCCCCGTAATCCATGATGATGTTTTGTTAACGTTACCCACATCAGTAGACACAGCTCCATGGATTGCCTTCTCGTTGAAAAAAAACAACAACAAAAAAGAGAGCAGACTTTCATAGTTCCCCTTTAAAAACAAAAATTGGGGTTCGCCTCCCCATTTCCTGTCTCTCTCAATTATCCTATAAATTGAAGGCAAAAAAAATGCCAAAAAACACTTTAAAAGAACAAAAACTGCATGCATCCATATGAGAGCTGCATATATAGAGATAATAATGTAATTGTGATTAATAATGAAATGAACTCCCGTCCTTGTGTCTCTCTCTTCAGATGCCGTGTGAATATCTGTCCCTGGACGCCATGGAGAAGTGGATTGTCTGTGAGTACTGCAGCAACTTTTTCATCTCTTATCGATTTCTTCTTCTGTTTCTGTTCTGTGCTTTATTCACACTTGTTTTTTTTCTTCTCCTCCTCCTCCTCTGTGTCGTCCCTCAGTCGGTTTCATCCTGTGTCACGCGGTGCTGAACAGCGACGCAGCAGCTCTGTCTCTCTGGAAGTTGGCTCTGCAGAGCTCCACCTGCCTCTGTCTGTTCAGGGACGAGGTCTTCCACATCCACAAGGCTGCGGAGGATCTGTTCGTCAACATCAGAGGGTACGAGCGTCCTCTACGTATGTGTGTGTGGACGAAGATCGACACACACTTTAGTTGAATAACTCGATTAACTCGATTATTGGTCGTTGGATGTCATTTTACACACTCTTACACAACTCAACTTTATTTATATAGCACTTTAAAACAACCGTAGTTGAAAACAAAGTGCTGTACATAAAGACATAAAACAATTAAAGCAATACAATAAATAAAACAGGCAGTAGAACAGTTGTTTCATTGTTTTTAAAAGCAATTAGAAACAATAAAACAATAAATAAAAGCAAGTCATAAAACACTAAAACGAGTTAAGTCCCATCCGGAGTTGAAAGCCAGGGAGTAAAAATGGGTTTTAAGACTGGTTTTTAAAAAATGAAAAACTTTGGATTTGTGAGCTTTAAATTCATCTTTTCTTTCTGTGTTTTCCAGGTACAACAAACGCATCAACGACATCAGAGAGTGCAAAGAGCAGGCCCTGTCTCATGCGTACGTACATCTTTTCTTTACTGTTCCTCACACACATACACTCATTATTCTTTATTCCACAGCGCATATATGTAGTTTTGTGATATTTTCTTTCCACCCTTCTCTTTCATGCCTCCTTATTTTAACCATAATTTCATCTTTGCTTCTCTACCCTCTTGTGTCTCTCTCAGGGAGTCTCACACAGACGGTTCACCTTCTCCCTCTCTTTATCCCTCATCCATTTTTTTTTCTTATCCTGTTATCCTCCCCCTCCCCTCTTTGCCCCCCCCACTCCCCCATCTCTCTGTCTCATCTCTGCTTTTATCCTCATTACTTATTCCATCTTCCCCTTTCATCTTCTTTCTCATCCCTCTGCCGTCAGTGTTTTGTCCTCTTGTCTCTTGATTGTCCTGAAAGTGTCAAAATACCATTTTAATCTTTCAGCCTCAGTGTTTTGATGCTCGGCTCTGACTCCCTCTTGTCTCTCTGTCTCTCTGCAGGGGCTCCATGCACAGAGAGAGGCGCAAGTTCCTCAGATCGGCTCTGAAGGAGCTGGCTACTGTTTTAGCCGATCAGCCTGGACTGCTCGGCCCTAAGGTAACACAAGACACCACCTTAAACTGTGAAAATCCACCTAAATAGCTTAGATTAGTCATCTTGGATAGCTGTGACCTTATGTACTGAATAAAACCACCTTAAATAGCCACCAGTACTTATGTAACATGCTCAATTCTCTTTGTAAAATCATTAATGTAACAATAAATATACATATAAAAATATCCACTTTAATACAACCACAAAACAATAAGATCTAAAAACTTAAACAATCCTATTCCACCTTAAATAATTTGGAGTAGTCATCTTAGATAGCTGTGACCTTATGTATTGAATAAAACCACCTTAAGTAGTGACCAATACTTGGGTAATACATTCAATTCTCTTCATAAAACATGTTTAAATAACAATAAATATATATAATATAATGTATAAGAGTATCTACTTTAATACGACCACAAAACAATAAGATTTACAACTTAAACAATCTTATGTTATGATTTCAGATCTCATCTGTGTAATACCTTTTAAAATACCGCCTTAAATAATGCTGCATAAATTTCAAGGCTTATTAGAACAGACTGATTGTTTCCACCTTAAAGAGCCATTTAAATTCCTCCCTTCATAAATCTACAACAGAACAAACTGACTCTGTAAACTGTGAGGAGGATGCAGCTGCTGCCAACTGCTCTGTGGGATTTATCGGAGAATAATTTATCTCACGAGAGTCGTTTCTTTTCTTTTCTATTTTATTTTCCTGTCTTTAAATATCTCTCTCTCCCTCTTCCTCTCCCGCCAGGCGTTGTTCGTGTTCATGGCTTTGTCCTTTGCCCGGGACGAGATCATCTGGCTGCTTCGACACGCAGACAACATCCAGAAGAAAAGCACAGACGACTTCATAGACAAGTACGCACACACACGCACACATCACACATATGCACAAAATGACATGAACACGCTCACGCCTGCATTACGATGCAATCACCACATCTTCTGCTAATTTTCCGCTCGGCTGCTCTCGCTGTGTTTTTTGCAGACACATAGCGGAGCTGATCTTCTACATGGAGGAGCTCAGAGCTCACGTCAGGAAGTACGGCCCCGTGATGCAGAGATACTACGTCCAGTACCTGTCGGGCTTTGATGCTGTGGTGTTGAATGAGCTGGTGCAGGTATGAACACACACACACACACACACACACAGAGCTCCACACTACGACACAGAGACTTCACAAATTAAACTCTCACTTTGATTAATGACCAGTCTCTCACTCACATTCACATTTTAATTAGTTAGCACATTGTTTTAACACCCAGCAACGTCTCATCTGGAGCTCATCATTGTACTGAAGCTAAACACAGGAAACAGGACTTTCAAAATAAAATACCAAACACTTCCGCTTTATTTTTCACTGTGTGAAGCTTTGAGATGCAGACAAAATTAAAGTCATTGATAAAGATATTTTGGAAAATATTGAGTGATGAGTTTGTGATGGCAGAAATGATGTGTTTGACATTTTGACAGTTTTGTTTTCCTTTTTGCATGTTTTTTTTGTTGCTGAATGTTTAAAAAATTGTGTTTTTAGAAATAAGATCAAACACTTTGTTGGGAAAGTTGTTGTTTTTTTAACCGGTTGCTTTCCTCTGTAGCACAATTGACTGTTAACCATCATCATTGCTGTGAATAAAGTGAGATTGATGGTTAAAATGCTGTATAAGTTACACTTTGTGCTGGTTGAAAGCTATATAACCTTTAAGATGGTGCACGTCTTTCTAACCCGTTATCTTCTCTTCTCCCCCGTCTTTTCGTCTTCTAATAGAACCTGTCTGTGTGTCCAGAGGACGAGTCTATAATCATGTCTTCATTCGTCAACACGATGACCTCTCTCAGCGTCAAACAAGGTAACACATCGCTTTGTCCCGTCAAAAAGCCTGGAGCGTACTGAAACCTCTGTCCAGATGTTGTTGCGTACTGAAACCTCTGTCCAGATGTTGTAGTGTACTGAAACCTCTGTCCAGATGTTGTAAGGTGTGTGACTTGTCGCTGTGCTCTTGTGTTGCAGTGGAGGACGGAGAGGTGTTTGACTTCAGAGGCATGAGGCTGGACTGGTTCAGACTGCAGGTGTGTGTGTGCACAAGCTGAGATTCTTTAGAAACACATTTGTAAAGGTCAGCGTGGTTTCCAAGACGACAGAAACAGTTTTCACAGTCTGTATTTTTGGTAATACACCACCAGACTGTAGCTCAAGATCCCACAATGATCTTTTTAAATCCCACTTGTAGCTAAAACGCTCCGTCTGTGTCTCTTCACGTCGTCTTCACTCTGTCCTCCATGTCTTTGTCTTCGTCTTCAGGCCTACACAAGCGTCTCTAAGGCCAGTCTGGGCATCGCCGACCACAAGGAGCTGGGGAAGATGATGAACACCATCATCTTTCACACAAAGATGGTGGACTCTCTGGTGGAAATGCTGGTGGAGACTTCAGACCTGTCGATCTTTTGGTGAGACACAAATACACACACACGCACACAACACACTAAGCTACACAAAAGAGAGCACACTTTACTCCAATTTTAAAGTCTCTGCATTGGCCTCTGCTCTCCCTCAGAATTGATTTTAAAATCCTTTTACTGGTTTTTAAAGCTCTTAATGAAAACATTTAACTGAATGCCCCTTCTTTTTATTATTATATAATAATATAGTATAATAATATTAGTTTTACTGTTTTATTATTTTACTTACTCTGTTTTATTATTACTTATTTATTGTCTGATTTTTTTTATTAGTTTTTTTCATATGAGTTTACTGATCTTATCATTATCACTCTGTTTTAGCATGTTTTTATTTGATTTAGTTATATGCATATTTATTTATCCTAATCCTTTTATTTGTTTTATTAGTATTTCTTATCTTAATTTGTCGGAGCTCTATTTATCCTCTTTAACACCTCATTTTTTAAGACTCCAGTGTTTCCCCCTCACTGTTAAGATACGTAGCCTTTCCTGAGTTCAGTTCAGTCCCTGATTTTAAATATTCCATGTTTACATTCATGCTGTATGTATGGTGGGTGGGATTGTGTGCTTTATTATGGAAAACACTTAGTCTGTGTTGCATTTAAACTGTATAAATAAATTGAATTGAAATGCAAGCAGATGGAGATTAACTGAGAAATGAAGTGTGTATGTGTCTTTATGCCTTTGTGTGTATTCACTCTCTCTTCTGTGTCTTTGTGTGTATAAGTAGCTTCTATAGCCGTGCATTTGAGAAGATGTTCCAGCAGTGTCTGGAACTTCCTTCCCAAAGCCGACACTCCATCTGTTTCCCGCTGCTCTGCACACACTTCATGTCCTGCACACACGAGCTCTGTCCCGAGGAGGTAAACACACACTCACACTGAAACACACACACATCATCCTCATCGTTATGTGTGTGACAGTTACTGTGAACAGAGTAGATGTGACTAAATGATTTTAATGTGTCTCTTCCTCCTCCTCCTCCTCCTCTACAGCGCCACCACATAGGAGATCGAAGCCTGTCGCTGTGTAACATGTTTCTGGATGAAATGGCCAAACAGGCCCGAAACCTGATCACTGACATCTGCACCGAACAATGTACACTCAGCGACCAGGTAGGAACACACACATTTTTCTTTTTTAACATTTCCATAAACATAGAACAACAGGGCAGAGACATTACATGCTTTCACATACACCTACAGTCATCGTATTCCAACACTAATATTTACATTGAACAACCTAATAAGGGAAAGTCTCAGTATTAATCCCAGTGTTTCCTCGACTTTATTGTTCATCACTGTCCATGTTTCATACGTCAAGAGCTTATTCAGAAAAGCTGTAATGACACGTTCTTAGAGTGATGATGATAAATTAAATAGCAGCAAACTCAATACTGAAATAATGAAATAAAATGACGATTAAAATTATAATAATTTGGATGTTTTAGGGTTAGTGGTGTGCGTCGCCACTGGCCTCACGATTCAATACGATTGTGATTCACCAGTCTATGATGCATCACATCCTCAGTTTCCTGTGTTGCCTCACATGGCTTTTTCATTAATTAACATAAATACTCAGATAAACATGATAACTTTTTATTTATATAAAATAAAACAGAAAATATCATTTAAATGCATTTCCACAATACAGCAGCTTCCTTGGAGTCTGAGCAAACAAAGAAAAAGAAAGGGCCTAGTCTACTTGAAGGCGCACTTGTTAAGTTTTGAATTTAAAAATCAATTATGTGACGTAACTGCATCGATTCAGAATCGTCCCATTAAGAATCTCGATGCATCTTTCGTTCCTTCCTCTTTCTTTCTTTGGACATTTGAGGGAAATCCACTTCTCTGCTGTCGTGCAGAGAGTTGGAGGAGAAGAAGGTCAAAGAGCCAGCAGCCCGTTAGTTTAACTTGGCTCGACATAAAGACTGGACACAGCTCAGCTCCTGAATTAACACAATAAACCTCATTTGTTTTAATCTGTACAAAACCCCAAAGAGCAAAACCTACACTTGACTGTTTTTGAATGGGGTTGAGTGCTGGGACCAGTTGCCAGGCAACCAGGCAAATGACTGGTCCCAGCCATTGATCAGAAAGTGAGAGGGGTCGTATCAATATTCTCCTCTAACTCTCTCTCTCTCTCTGCCAGAAAGCAGATCAGGACGTTTCCTAAAAAAAAAAAAAGGTCAAACTTGTGCAGTCGGTTGAGCAGGCGCCAAATATGAAGAGGCTATGGTCCTCGCCGCAGTCGGCCCCGGTTCAAATCCCACATCGGGCAGCCCTTTAATGCATGTCATTCCCCCTTTCTCTGCCTCCCCATTTCCTGTCTTTCTCAACTGTGCAGTCAAATAAAGGTGAAAAAAAAACACAAAAAAATATACTTAAATAAAAAAAAGAAGAAGCGACTGTGGGAAAAACTTTCAGTCTTTTTTTAAACCAAACAAATTCTCTGATGTCACAGTATGAAGTTAGAGACAAGTGGTCTTTTATCTGCCCGTTACGTGCTGTCACATCGATGCTCGTCATTAAAAGCTGCTTAGATTTATCTTCACCGTCCACTGTATCGGCCCGGCGGCTTAATAACCCGTCTCTTTGTTTCCGTCTCTTCCTCCACCTGTCTTATCCTGTCTTGTCTTGTCTTTCTCTCTAGCTGCTTCCCAAACACTGCGCGAAAACCATCAGCCAGGCCGTGAACAAGAAGAGCAAGAAGGCGACGGGGAAGAAAGGCGAGCCGGAGCGAGAGAAACCCGGCGTGGAGAGCATGAGGAAGAACCGACTACTGGTTACCAAGTGAGTAACAAAATAAAACAAAAAAAAACAAAAGAGTTTAAACGTGTTTGTTGTTCATTTTCTCCCCTTTTTGTCCCTCTGGCTTGCCGTATTAATAAGTTATCACTGTTGTTTCTGTCTGTTTTTTAATAATAGATGGATAACCTTGTTTTTATTGTCAGTTCAAATTCCCATTAACACCGTGAAACCTCAGTGTTCATGCAGTAGTCATGGTAACAGCTGTTAACTCTCATGTTAACAGCTCACACTGGTTTGTACTTAGCGAGTTTTTACGCTGTCGTCGTTTTGAACATCTGTCCTGTTGCAGTCTCCTCACATACTTTTATTCCTCCTCCTGTTTCAGTGTTTTCTTTTAATTTCTTTTTCTCGGTTGCTGTCAGATCATTAAAAGTTTCTCCATGTCCTGCTGAGACTGTTTTGACCTTTTTATTTATCTTCTGTTCTTCTTCTTCTTCATCTTCTCCTAGTCTGGATAAACTCCACACAGCGTTATCTGAACTCTGCTTCTCCATCAACTACGTTCCCAACCTGGTGGTGTGGGAGCACACCTTTACACCCAGAGAGTACCTGACCTCACACCTGGAGATCCGATTCACCAAGTAAACACACACACACACTCACCGAGAGAAGGCTTAAAGTCAAACCTTTGTTTGTTTTTTTAGTTTAGATGCAGCATCTGTTTATTAGAGTTAATTAGACACCATCAATCCCTAGTCTGCTGTCCTTCCAGAAAAATGCAGCATTTTTTGTGATTGTTGGGGGGCAAAAAATTTTGATTATGCAGCAGGTTTTCTTAAAAAAAAAGATGGAATATGAGGGGAATTTATGCAGTTTCATGCAATGAAATTGTAGGAATTTGTTAAAATGGCAAGTGCTGGCAAAAAATGCGATTTGATTAGAAAGGGGAAAAATGCTTGATTCCCCCAGCACCCTGTTCTCACTAGGCTACAACCTAGAAAGAGTCATCTCTAATGACATCCTTTAATAAGCAAGCACACTACGTCACTGTTTAAGTTCTCATCTTGTTTTATTTCAAAACTTAATAAACATAACTCAGACTTAGAAAACTTTCCTGAGTCCAAAAAGTTCCAGTAGCTTCACAAAATAAAAAATGTGCTACAAATTATGTAAAAGAAATCAGTTTTTCCCATTCGTTCACCTTTTCACACGAGGCAATAATACTTCACGTTGTGTAATTACATCACTTAATAACGTTCCCAAGACAAAAGGGAAAATGGCTGCTCCCCTGTCAAGTAAAGTTTTTTCAGCTTTCTGCGAAGATACAGTTTATGTGAGTTTTTTTGCAACAAAAATGCAGGGATTATGAAATCATGCAAGCCTCACAGATCTTACACGGAAATCAGAGATTTTTGCAGTGAAAAGTTTAGGCTTTGGCTGATTCTGCGTTTGAATTATGCGATCGCATAATCACATGTTTCTGGAGGGACTGAGCCTAGAGCATGATCATCACAGACAGATCAGATCAGTCAGCAGCTGATTTTATTTAGTATTTTGGATAAAAGTGAAAGAAAATGATTGAAAAGAAAATGAATTGTCCTTGTTGTTGTCCTGGTGTGTGTGTTTCTGTCTTTAACCCTCCGTCCGTCCCTCCCGTCCCTCTCCTGTCTCCAGGTCGATCGTGGGGATGACCATGTACAACCAGGCCACGCAGGAGATCGCCAAGCCCAGCGAGCTGCTGACCAGCGTGCGCGCCTACATGACGGTGCTGCAGTCCATAGAGAACTACGTCACCATCGACATCACCCGGGTCTTCAACAACGTCCTGCTGCAGCAGACGCAGCACCTGGACAGTCACGGAGAGCCCACCATCACCAGTCTCTACACGAACTGGTACGTAACCGACGACGACGGAGATGATGTTGTTGTTCCTTTTTAACCTAATACAGTGGAGCTTTCAAAAAGCTCTTTGCTTCACACATTTCCTTTTGTAAGAAGCTTTTTTTTTTGTTTATAACCATTGATAAAACATCATATTTTTTTATTGCACTGCAGGGGGAAGTGGCTTTTAAACTTACAGCGCTTTAGTTTGTCCCTGCAGGAAGTTTTTACAGCACAAACAACTAAATGTCAGACGTTTCTATTCTAGGCTCAGAAACTGCAGGATGGTTTTTTGTTCGTTGTTGTTGGATTAAAGGTCATGACTGTTGGTTTTTGGTTGCATATTGTTTATTTATTGCTCTGATTTAAGAGGATATGTAAAGGACAGGAAGTTAAATGGCTGATATATGAATAAAAATAAAAGATAGATATGAAAGCTGGTTCGTCAGTGTGTTAAGAAGCCAAACTGCTGAGTTCAGCGCTCTGAGGACGGGATTTGTGTGTTTTTTTTTTGCTCAGACGCCTCCTACAGATGGATTAAAATCAGATTTAGCTGCAGAGGGAATTTCTGCCAACACAGAAAAGAGACTAAAATATATTATGTTTGTGTGTGTGTGTGTGTGTGTGTGTGTGTGTGTGTAGGTACTTGGAGACGTTGCTGCGTCAGGTCAGTAACGGACACATCGCCTACTTCCCCGCCATGAAGGCCTTCGTCAACCTGCCCACCGAGAACGAGCTGACTTTCAACGCAGAGGAATACTCCGACATCTCAGGTACAAACACACACACACACGAGCAGAGTGTCGTTGTCGTGAGTCACACTGATGCTAGTGAGACAAAATGTGCGTGTTTGGACTCATGGAATGTGTGTGTTTTTGTTTTGTTTTTTATTTCCCAGAGATGCGTTCGCTGTCGGAGCTGCTGGGACCGTACGGGATGAAGTTCCTCAGTGAGAGTCTGATGTGGCACATTTCATCACAAGTCGCAGAGCTGAAGGTACACACACACAAACACACACAACCTTGAACCCTTTATCTATGTCTTTATCCTTATATATATTCTTAAAGGGATAGTTCAACATTTTTGCAAATTGGCCCATTGCCGTTTTAGAAGTAGGTTCGTTGCCTTTATTTGTCGGTGCAAGCTATTTTTAGAACGGCGGAGCAGAGCCGCGAGCTGCTCAGAGCTACGCTACGGAGGCTAATGGGATTTCTTGGTTTCCCTCATCAAACTCATCAAATACACAATCCAATGACCTGCACATTCACCACGCTATGAGATAATAACAGAACGTTACGAGTTGTTTTAGAGGTAAATTCATGCAAAACCGCTGATGCATGTTTCCCTCGGGGGAAGTTTTACAGCAAGCAGTCTAAAACAACTCTGTCTGGTAACGTTGTGTTATTATCTCATAGCGTGGTGAATGTGCAGGTCACAACTTGTCCACCAGAGCGTTTTGGAGTTGTTGGATTGTGTATTTGATGAGTTTGATGAGGGAAACCAAGAAATCCCATGAGCCTCCGTAGCGTAGCTCTGAGCAGCTCGCGGCTCTGCTCCGGCGTTCTAAAAATAGCTTGCACCGACAATTAAAGGTAACAAATCTACTGCTATGACTATAGGGATTATGGCAATGGGCCAATTTACCAAAATGTTGAACTCTCATTTAAATCTGTATAGGTTTCAAAATCTTATTTGTTGTTTCCACTGTGGGTTTGGAGCAAAAATGCGATTTTAATCACAGACTGACAGTGAAGCTGACATAGATTTTGACACACACACACACACTGACACGCACAAAGTAAAGTTTTCACCTCACAGGATGAAGTTGAGTTTAAGAGTCTTAACAGAGACGAGCGCTAATTAGCTCCTTCGTTTGATCTGAGTATAAACATCTCAAATCAAAATGTTAGTGCAGACAGTTTGTATCAATATGTTTGGCATTAAGAAGAAAAAAAAAAAAAAAACATGATGCAATTTTACACCAGTGCATCATAAACATGAAAGTATAAACATTAAAAGTTTTAACCCTTTGTCGCTCTCTGTTTGTTCAGAAACTGGTGGTGGAGAACATGGAGGTTCTGACCCAGATGAGGACGAGCTTCGACAAACCGGACCACATGGCCGCGCTCTTCAAGAAACTCACCTGTAATTCAACACACACTTATACACAATCCAACACAGAAACACACACACACATGCTTGATAACATTTCACACGGCTGCGTTTTGCGACTCTGCTCTGTAGGAACCTTTTCAGGGAATAAACTGTGTGTGTTTAACAACTTTGTGTAAAACTCAGTTCACACTCGGAGAGGAGCCACATTCCTCTCTGAGCCGACAGCGTGAAGTCCAGACTTGTTTCCCGTCGGCGTGAAGCTTCACTGTGTCGTCCATTATTATGTGTTAAATGAGTCGATGTAAACACACAACACTCCTCTTGGTTAAAGGGGAACTATGCAGGATTTTTACCTTAATTAAACAGATTCAGAGTATCGTAATTGTAATGGTTAAATAACTGACTTGTAACTTGTTACAGGAAGAATTTTTGATTTTTATATTTAGATTTATTTTGCAGTTAAAAATACATAAGTAAAAGGAACAATTTGATAATTTACAGTGCTGGAAGAGGTGAAACTTACTAGATACCTCCTACAATGAAATACGCCAGACCAGACTTGCATAGTTCCTCTTTAAAACCACTTCGTCTTCAGCTGTGAACGACTTGATTGAAGATTAATTAGTGTGATCACTTTGTCGTCATTTATTAACTGATTGTTGCGTGTGTGTTTGTAGCAGTGGACAGCGTTTTGAAGAGGATGACCATCATCGGAGTCATTCTGTCCTTCCGCTCCCTCGCTCAGGAAGCTCTGAGAGATGTAAGACACACACACACACACACACACACACATTAATCCAAGTGTAATAACTGTGTGAATTTGCAGGAACCATTTTGTAAGTTGTTTATTTATTTATTTATTAGTTACATGGATCCCCATTAGCTGATGTTGAGACAACCAGGTTCATAATACAATGAAGATTAAAATAGAAAGAATACAAATACCAGCAACAGGCAAGAAGATAACAACAATATAAATAATAGAAAGGACAATTATTCAAATAAAATAATTTGATAACACCGAACCCTGCGAGTATGTACGCAGTTTCTCTTAAACCAGCTCTCTCCTTGTCTGAAGTTTAACTTATGGCCGTATACAAACTGAATTTTCTTTTTAAGAAGTTGGAATTTGTACGAGGTAAAGTCTTGTACCCATCGCTGGCTCCTCTAGTGTGTGAAGGTGTAGATTATCTTTTTTTTCTGCAGTCTAGTTTTTCAATATACCATAAAAATGAACCAGTGAATTAGATAAAAGCCGCGTCTCTTCAGGGTCTCAATGCATCGTCTCCGTCTCGTCTCCTCTCTCTCCAGGTTTTGTCCTGTCACATTCCTTTCCTGGTCAGTTCGGTGGAAGATTTCAAGGATCACATTCCCCGAGAGACGGACATGAAGGTGAAAAGATCATAATTTGTTTTTTTCTTTGTGTTCAGAAGTTGTCTTTCCTGTTCCCCCTGTGTGAATATATTGTGTGTGTTTGTCCAGGTGGCCATGAACGTGTACGAGCTGTCGTCAGCCGCAGGTTTGCCCTGCGAGATCGACCCGGCTCTGGTCGTCGCTCTGTCCTCGCAAAAAAGTGGTGAGACTTCAAATAAACACACAAAAAACACACACAGATAAAGTCGTGCATGGTGTTTCATCTCCTGTTGACCTGCTTCACAACACAATCTGTGCAGAGAACATCAGTCCAGAGGAGGAGTATAAGATCGCCTGCCTGCTCATGGTGTTCGTGGCCGTTTCCCTGCCGACGCTGGCCAGCAACGTGATGTCACAGTACAGCCCCGCCATCGAAGGTAACGTTCACACTCGGGTTGTAACACCTGGTCAAATGTAGGAGGCAGGAACGTCACAGAAACATCTCATCAAACCCGTACAGGACCGACCGGACTCTTGAGGAGACAGAATCGTTGTTTCATCGCAGTTTTCCTTGTTGTTGTCCTCATCATTGTCGTTTTTTGCACAATAACTCTCGGTATATATGATTATTGGGCAATAATTATCAGCAAATACACAGATAAGTCTGATAATTAATAAACATTACTAGAGACAGTTATAATTAGCCAACATTGTCTGTTTCTTGATTTGAAACAATAACAAATGTTGATTTTTGAAGAGTCATAGCTGGTATTATTAGTGATTATTTATATTTATATTTATATTTTTTCAGAGCCATAATGTTAAATTCATCTTTATTTACCACATCTCAGCCTTTCTTAACCTCAAGTGTGTTTAAAATGTTATTTGTCGTCGGTATCGGTTGGAAAAAACAGTTATGGTGCCTCCCAACTTTCTACTAATGCTGGGTTTTTAAAGTGCTGCTTATTTTTGCCGCTTTCTGTTGGCGTCACATCCCGCTCTCAGTTCAACCCAATCAGAACCGAGGAAACGTCAAGCCCCACCCAGGAGTATTTCGGTGCCACTCAGACACATTTAGCCACCGTCAAAGTTCCTGCAGTAGAAACAGAACTAAAGAGTCTGTAACGCCATAAAAACAGAGATTACTTCTCATCTCAACCTAGAAAAGCAGCAAACTCATAGCAAACATATAAAAACCTTTTAAAGCAAAAAAAAAGGAGTGAAAGGGTTGAAGATCATCGCAGTTGTTGCTGTTTAATGTTCTGTCCTTCGACTAATCGTTGTGCGGAGCCACGAGAAACGACGCAGGACAAAATACCACACATGGTCGAGAACGTAATTTACTGCATGAGCGCCACGCGGCCGCGCTGCATGTAGATGAGCCCCGGACCCGACGCCCTCACACTGATTCATTCATGTGCACATGAGCCGTTTCATCACCTCCATAATGTACACGTCTGTTTCTTCTTTGAACGATGAAAACACTAATGCATCAGTTTACTCACGTTTAATCGTATTTGTTGCATCTTTTGTCAGTGAAGAGATTCATCCAGTTCGATATTGACTGTAATAGAGACGCAGCGGTGTTGTAGTTAAACGAGGCTTTTGATAAGGTATCAAAGAGTTTCTTCTCAAGGATGAATTATCAAGACATCGCCTCCTTAACAACCTTGAAATGAAAGGCGCCATTGTTAATAAGGGACATTTGAAAAGGATAATGAGTTGTAATGGGCTCCACCATTGTTAGTATGCAGAGCGCACGTCGGGGCAGCAATTGGTTTTCTGACAGCGCGTCTCAATACACGGCGCCCGGCGCAGTCACGCAAACCGTTTTAGTGAACTAAGAATTATATGCACATATTTTATTTTACTTTACACGCCCGCGCTGCTTCTCATCATGCGCCTCACATTCACACATAACGGCCGTCATCTGCATGAAATACAGAGAAAAGAAAAGGAAAAAGAAGTGAAATCCATGTTTCCTCCTCCTCCTCCTCCTCCTCCCTCCGCAGCGGGAGCTCCACCTCTGCACGTCGTGAACCAGCCGCACGTGTCAGAAATTAAACCGTAATTAATTGACTCTGCAACACTGAAGACGTCTTTTTCTTCTTCTTGCTCTGTGTGTGTAACCGTGTGTGTGTGTGTGTGTTTGCTGCCCCCTGCAGGCCACTGTAACAACATCCACTGTCTGGCCAAAGCCATCAACCAGATCGCTGCTGCTCTCTTCACCATCCACAAGGGAAGCATAGAGGATCGCCTCAAGGAGTTCCTGGCTGTAAGAACCAACTCATACCATCACATTTATTATCATTATTATATCTTAAAAGTTAATATGAATGATTTTAAATTGTATTATTGTGACGCCAAGAAAACAAACCGGGACCAGAGTCAGAGTCTTTGGAGGAAAGGACGAAGAGAAAACAATACCAGGCTTCAGAGCTTCAAACTATCCTGTCTTCTCCTCCAGGCTTTGGAAATAAAATTATCAGTCTTAAACACATTGAAATGAAACAACCATTCCAGTTTTTTCAGGGTTTTGTCTGTAGATTTCACAGAATAAAACCTCTCTCAAATCCTCATACTTGATTACAAAACGAATGGAGCTCAGTTTCCACTTCATCTACTGTAACTTACACATTACACATACTCCGTTTATCCACGGTAACATTTTTGAATCGACCAACAACCTCAATGGCCAGAGGAAGAACGCAACCAAGGATCTTTGACTTCTCTGTAGACGTGATATAACATAATAATTCAGGGCCAAAGTTATATTTAATCTGCATATATTTAATATATTAACATAATATTTGTATGTCACACCATCACGACTCTGCTGCAGGACGTCTGCTGTGTGTGTGTGTCTCAAACTTTGATCTACATTTTAATTTCATTTTATTTATTCATTCCAGTGTAAAGGAGCAGGGTGAAGAGAACTTATAAGACCTCCTTTCTTAAAACCAAAAACCTGCTTACATCAGATGAAATGCCATTAAAATGAACGAGTTCCCAATCTACAAATCAATAATCCATAACTAATCTTCTTTTATTACAATGTGTTTCTAGATATATCTTTCCTATTTTCTGCTTATACATTCTCTGAACATTTCTGCTCTGTGGTCCTTTCTCCACAGCAGCTGTAATAAAACCTCTGAAAACAGGTGGAGGAGACGTCAGACGTCCTGCTGCTCTTATATCGTCTAAAACAAAAACTGATTTTCACAAATTGCCTCAAAACTGCAGCAAAGAATTACACACATCACAACGAGCTTCTTTACAACTATTATATTAATTATACCCCACATTCAATAAGGTGCAAGACTAGCAATAACTATAAACGCACTCTTTTTTTTCAATCAGTGTTATGCTTCTCATTGGAGCTGCAGTGAATCAAATCATCTTAAATGAATAAACTAAACTCTTTAATGTGTTTTCCTGTGTGTTTGTGTGTGTGTGTGTGTGTGTGTGTGTGTGTGTGTAGCTGGCCTCGTCCAGCCTGTTGAAGATCGGTCAGGAAACGGACAAGATGACGACACGTAACAGAGAGTCTGTTTACCTGCTGCTGGACATGGTGAGAGAAACCGCCACGAAACACTGGAGACAAGTTCACGCTTTAAAGGGATAGTTCAACATTTTGGCAAATTGGCCCCATTGCCATAATCCCTATAGTCATAGCAGTAGGTTCGTTACCTTTAATTGTCGGTGCAAGCTATTTTTAGAACGGCGGAGCTGCTCAGAGCTACGCTATGGAGGCTAAGGGAATTTCTTGGTTTCCCTCATCAAACTCATCAAATACACAATCCAACAACTCCAAAATGCTCTGGTGGACAAGTTGTGACCTGCACATTCACCACGCTATGAGACAATAACAGAACGTTACCAGACAGAGTTGTTTTTGAGGTAAATTCATGCAAAACCGCTGATGCGCGTTGCCTTAAGAACAGTTTTTCAGCAAGCAGTCTCTGTATTTGCCTCTCAAACAACTCTGTCTTGTAACGAGTTGTTGGATTGTGTATTTGATGAGTTTGATGAGGGAAACCAAGAAATTCCCTTAGCCTCCGTAGCGTAGCTCTGAGCAGCTCGCGGCTCTGCTCCGCCGTTCTAAAAATAGCTTGCACCGACAATTAAAGGTAACGAACCTACCGCTATGACTATAGGGATTATGGCAATGGGCCAATTTGCCAAAATGTTCAACTATCCCTTTAAGTTTGACTCTATATTTATATCATCTCACCGTCTGTCTGTCTGTGTGTGTGTCTCTCTCAGATCGTGCAGGAGTCTCCCTTCCTGACCATGGACCTGCTGGAGTCCTGCTTCCCCTACGTCCTGCTGCGAAACGCCTACCACGCCGTCTACAAACAGAGCATCAGCGCCAACGCGTAAAAACACACACAGCACCGGCCCATCGTGCTGCGTCTCCTACGACAATGACGACAACAACAACAACAACAAACACACACTAACGGCATACACTAAAGACAAACTAAAACAAAACACTAAACTATGCCTACGAATGCCTCAACGTACCATCGTCCTGACAACGAACGAAACGTGTCGACGTGCACACGAAACAACGGTCGACACACGTTACAAAACAAAAAACAAAACAAAAAAAACACTAAACGTGTAGCATCTAAACAAGTCAACTCTAAACCCAGAACAAAAGTTGTTCACTAAACTAAACGCCAAAAGAACATAACACACACACACACACACACACAAATACATACAAATGATTCATTCCACAAAGACGACACAAGAAAAACAAACACAATTCGATACACACACATACACACATATGAGCTGGATGAAGTTGGGGGATCAGTGTCTTTACTTTAATCATTGTACTTTTTTCATTGATGTTGCCAGGGGGACCATAACCATAGCAACACGTAATATACCATATGTTTGGTTGGTATAAAAGAACAAAAATATAAATATATAGTATATATATAGTTGACACTAAAATATTCTCTCTTTTTGTTTGTATTATTATTATTATTATTATTATTTTTATTTTATTTTTTTCTTCGATGACAGATTTGAATTTCTAGCGGCCGGACGCCGACTTGTACGTGGTGGTGATGGATTTGGATGCTTACTTACTTTGGGAATGCAAATGACTCTGATGTGATGTGGGTTTTTTTTTCTTTTCGTTTTTTTCTTTTTTTCGTTTGCTTTTACTGACGAGGGCGGGTGAAGATTCCTGTGTTGATACTGAAAGACATGTTGCTTGTTAATGTAAGTTTACACTTATATACACACACACAGACATACAGTTACATTTTGAGCAGATATAAAACTACCAACACTAATCTTTCAGCATTTCATAGTGAGAAGTTGAACACACACAAACACACACACACTTGTATAACATGGTGATGTTTTCTTTCTTTTTTCTAGCTAGTCGTAAAACAAAAAACTTTTTGTGGGTAAAGATATAATATCTGTATTCTACTTTGATGTGAACTGAACTCGTCTGTTTTTAATGTTCATGTTTTGTTATTTTTATGATGACGACAATGATGATGATGATGATGATGATGAAAATGACGAATTGCCAAAATGTGTTGACACTAAAAACAAACAAAAAAAAAAAAAAAGAAGAACTTGTGTGTATCAGGGCTTGGAAGTGGTTGGTTGGAGTGTTTGGGTGTTAAATGGGTGAAGAAATGCCATTTTAAAAATGTATGGACGATTTATTATTGGAACAAGCCGCCAGGTCACAGAAGCATTTTTTTTTTCTCCTTCTTTTCTCTTTTACAGTGGGAACAAAACAAACAAACAAACAAAAAATACTGCAGTGATTCTACAGTGTAGGCATCAACCAGTCAGTTTTATTTCAAAGTGCAGCATGGTCCCAGTTCACTTCATAACATATGGAGCATGCGTCCCATCCTGCAGCTGTAGCCCTCATTTTTAAGTTAAGGTCCAGTAGCTGTAATTAAAAAAAAAAAAAAAATTAACATCTAGCAACTTCTGCAAAAAAAAAAGGCAGAAATCATCATTTTTCACCTTCTTTTTTAATTGATGGAAATTTTAGCATCTTAATTTCTCACCAGCTGTTGACGGATAAACTCTCATACACTCCGAAGTTAGAGAAACATGTCAGTACTTAACTTTAATCAAAATCCTCTGCAGACAAACATCTTTAAAATCCTCATCATTGAAATAAGGAAAAACCTGGAGCTGCAATAAGTCAACAAAAACAAAAAATAAATATATGAATATATATATACGTGCACTCTGGGTGATGTTTTCTCTGGTCGATGGGGCGTCCTCCTACCTACAATGAACTTTCCATGTGAGCCGGTTATATTTTTCATGACGGTTGTTCGGGACCTTTTAGGACAGACGGACACGGACGGACAACTTTTACAAAGTGCAGTCTCTTGTTTTGTTTTTTTTTTATTTCTTTTCCTCAATCAAGGCATGGCAAGGGCTACATACTGAGACACATACACAGACAGACCATGCTCCCTTTATGCCAGCCCTCTGCTGATGTATTAACTAACACCAGGGCTCTGTCTGAAGGCTCACACTGCAGACTGCTCCAGTGTCAAACTGCAAAAGTGAAGTAACATTAACACGATGTACAGTAGCAGGATTACAGCTCAGTTTCTACTCCTCGCAGTAGAAGACCTGTGTTTCTACTGTGTTATCTAAACATCTGGCCGTAGTAGTAGTAGTAGTAATCTGCATTATGAGCACGAGAGTGGACAGATCCGTGGGCACATTCTGCCGTTTGATGTGGAATGGTTGCTGTTTTTCTTTCTAACCTCTTTATTTTTTTTATTTTTTTGTGTGTGTGTCTCTAATTCCACCGTGTAACTTAAAAATGACATGAATAAAATAAACTTTAGGGCTGTGGTCAGACCTGAGCTGTGAGTGTGTGACGCTGCTTCCTGCAAAAACTTTAAACAGCCTCAGCTGAGACCAGATCAGGTGAGGTAAGTGTGACAACTTTGTTTAAACAACCATAGTTTTGATTGTTACAAGGACAATGTATGAACAGACTCTGACTTTGATGTGTTTTCTTAATAACTAAAGTAAATTTGAACTTACCTAGAGCAAATATGTGCACAGCAATGTATGCACTCTTAAGTATTAACTGGTGTTTGTTTTTAAATGGAAACTATCTTTTAGCTCTCAAGTAACTGACAGAAGTCAGTCAGGACTGACCTGACAAAATGCAAATGAGGTATGTTTCTAACATGAAACAGCTTTCTGCTTTTTAAAAGAAACAATCAAATCACTAATTTCTGCCATGCAGTTGTACTTAATGACTTACAGTTATTGAAAAAAAAAAGCCCTTAGGAAGTAGAACATCTTATATATCATTTAAGGTATTGTGTGTTTCCTCTTGCCTGCGGTATTGTTCGTTCTACATTTTATGTGAATACACACATTTTATAACCTATAAACCTCTAGGAATAAAATAACATCAATTTGCATTTATGCACAGCACAGACACATATATACTCATAAAGAAGTGTAAATATCTGTAATGTATGACCATATACCGGTATTTATATTTTATATATAAACTAAATAAATGAAACATTTGCAGCATTGAACAGGTCCACTGATGCTGTATCATGTAAAAACCACCAGAGGGTGCCCCAAGAAAACAAAAACAGTAAAGGAAGGAGAGGAGACATGATATTATAGACCTCTGATGTTTCTTCTATTCTAATGTTTATTGTTTAAAAAAAATCAATAATCAATGCTGACATTTTATTGCAGTTAGTGACATTATAGTCAGAGGGATACATGTAGCAGATACAGAGAGAAAATAAACATTTAAAAACTAACAGATCCATCATTATACAGTTAAGAGTACATTGAAAGTTTTCTGTTTCTGACCTGTTTATCTAAAAATGAGTCAAAACCTGTGCTGGTCAAATGTAAACTGAGATTTTTTTCTTTGCATAGTTGCAACATCATGTGAAATAACGGAAACACGTTAACCTTCAGCAGGTGTTTTGACACAGCAGGAAAAACACAAAAAGTGTAACTAATGGTGGCTCCATGTGTGTCAGTTTCTCTGTTACATGTCAAAATGGCAACTTTAAAACACTGCTAAAAGCTGTAGTTGTTATTTATTGTGTTACCGTTGTGTTTGGCTACACATGAGTGTTGTGTGAAGCACCTGTAAAATTTCTTATCACACAGTGAACATTAAAAAAAAAAAACAATCAGAACTTGAAGTGGCAAATGATCCAGAAATTAGCTGATATCTATTTGTTTTAAGATCAGGTCTAGTATCAAATCAGTGAAGTAGCAAAGAAACAACCAGTAACTTGAGCTTTAAGTCAATCAATCCATTGGCAGGAAAAATAATCAATAATTTTAGTCTCTTTCAAGCAACAACGTGATCAGCTCCAGTTTCTAAAATGAGATGATTTGCTGCTTTTCTCTGTCCTTCATGGTTTTAAACTATCACAGACTAAGCAATTTATCAAAAAGAGGTTAATGAAAGTAATCAATAAGTGTATTATATTTTTTTTAAGCAACTAACATTTGGCGGGTCAAAAAATGTCTATCTAGGCTACAGCAGATTAATTAAAGGCGCTTTAAGTCTTGCTAAATTGCTACAAAACTAATGTAAGCATTCACAGTTGTACGTTGCAGTGAGAAGTGAGACAAATTGGGCCACCTATAGCTAAACAACATGTTAACTTTAATAGCCTAAGTGATAGAAATAGAGGCAGCATTTCTTCACCCACTGGAGCCAGGCAGCTGTTGGCGAGTAAAGGGATAAAGTTTGGCACCAAACTTACAACGCTGGTCAGTAAACAGCTGCTAATGCTAACATTAGCAACGCAGCAGTAGCAAAAAGCTTTTTTAAGTTGTTGTTGAGACCAAATATTAAACTGAAATCATTTATTATTGCCTTTTGAATTATTATTTTTTATTTCAATATGTAATCTTTCTAAAAATTAAAGTTATTTTGATGTTGTTAGCATTGGAGATAGCTACAAGGAGTTTCCCGCCAAAAGTGTTGAAATGTCGCTGTTTGAGGTTAACTGTTGTGATGTCCTTTGTTTGCTGCTTTTGTTAGATGAAGAATCACATTTCCACCTGATTCATGAGCTGAAACAGGGCAAGTAAAGGTAAGTTTATTATTTTAAAGCTTAGAGTTAAACAATAACAGTCTAGTCTGTGGCAGTTTGTTTTTGACGCCATGTGGTGGTGGATGTGCTAAGTGAAGGTTAGCCGGCTCTGTCGGCTGTTTCCAGACCTGTTTGTTTTAAGAATAAAATATGCTGGTTTAATTCCTGCTCTAATATAAAATGTCAACAACTCTTCCCCTCAAATCAAAATCAATGTCCTGTCATGTAGGTGCTACACTTGAGATGGACGCCTCCAAGGCCGTCTGTCCATCCGTTCGTCTGTCCAGAAAACCGGAGATTAAAATGGCCGCCTGTTGTGTGCTCAGACGTCTCTCCCAGATCAGTCGCCCTGAGGTATGGTTTCCTCTTCGTCCTCCTCAGGTACAGCGCTTTCCAGCTTCCCTGTACAAACACGAATATGACTTTAACTTAATGAATAAATATTATGATTGATAAATTGAACCCTCAGCCCACAACAGTACTTTAAAGGAGACATATATGCCCCTTTTCCACAAAGTAAAATAGTTCCCAGGTGTCTTAAAGACATGTCTGTGACATGCTTCGGTCAAAATACCCCAAGGATCAAACTTAGCTCTTTTCATCCTCTCAAAACAGCCCTGTCCAGAACGGCTTGTTTCAGTGCCTGTCCCTTTAAATGCAAATGAACTTCTGCTTGTCCCGCCCCTTCTACTGTTACCAGGTAGGGGTGGGGTTATGCAAATTCAAAACCTTACATCACTGGAAGACAACTGTGGGAACAGCTCTTAAAACCACATGGATTTCACATTTTGGGGGCCAAAAGACACGACAAACACCCAAATATATGTTAAAGAGCCTTCAAAAAGTGATATTTCCAATATGTCCCCATTAGTTGTCTGTTTTATCACATAATACCTCTACAATTTTAAACCCATGCTGGAACATGATGCATTCATGTTTTAGAGCAGGATTAGTTACGGCATTCAAACTGTACCAGAAAAGAAATGTAAACAAAGATAAAACAATTTGCTGTAGGTCATAGTTTGAGTTTAAATAGGCAAATATTAAGTTAAATGTTAACGAAAAGGATGGAAAATACAGAAAAATGTAGGTTATGGTGGGAAAGCCCTGTTCAAAACTATTAAAAGCTCCATTATATTGAACAAATAAACTCGTAAAAAGCATGATTAATATTATCCAGTGTCACATAATTTCATGAAGCCAAACGCAGTCGTCAACTGAAATGTTCCTGGGCTTCAAATAAAACTCAGTCACTGTTGGCAGTCGGAGGTGAACAGTAAGTCCCTCGGATAAATCGTCCTGTTTCCAGCTGCACAGTGAACGCAGCATCAACAGGAAATAGCTGCTAAAAGGACTCAGGGAGAAACAGAATTATATCTTTTGCAGAGAGTCAGACATGTAAACAAACATTTAAACAACTTGGTCCGAGTCATAGGAGTGAATATTTTGCTTTCTGAGGAGCTGTTCTTGTTTCTTTCCCTCCCTCTTTAACCCTTGCTCTGCAGCCCATCTGTGGACATTTAGCCTGGGATGATAAAAAAAAAAGAAAAAGGAAAACACACACTCACACTCATTCACAAACGGACACATGCAGAGACATTTCAGCTGTTGATGCTGCTGATCTCCAAACAGCCAGGTCACACAGATGTGAGTAAAGTCCTAATGCTAATGCTATTTACTGTGGCGTTAATGGCACAAACAAACAAAAAAAACATCATGTCTGACCTAAAATTTATTTGTAATCTCTTAATGGTCGCCCCCAGTGTCTCATAAGTGATTCAACTCTTAAAACTCTTAAACACAACACATTTGAAGTCCCAAAACTTGTTTGTCTCATAGTCGTCTTAGCTGTTTTGATCAGTGCTACCTGGTTAATCATTTACTTGTGAGTCTATAACATCATCCAGCTTCCTCAGAACTTAATCCTTTAATGAAGTGCATTTTAAATTAAGTCACATTCACCTCAATGTGAAAATAAACAATGTGGTTAAGGCGTCCTTTTAACTACTTTTTCTATGGAGATGTGATGTGGCGTAATGTAGGCTAAAACTGTTGTAAAATGCAACACCTCGTATGTGCACATTCATAATTCGGTGATTGATTTGTAAAGTTCAACACTGTTTTCATGCAATTTGATGATTGCAGTTTGGTAGCCAAAGGTTACAGGTCACTGTGACAGCACAAGACATATTTTTGGATATAATTCAATAATGAACGCAGTAATAATGACACTTATAACACATAATGTCTGACGGGCTAAAATGAAGAAGTGATGACATCTCGAATTCAAGAATTCAAAAGTCGACTGACGTCATTATTTAACCGTCGTTTAGCTGCTGAGGAGGAGATCAGAAGATGGACACGAAACACACAACTGTGACTTTTATCATTGTATATACTGTATGTTTCTATTAATGTTAATTTACCAATTTAATAAAGACACAGAGCAGCCAGACATCGAGCACATGGTTCAGTATAATAACATCTTTATTCACAGCCAAGAACCTGAACCTGAGCCGCACCTCCTCCTGAACTTTAGATTCACACCGGTTCAGTTTGTGCTCGAGTCTTTATGAGTGTGAGAGAGAGAAAAAGAGAGAGAGAGAGAGAGAGAGGGAGGAAAACAACATTCAGTGTTTGGTGTGCAGCAGGAGAGTGAAGCAGTGAGTGGATGATGGAGATGGAGGAGGAGGAGGAGGAGAGGTGGTTATGGAGAAGTGAGAGAGGGGAGCGGAGGTGGCTATCGGGAGACGGTGTCGGGACTGGGCGCTTCCTTTTTGTGGTCACATGACACATCTGAGAAAAGGAGGAGAGAGAGGGAGTGAAGGGAGGAGGGTGAAATGAAAGATAATGTGAAGCCACAAGAAGAAGAAGAAGGGAGGAGGAGGAAGATAAAGAGAGAGAGAGAAAGATGAGTTAGTGCTGTTAGTCAGGGATGGAAATAGAAACACAGAGTGAATTAATTTAGTCGATTTCAGTGGATGTGGTCAGTTTTTTCTTTATTGACTGTGACATTTGCAGCTGAACAGACTCAGTTCAGCGTCCGGCTTCACTCAGGAGGTTATACTGTATGTGTTTTTTTTGTTTTGTTTTTCTTTTGTTTTTGGAGAGGGGGGGCGGGGGGTTGTTATCTCCTGAGGAGAAAAAAACGTTTACTTGTTCAGCCGCTTTACGTTCGGCTGTCGTCATCAGTTTGTCTCTTATCTGCAGCGTTGTAAAGGAAACAGCTGCTGCAGGAGTCGATAAGAGCAGATCAGACGTAACGAGGAGCTGAGAAGATCCTCAAAGAAGTTTACGTTCAATCCTGATTCAGTGTCGATAAGGAAACATTCATTAACACAGTTTGTCTCTGAGGATAATTTTGTCTTATCTTAATAATATATGTATATAGAATAGAGACAAACAGTTTTTTGTTGTTTTTTTCAACATAATTTAGTCTGTTGTGTGTCAGCTGTGTTTGTGTGTGTGTGCAACAGAATACTCCACATAAATAATAACTACACACTTTATATTCATACATTGGTAACACTTTATAATAAGTACACATTATTAAGCATTCGTTAAGCATTAATAAATACTGAATTCTTCATTTATAATGCATGAATACTCATTAGTATGTAGTTTATAAATATCAATTATGAGTAAAACATTTTTAACTGTGTTTATAAACTACATACTAATGAGTATTCATGTGTTATAAATGATGAGTCCATCCTTTAATGCTTAACTAATGCTTAATAGTGTGTACTTATAAAGTGTTACAGTATATTTTTTTAAATAGATTATAACCAAACATCCGGATGTCAATCGATCATTAGATCATTTATAAAGTGTCAGTAATTGATTAACAAACTTTTACTTTTATTATTATTTATACATTTTTGATTTTAATCCAGAGTTACACATTGATAACCGTAATTAGTATCAATGGTGGGTGAATGCCTTATAAATTATTAATCGGGTATTTAATAAAGCTTAATTAATGCCTAAAAGTGTGTACACAATTGTTTGGTTTTATTCTGTATACACTGTTGACACGAGCACGTCAACCCATTTACTGACTAACAAAGTTATAACTTTATTTGTATTTCTCTTATTTTGCAGAAACTTCTCGTTAAAGTTGTAAAAAGTAATCGGCCTTAAAGTGACGTGAGCACAGTCTTAAGTTTTATAGATTATTTATGTCGGAGTATCCTGCTGCACAAAGTGTTTTTCTTTTTTTAAAAACAAAATCAGTGTTTACCGCCTAAACTGCTGCTCTCTGCCATTCCTCTCTCCTGATTGGCTAACGGCAGACTCGCCTCGTTCCCATTGGCCTCCTCCGGCCCGTTGTGATTGGCCCACAGAGTGGCAGCGGCATAGAGCTGCGCCGTGATTGGGCTCAGCTGGCCGTCTGCCTCACAGAGCCCCGCCTCCAGCAGGTGCTGCTCCACCCCCAGCTGAAGCTCTGGGGAGACAAGAGCACCTCTAGTGGAGAGACGCCGCAACTGCAGGCGCGTCGCAAAAACAGAGCAGGAGGGGGGGAACAAAAATAACTAAATAAGTAAAAATCAAATTAAACTGCAACTTAAAGAATTAAACTAAAACTTAAAGACCCACTCCCGTGAAAATCGTGTTTTTTGAGCTTTTCACATGTTCCTGTGGCATTTTTCTTGTGTTAGAGCACTTATCAGCAGAGAAGGAAGTGCAAAATTGCATTTCAGAGTTTTTCTGCCTTCAAACTGCTGTGAACCAATGGCAGACTCAAACTGGCAGTTTCAGGAAGACTGGAGTTGAGGGTGTCACAGCTCCAGGGGAGGGCACTAGTGCTACAAGCTCCCGCCCCGCTCTGCATCTGGCTCAGAGGTGAAAGCCTTCACAGCTCGGTGTAGCTGTCAAGGTATAATAGGTATAGCTCACCTGGTAGAGCAGCTTGCACTGTGAGCAAGGACTATGCACCAGTCTGGGATCGAATCCCAGTGTGGAGTTTTACGTTAAACGCGCTAAATCTGTAATTGTACAATGTCCAGCTGTCAGCAAGCGGGGGGTGTGGTGCGAGGAGGTGGCTGGGCGGGTGCAGAGCAGCGCAGTCTCCGCCCACCCCCCAGAGGTGCATTGCTAATGTGCATGGCTAATGAGCTGGTTTTAAAATGGCCGAAAAGGGTCGCGGGAGTGGGACTTTAAAGGGATAGTTCAACATTGTGACAAATTGGCCCATTGCCATAATCCCTATAGTCATAGCAGTAGTAGGTTTGTTACCTTTAATTGTCGGTGCAATCTATTTTTAGAACGGCGGAGCAGAGCCACGAGCTGCTCAGAGCTACGCTACGGAGGCTCATGGGATTTCTTGGTTTCCCTCATCAAATACACAATCCAACAACTCCAAAACGCTCTGGTGGACAAGTTGTGACCTGCACATTCACCACGCTATGAAATCATAACAGAACATTATGAAACTGAGTTGTCTTCGAGGTAAATGCAGAGACTGCTTGCTGAAAAACTGTACCTGACGGCAACGCGCATCAGCTGTTTTGCATGAATTTCCCTCTAAAACAACTCTGTCTGGTAACATTCTGTTATTATCTCATAGCGTGGTGAATGTGCAGGTCACAACTTGTCCACCAGAGCGTTTTGGAGTTGTTGGATTGTGTATTTGATGAGTTTGAGAGGGAAACCAAGAAATTAGAGACCATAGCGTGCTCTGAGCAGCTCACGGCTCTGCTCTGCCATTCTAAAAATAGCTTGCACCGACTAAAGGTAACAAACCTACTGCTAAAACTATAGGGATTACGGCGATGGGCCAATTTGCCAAAATGTAGAACTATCCCTTTGAGAAGAAAACTAAAAGGCAAAAGTTGAGTCAAGTTGAGACAAAAGGAGTCTCATGTCCAGTTTGATTTGTAGGCGCCAGCAGAGACTGAATATTCACACAAAAGTGCTGTGAAGTCAGATTAAATATAAAATTACAGATGTTTTAAGAAAAGTATTTCAGCCTGGACGTGAAACCACAGTGTGAGAATAAAACCTGATCGGATTAATGAATAAAAACCTCCCTGATCCTACAGTGAGAGCTAAATGCCTTATGTGCAGTTGTTCCATATAGGCAGTAACTCATACAGTAAAGCTATTACTACACACACACACACACACACACACACACACACACACTCAGACGGGATCAATAACAGAAAAGCTTTTACAGCCTCTCCTCCACTTCCCGGAACCGAGTCCTCGCTGCACACACACACTTTGTTTCTTCCTCTACTTCTTCCCTTTTCTTTCCTTCCCAACATCATCCTCCTCTTCCTACACACACACACACACACTGCAGTAAACACACAGTCACCGTCCTATAAAAGCCTGAACTCTTCATCTCTGTGCACTTCACTAGTTTTTCCAGTGAGAAGCTTGATAACGATTTTATAAATTATTCAGAGCGATGATAAAAATATGATAACAACAACAACAACAACAGTGAAAGTCGAAAGAGAGACCAACAACAGGTGGAAGCTGAGACTCTCTTCACTCTCTGTTCAAAACAAAACGCTGAGACTCATGCTGAAGGTTCAAGAAGTCGAGGAATTCCTCTGTTGTTAATAAATCAACAGACTGAAGCACTAAACTATATTTTCTTTAATTTTAACATTAATGTTTAGTTGATTTTGAAGTTTTTTTAAAGAAAACCCAACATCTGTCTGACGTTACATCAACATCTGGTGCCAGCTGTGTATCAACCACATTTGATCATGTTCATTCATTCATTTATCTAATGATCCAATCAGCCAATCACATGACAGCAGGTCAATGTATAATATTCAGGTCTGGATGAGGTTGTTCAGTCAATAAAAACTCCCAAAAGGAAGAATGACCAAGAGTTGAAGCAAACTTTTTACTCTCTGATCTGGAAATATTCAAATTTTAGAATCTGGAGTTAGTGAATTTTAACATATTTGCTTTAAAATCCAACTTTAATCGTGTATTAAAAGTGCTGCCAGTTAATTTTCTGTCACTGAACTCATCAGAAAGGAAAACATTTGTGTTCTCTGGGCGAAAGAAAGAAGGTTTTTCACAAAACTACCAACAAAATCATCAACTCAGTCCTGAGAGATAAACTATAGTTTCTGAGGAAATTCTTCTTGCAGCAGAAAAATAAATCAAACTCTTTGTTTCCGGGCAGATTTGATTGATGTTTAGGGACATACTGTATAATTAGAGACCACCTCCCCCCTCCCCTCCCTCTGCAGGACGTCCCACAGACCTGAAACTGAAAAACAACGAGAGCAAAAGAACTGGGAAGAAAAGAGAGGAAAAACTGGAGGCTGAAGAACGAAGAGTAAGAAAACAGAAGTGTGTGTGTGTGTGTGTGTGTGAGAGAGTAGATCGAAGTCCAGATACAGACAAAGACAAATGTCACGTAGTAAAACAAAAACAAACACAACTTCCATACTGAAAGCAAACACACACACACGGAGATACCATAAAAAAATACACGCACAGATGTGTACACAGCTGCAGATACAACACACACACACACACAGAGGGAAACTCACAGACTCACACAGACGTGTTTGTTGAAGTGAAAAACTGTTTAAATCCTCTGAGGACGAACGTTGTCTGTTATTAATAATGATAATAATAATAATCTGTTAATAATCCAGAGTTCAGACGAGTGACCAGGTTTCTGCTGTTTGTTTGTGTTGTGAATGAATCAGATTTCTTCCTCTCACTCCCTGTTTCCGCAGCAACAAACGTGCAGATTACAGGCCGAGCCGACATGCACCATGACCCATAATCCTCTGCTGTGTATATATATGTATGTATTTATCTTGTTTACTTGCACATGTTGCAGATTGACGGTGTTTACCTTTCATGGTGGGGGGGGCGTAGGTGCTCTGCTTCCTCTGAGACGAGTCTGACGCCTGAGGAGCAGAAAGAAAATTTATGAAAGATGATTTTGTATTTTAAAGCTCCAAGAAGACGTTCAATCAGACATCAGTAAAACGAGATAAATGAAGATTTAAACATATTAAAGTTGATTTATAAGCTCACAGGGTAGAAACTCTATCTTTATTGTCAGACACCAAACACCAAAACTAATCCACAGTTTGTCGTAAATCTGCTTGTCAATGAAGTAGTTTAAAGGAAAATTCCGGTCATTTTTGACCCCTAAATCATTTTCCTGATGGTCACCCAGTGATGGGAGGAGCAAAAAAGGCGACTAAATTTGATGCAGGCAAACCACAACAAACACTCAAAAAACAATCAAATATCTATGGTACATGACTTGAATCCTTACGAGACACCACTTAACTCATATAGTGTACAGTATAAACAGTATAAACTTTGTGTTTTTGCATGTAATCACTCACCTCAGATAGCCTAACTCTGAAATATCCTGGAAAGACATTACTATCCGATCGCAGAGCGCCTGCTCTCCCCACCACAGAAACAAACACTTTTTCCTTGTGATGATTTCTTTACAAAAATAAACGGTCGAGCAGTGCAGTGGTAATGTCCAAAATATCTCTGACCATTTATTTTTGTAAAGAAATCATCACAACCATAGATATTTGATTGTTTTTTGAGTGTTTGTTGTGGTTGAAAGAATTGCCCCCATGGGTTAGCGTTGTCGCTATCCCTAGCGCCGGGTAGCCATGGTGTAGGCTACTGTAACTCCGGTTTGCCTGCATCAATTTTAGTCACGGTTTTTGCTCTCCCCAACACTGGGTGACCATCAGGACAACGATTTAGGGGTCAAAAATGGCCAGACTTCTCCTTTAAGTTCTTTAGTTAAGTTATTATACTGAGAGTTTAACATCTGTATCTCTATCAGACCTGTGTGTGTTTGTGTGTTTGTGTGTTTGTGTTTTCACTCTGCATCTGTTTGTGTTTACAAACCTGTGAGTCTCCACTGGCGCTGAGCTGATCTCCAACATCTGCAGAAGAAACAAGACGTTAGCAGCAGTGATGATGATGATGATGATGACGATGGTGGTGAGCACTTCCTACAGTTCATTTTCTAACTTTATCAGTTTCTTTCTCTTAACTCTGATGTTTCTCAGAGCTTCAACACTGTCAGTATCAGTATCAGTGTCAGTGTGTCTGGTCTGTGGCTCAGCTGTTTGGACGCTGGCTCTTAAATCTCCTTGTTTCCTCCGTGGCCTGAGGCTGCGCTGTGATCATGGAGGAAACAAACGACTCTCAGATGAACTCAGAACAAGAACAAGTTGTAGTTTGGTAAGAAAGTTTTTCTACTCAGATTCCTGGAAGAAACAGGAACCTCCAACACCTGCAGGTGATTTTAGCCTCTTTTTATTTATTTTACCAGAAACTGTGCAACAGCTGGAAGCAACTCTGAGTTCCTACTGTCAGTGAACACCATAAATCGATCGACACCAAGAAAAGCAAGTTTTTTGTGTTTTTAAACAACAGGACCATCTGCCCCTCGGTGTGTTTGAGGGAGGAACTATTTTCAACTGCAGATTAATACACATTTAGTTCTGCGGTGTGTGTGTGTTTGGAGCAGAGGGAAGTCACAGTGACTCAGTGTTTTTAGAAACTATGAAGCTCCACTTTGTTTTGTTCTGTGCGATCAGACTGAATCTGATTTTGAAGATGAAACTTGGCTCCAAACTCCAAAAAAACAAACAAACAAAAAAAAGACAAACTTTCTCCCGGCGGCTCGATGTCGATGTTTGTGAATCTCAGCGTGAAATTCAAAACATCGACTGTGAGCGGGAGGTTAAAGCTTCAGGGTGAAAAAAAACCTGACGTCACCTGAAGTCTCCTCCGTCACCGAAACTAAAAAACATAATTAAAGGTACATTGTGTAGGAATTACTCCCATCTGGCGTTGCGGTTGTATATCGCAAGCAACTCAATCGTATTTTTCATGCTGAATTCACCTGAAATTGGGCAGACAGCAGACGGACGACAGCCGCTGCAGGTAACGGCATAAACAAGCCTCTATGTAAACAAGTGGTCCGTCAGCACAGGGCAAAACAATACACGTGACAATATGTTGCCATGGTGATGTTGTATTGTTTACCTGACCCACGTTTTACCGGCTTTCTCTGGACTTCTGCGACTAAAATGACATCTGGTTTGTTACCGACGGCCGTCTGCCCGACTGCAGGTGAATGCAGCGTCAGTGTAACGCTCCATTCCTCCTCACTGCGTTACCGTGGTGACTTTTCACAGACGCCACCTCGACCTGAGCCGACAGCTCCGGTGTCTCCGCTGAGTTTCCGTGGTTTCCTACCGTCACGCTGCCACTGAACGTAAAAACATGGCGACACCACATGGCAGCCAGCACCGAGCTTACCCGCTCCATGTAGATATGAATGATACGAACGGCAAATTCAGAGCTGAAAGGAACACTTCAGTTTGTTGATGGGGGGGATTACTGATGAATGAAAAACATACTTTTGAATCAAATAATCAATTTTCGTGAATAGATAAGAGGAGAAGTTACACAATGTCCCTTTAAGACAAAAAGTGAAGAGAACGTAGCATGAAACATCTGAATCTGTTTTACTGTGGTGACTTGTGTCTACTTCTTCTTCTTGTCTAGTCTTATCTCTTCCTCTTCTATTTGCCTTTCTTCTTCTTTGTGTCGAGGGTCTCTTCTTTTTCTTCTTGTCTAGAGCTTCTTCTCCTTCTCCTCTTCCTCCTTGTTGTCCCAGCTGCAGCCCGTTTTCCCTCCGACACTCTGGTCACAGAGTCAGGAGATAAAATCTGAGGTCGGAGCTCAGATCCACCTCGGGCCGAGAACAGCTGATCACGGTCAGATCTGCTCTCGCTCCATCATTACATCAACAAAGAGCAAGAGGTTTGTCTTATTTCCTGTACGTGCGTGTGTGTTTGTTCGTTCATTCACTGTCTTGTTCTGATTTCATTGAGAAAGAGACAAAAAAAAGAAAAAGAAAAAGAAGAAAACTCCCGGGGATCTGGAAGCTGAGCCACTGAGCTGAGATCACAGAGTTCGACTCAGGCCGATTATTCAATCAGTCAGTTTGTTCCTGTGTGGAGGGATTTATACGAGCCAAGAGCACCGGCGCACGCACACACACACACACACACACACACACACACACACACACACACACACACACACACACACACACACACACACACACATACGCTCTTGAGGCATCCATCAGTCCAGTCTGAACGCTGAGATCACTTTACCAAAAGCTGCAGCTCAAATCTAATAAAGGTTCCATTATAGTTGCTGCTTTTCAGTTTCCTCCTCCCCCACACACTCACCCTCCTCCCTCCCTCTCTCCCTCTCTTCTTCCCTCTCTTTCTCTTCCACTCTCTTTCTCTTCCTCTCTTCCTCTCTCTCACTCTCTCTCTCTGCAGTCTTACCTGAGCCAGGTTGTCTGTAGATCTGCAGGGTGGCAGGAGTCGGTCGTCTGCGGCGAATCTGAGGTAAAAAAAACAAACAAAACAAAACACAGTAAGACTCATGGTGCAAATAAAAGTTAGGTGCCCTGAACGCCTCATTTCTTACCCCATATGAAAAACCCAATTAAACACACCCCTGTGTATTTTTAAAAATGTTTTTTCATTTGCTTCCTGAATGCATCTTTGCAGCTTTAAAAGACTTGTTACGTTTGTTTTTCCAACACAACGCAACTTTCCCACACACTGCAACAACACGTTTTATTGTTTCACCTCAGATTTTATATGATTTTCTCACCTTTAAAATGAAACCATGGCCTATATAGATGCATGCTGCTGCCTGTTCTAGGTTTTATTACATACAGTAGATCTGTTTCTATATGATCCAGTGTGAAACCAACCAGTGCATCAGGTTTTCACTCTGCAGGAATGTGAATGTAAATGTTGTCGTTGTCGTCGTCCTGCAGCTGCAGCGACTCAGTGGTTTACATGATGGTATCTCATAAAACAAACCCATCACAGCTATTTATCTCTGACTTGTCTAAATGCAACATGTTTCCAGCAGCAGCAGCAGCTCACTCAGATCCGTCACTCTTCATTTAGCAGCTTCCTTAGAAACCAAACGACTTCCGGCTCCTGGTGACTAAACAAGTTCATAAAAACGTCGCTGTGAGCGTTTTTTTTTTTTCTACCTGACTCTCGTGAAAGAGTCGCTCAGTATTTGTGCGTTTTTTTTTCTGTTTTTTCCAGCCCCCTCTGAGAGAGAGAAACGGGCGTGAACTAGAACTTGTTGCAATCAGCTGCAGATCGACTGTGACTTGACTTTAAAACCATCGGCTGCTTTTTACACATGAATATAAAGCTTTGATTTATAAGGAGGAGGAGGAGGAGGAGGAGGAGAGAGGATTTCTAACAGGGTTTTTCTCTCACAAACGCACAAATATTAAACTTTAACGTAGAAAAAAACACAAAAAACAGCTGAAATTGAACAAACACACAAATGCACTCTTGAGTTTCCATCATCACATCACACAGCTCCGCTCCCACACACAGAAAAATCCAGACCAGACTCGCAAGATAGAAGCCACATTCATCAGAGACCCACACAAGCCCACACTTTACACACTTTACACACTTTACACACACTTGACACACACATGCTGGGACACACACACACACTCACATGTTCGGCGGCCTGTGGGTCCAGCTGTCCCTGCAGCGGAGGGACGGCAAACTGGATCTTCTTGGGACTGCTCGGCTCCATTATCACCGACTGAGAGATAGAAAGAAAGACGGACAGAAAGAGAGAGAGAGAGAGAGAGAGGGGAGGGAGTGTGTGTGTATGTGTATGTGTGTGTGTGTGTGTGTGTGTGTGAGGAGGGAGGGAGCACAGAGAGAGAGAGGGAGGGAGGGAGTGGTTTTCACTCAGCCGCCGGGGTCCATTATCACTAATTGACAGACTGAGAGAGAGAAAGAGAGAGAGAGAGAGAGAGAGAGAGAGACTGGTCACTGCAGCATCATCACAACATGACGTCACACTAGTGAGTGAGAGGAGTTCATAAACTTTATTGATAAAGCAACATTTACAACCAAAATGAGAAAAAAAACTGATTCAAACATCAAAGAAACGTCTTTTATTTTGTTAAATTTGTACTTTCTATGAAGCTCCGCCCACTTCACCAGCAATAATACGCTTTTATTTCTGTTTTTTTTTATTGATGTACTTCAGTGAATGTGTGAATGTAAAATCCCCTGAGGACTTCAGTGTTTATAACTGAGTTTAGACACTAGTATATGTACATTTAAATACTCTTATATTCACATTCCCAAACTGTTTTCCAGACGTTCTCAGACTCATGAGTCTCTGGACTCGTATAAAAACACAGCAGCTTCAATAATAAAGTGTGAGGTGGGGAATGAAACACATACACATGTATATAGCATTATGCACGGTTGCCTATAAAGTTGGAATAATGTTGTTTTCAGACACATTCCTGTTTTTATTCCTATTATAAAGGTTAATTGTGGTTTAATTTTCACAGTAATAAGTTTGGAAGAGATTGATCCATAAAGTTTTGAGAAGATAAACGCTTTATTTATCAAGAATAAACCACATTGTCACAAGAAGTAAAAAAAAAAAAAAAAAAAAAAATCCTAGCCCAACTTTATAAACAGTGTATATAATTGTCTTTACCATTTCAGCGTCCTTGCAGCGGCTTAAATCAGTTTCAAAATAAAAGTCCTGTACTGAAACTGCAAAACAAATTAAAAAACAGATTTATTGAATGACTTCTTGGAGGATTCAGTCAGTTTCAACAAACAACACACATTCTACGTGGTTTAATGTACATTAATAATCATTATTTAGTATGTTTTCTATGTAAAATCTGAATTTATAAAGTAACATCAGCTGTTTAGAGTTAAAAGTAAAATATTCTCTCCTGTGGAGTTGAGTAAATCTCCTCTTTAAGAAAAAATTTGATGATTTCAGACACAAACTAAATGTTAAATAGAGTTTTGTAATGATTTTTAATTGTAATGCTGCAGCTCAGAGACAGTGGCTCGTTCTCTCTGCTCCTCTTTGTCTCTGTTTTGTTCTACCCCCGACTCAGAAACCTGCATCCTCTGCCACCAAATGACATCAGTGTGTGTGTGTGTGTGTGTCTGTTGTGCGTGTGTGCTGGCAGTCGTAGTGGAAACACTTTGTCTCAGCGGAGACATATGGAGAGACTTAGTGGCTACTGTAGGTGGAACAAACCGCACACACATCATACAAAGAGCCTCTTGTATGTGTGTGTGTGTGTGTGTATGTTGCTCACAAACACCTGCAGCTTCCTGAGAGTTTCTGGCTGCAGGCGTTAAAGCTGCGCTCAGCAAAACTATTCAACATCAATCATTAAATGAGACGACGTCATGTGACGCAGTCGAGTGTGAGGTCATCGCTGACAGACAGAGAGGGAGGGAGGGCGGCCATGTTGTTCTGTGTCTGCTAATAACACCTGTTAACATAATGACATACATATTAGGGCTGGGACGATACGCTTTTCTCCCTATTCGATTTTTTGGATGGCAATTCGATTTAAATTGCGATTCTGCGATATTGCGGATTCTCTCGATTTTTAGTCTGCATTTTTAATATTTATCTGCACACAAATACTGTAGGAGCCTATAAATGAACATACTCCATTATAAAGTGAACTTAAACCCTTTTCAAAACCTGTACCCTCTGTTTGTAAAAAAGGCTAACAAATGCACATTGCACAATATTTAAAAAAAAATTTAAAAATCGATTTTTGAAAAAAAAAAATCGATTTAAAAATCATCAAAATAGATATTGCAATATTTATGTGAATCAATTTTTTCCCCCACCCCTAATACATATATACACATAGGCTATATGTAGATCTTTATATTATCAAGCGTCTTACTCAGGCTTTTAGTGAAGTGTAGGACTGAATCTGAAGTGTCAGTCTCAGAGCTGAAGGGAGTCCCTTATCTAAGAATATAGAAATATCTTGGAAATGTCTCAGTGAATAGTTAAATGGCCAACGGGATTGTAGCCTATATTCAACCGTATTTTGACAAAATAATACAAAATATATACATTTCAAATTTATTATTTACAGTGTTTGGTGAGGTGACGTCCAAACAACATCATTTGATCAACTGCTCGTCATCAAACAAAACCACAACGTCCTTCCTTTTGTGCATGTCTCTCTCTCCTCAGTGCCGTCTCCTCCTAAACACTTAGGACTTCTCTGGAGGTCTCTTAAACATCTGGCGGAGTAGGACTGATTCTTAGACTTGAGATAGATGATCAATAGGTTTATTCTTACATTTGAGTGTAGGACTTAATTCCACATATTCTCAAAATGTCACTCTAAGACACTTGATAAAAACAGCCCGATAAATATGAACAATTTAAAATATTGACGTGTGTGTGGAGTCTGTATAAATATATAGATGATATTATATAGAAAGATGTTAGATCAATATATTTCCATCCTAAAACCTGTTTATTTATGTTGAGACACTTCGCTCCCAGAAACAGTAACAAACTGATGACGTTGTTTGTCGTGTGTTGAGCCCTCAGGGCCACCGTAGTCGTAGGTTGTTTGTTTTGACTGAGTGGTTTCTAACTGAGTTCAGGTTGAATTGTTTTTTTTTTCTCAGGTGGGAAATTCCCCAAACAAACAGGCTGGGATTTAAAAAGCTCAATGCTGATCTGTCTAAATGTTGACACTTTACCTGCTGAAGCTAAGATCATGTTGTCTTAGCGATGCACAGTTGTTGTGTTAAAGTTCAAGACGATGCAGATGTTCAGTTGTTCACAGGTTTCAGACTGTAAAAGTAGACCAGAATTTTTCTCCACCCAGTCCTTGCAATCCACCGTTATTTTTGGGCTGTTTCTAGGAAATCAATTGTTATTTCTCGGCTATATTTCTCGACATTACTATGAAATTGACCGTTATTTCTAGGCCATTTTGCTATGAAGCCATTAATTGTTATTTCTTGGCTATTTCCTGATATTATCACGTAATTAACGGCCTGTAAATTACCGCATTTTTTTTCAGTCCATCAACTAACAGCGAAGCCGACCTGTGCGGAGGAATACTGAGTGAGAAACTAGTAATGCAATAGTTACTTTTATAATGTAGTCATTCAATTACTAACTGTGTTACTTTTTGGGGAAAGTAACTAGAGTTGCACCATTTATGTTCTCTAGTAACTATAACAAATTACTTTTTTAAAGTAAGATGCCCAACACTGCTCAGACTCCGCGGTCACTGGTTGGTTGTTATCTGGGGAACTGTCCCTGGACGCTCTGGTTCCAGTAGGTGTAGTAGGGGAGGTTGGCACGGTAACAGTGCCAGCACGGCTGCGTGTACAGCTGCGTGTGTGTCGGTGTGTGTGTCTGTGTCGGTGTGAGCAGCGCCGAGGGGTGAGGCACAGAGAGCGGATACGGTGGAAGTTGTTGTTGTTGTTGTTGCTGATACAGGTTTTGATGCTGCAGATACGGGTGCTGATGCTGCTGTTGCTGTGGTGGTGATGGTTGTTGTGACCCCTGTTGCCACGGTAATGGGAACCCCGTCCACTGACTCTGAGATGCTCCTCCTCCTCCTCCTCCTCCTCCTCCTCCTGGTGGTGGTTTCTTCATCCTCTTCTTCTCCTCCTCCTCCTCCTCTGCCGCCGCCGCCGCCTCTCTCTCGGGCTGGTGTCGGCAGATGGTGAAGGCGGGCAGGTTGCCACGGCTGCGTTTCACCGGCAACACCTCCAGGTGGAGGGTGGAGACGATCTGAGGCGGGCGGGGCAGGAAGGAGAGAGGGATGAGGCGAGGGGCGAGGGAGGAAGGCAGGGAGAAAGACTTGACCAGAGGAGCTCTGCGGGTCATCGTCCTCCTCCTCTTCTCGTCTTTATCTTCCTCCTCCTCCACCTTCGTCTCCATCTCCATCTCCGCCCTGTAGCCCTCACCATCACCCTCGCCAGGTGGCGGTGGCGGCGTTGGCGGCGTTGGTGGCGGCGCTGCTGCTGCTGCTGCAGGTAACTCCAGTGTTTCTGCTACAACCGGTTCGGAGCTCCTGCTGCAGCCGGAGGAGGAGGACTCTGACTCCGACTCTGACTCCGACTCCGACTCCTCTGGACCGGAGCCCTCGGCCGAGGAGCTGGACTCGCCGCCCGGCCTCGCCTTGTGGTTGTAGCAGCCGGCGCAGCGGGACAGACCCAGGAACTCCGGTAGCGGTCTGGACTGAGGACGGAGAGAGACGACACACAGAGGGACGGACGTCAGTCAGGTTATGATGTAAGTAGGTCGAGTTCCCATCATGCACTTGGAAATAATGTTTATATCAGAGAATCCACAGTCAAACGTTTGAACACACTTTCTCATTCAGTGTTTTTTCTTTATTTTCAGCACTTTCTACATTTGTTACGGCCCCAAAGCAAGAGAAACAAAGAGGCCAGTAACATGAGTCAAGGACGCCAACAAAGGTTTAAAGCAGAAGTAAGCGGAATGTTTGTGTTAATATAAGTCTTAAATAGTTATATCTTCCGACAGCAATCACTTATATAGAGTGTTTGGTCCGAAACACGGGTCTGTCAGTCACTCTGCTCTGCTGTAAGCCGAGGAGAAAACTTTCCTTGTATCCTACAACCTTTATCCAATGAGGAGAGAGAACGGCATAAAGGGGCGGTCCTCTCTGTGTGTGCAGCCAAGGGATGCGCGTGAATGTGGTGACGTAGGGACGAGGGCGGGGACTGCTAAGTCCATCGGCTGACAGGAAGTTAGCTAAAACGACCGGATCGCTTACTTCTGCTTTAAACTTTGAACAACAAAGATCCAAGCTTCATTTGAAATAAGCAAACCGGATAAGATAAACAAATCAGTCATCAAATAACTCAAAAGGGGGGCGGAGGACAGAGACCGACCCAGCAATGGGCTGTAGGATCGCTACCCGCTGCCGACTAAGGCTGCCTAACAAAGGAATGAATGAATGAATTTTATTTCAAACATGTCTAAATGAAATAAAGTATGTATACATACATATATATAAAACAAAACAAAAAATAATAATACACACACACAAAAAAAAACCTTCTCCCACTGTGACCGGGAGTGTGTGTATGTGAGAGAGAGGCCTGCACCTCTCTTCATTCAAACTAAAGACATCAAAAGTATGAAGGAACACATATGGAGTTATGTTGTAAACAAAAACAATGTTAAAGCAGAATATGTTTCAGACTTTGCAACAGATTTTGCAAAGTAGCCACCTTTTGAATTTTTTGGCAGCTTTTTGAAAATCCTCGACTTTCTCTCATCATCTTCGTGAGGTCGCCACCTGAACGGTTCCCAGTTCCCAGTTCCCAGTGAAGCTGAGCTCTTGTTCCCCAACTCATCCAAAACCATCTCAGTTGGGTTGAGGTCAGGTGACAGATGACAGTTTTGTTTTAATGAATGGTTTTGTGTTTACTACATAACTCCATATGTGTTCCTTCATAGTTCTGGTGTCATCAGTTTGAGAAGCTGTGTCCATTAAACTTTTGATTGGTGCTGTACCTTTGGTTGTTTTGGACCTGTAGCGTCCTCAGACTCGTCCTCAGTCCCCTCTCTGATTGGTCGATCTGTGCAGACACAACAACGACAGGTTTGAGTCCTGAGACACTTTGTCTTTGTGTTTTTTTATGAATCACACACATGCACACACACACACACACACACACACACTCGCCTCCACCTGCTTGGACTGATGCACTCATTGTTGTGACAGTTCACCCTGCTCATTCAGTCACTGCTGTGCGCCCCCTACAGGCAGAAACACAACAACACAAGAGTCAAAATGTAAAACTTCAACTCCCTGCAGGTTTAAAAAGACACAACAAGACATGACAGGAAATATTAGGGCAAAGACAGAGCAGTAAAAAAAAATAAGTATTAGATAAATAAAAACTAATGATAATCAGTAGAAAACAAATGTTACAGTCGTTTTTCAGTTTTCACATTGATCTGCATTAACTATAACTCATGTAAATCAGGTTATTGTTAATTCCCGAACACAAGATCATATTGATTATGTGACATTTTTGCTGAGTCAGCAGTCAAACAGTGACTGTGCCTGAGGGAGGAAACGCAGGCGCCACACACTCACAGTGTTAAATAGACACATGCGTGTCAAGTTTGTTTGTTTCTTTACATGTTGCTTTAGGTTTGTTTAAACAAAGTTAAAGTTTTGGATGCAATAATACACATTTCAGAAGATGATTCATAGTTAATAAACTGAATAAAAAGGTTGCAACGTTGAAATAACGGAATAATAACCCAGTAAATCAAGATTAAATATTTTATGCGAGATGCGAAAAAAACATCTGTGATTATTTTGATAATGTATTGTCAGTATTTATTAATGCTGAACTAATGCTTAATAGTGTGTACTTATAAAGTGTTAGCGTTTATTACTGCAGCAGCTTCTATCTGTTTCTGTCCGAAGTCAGTTTTAATTTTAATGCATTTTTTCTATAGTCCTCCTTTATATTATATCTTCACCTATACAAAAGAAAAAATATTTATGCTTTTTTACATACTTAAAACAAAAAAAATAATACGTTGTTGCCTAAAAGTTGGAATAATTTAGTTTTCAGACACATTCCTATTCTTATTTATCCACATCACCAGGTGCAATAATTGCATACTTACGGGTTTTGAGAAGATTAGAATAAATCACATTTTTACAATTGTTTCATAAAAAGAGGTTAAAAAAAAAGAGAGTATTTTATTCCAGCTTTATGGGCAACAGTGTGTATATACTGTTAACAGTATCAGTCCTATAGAATCTGAACCACAGTGAACTGATGGATCTTTACTAACAGCTGTCGCCTCATGTCTTCCCTCTTTTATAATATAATGTAAAATAATAATAAATAACATATAATATATATATAATGAAGTGGTGCTGACCTGTCTCCTGCTCCGTCTCCTCTCCAGCTCCAGGATGCAGCTCAGCTTCAGTTTGTTCCTGTGTTGACGCCCCGGTGAGTGTACGTGTCTCCTTCATGTCTGCGCTGCGTTTACACACTTCAGTCGTCACTGTCAAAGACATTAAGAGACACACACACGTACGTACACACACACACCCTCTGTACACACTCCAGGATTGTCCTCAAGGCCCCTCCACACACATCCTGTCCTCTCACGGCAGCGTTTGATTTATTCATTGATTGGTTTATTCCAGTTGTTTCATCAGCATCAACAACGACAAATTCACTTCAGTTTTAAAATATGTTTGTTTTTTATTTAGACAATGAAAAGTTTGACACAAACACACACGCGCACACACACTCACGTCGTCGTGCAGAGACACTTAAGGCGTGAAAATCTCCTTCGTCAGGAAATAAAATGAGATTCAGTCGTTTGATTCAGTCGAACCTTTTACAGAGTCACATGACACGTTTCATACAACTCACCACCTGTATCTGTATCTGGAGTGTTTGAATGTTTGATTATGGATCGATCAGAAATCTTCTCAGTCACAATCATAATAAACTTCATTAAAAACTGAAAAAAACATTAAATTAAACATATTTGTAGAGATTTAATAGCAATTAGCTGTTTAAACTCATCGATCATCTTTAGGACAAGCTCCTGTAAGTGCTTTAATTGATGCTCCACATCAGCTGATGGATTGATTGATTGATTGATTGATTGATTGATTGATTGATTGATTGATTGATTGATTGATTGATTGGCAGCAGAATCATAAATAATCCTGTAAAAATTAAATCATATAAAAGGTAAAAGTCATAAAGAGCGAGTTATGAACGTATGAATCATAAAATCAGGAGTGACTTGACGTCAGCAGAGAGACACGGAGCCAAGAACAACATGTGGAAAATAAAAACTGAGCCGAACTCTTTAACTGGAAATTGGGAGTGTTCAGAGGAAGTGAAGGGATCTAATGATACTGAACACACACGCACACACACACGTACACACACGTACGTCCTGTTCGTTTATATACTGGTGCTGTTGAAAGAAAACTGAGCAATGAGACCGTTTTTACTTTTAAAGTGCAAAACGATCATCTACAAACTGAATGTTGGCTGCAGGTCGTCGTCATCAGAGCAGCTGATTGGCTGATTTTTCGATGCATGTGTGTTTAGATGAACTTTTTTTTAACTTCTTATAATGATTAAAACTCAAACACGTCTCACTCTTCATCTCCCGGGATCAGATTCATCCTTCGGCTCAGGTCGGATCACACTGTTGTTTTATTCGCGGTTGTTTACTTTGTGTTCAGTCGACGCCTCTCGCATGTGTTTAAACAGTTTTATAAAACTGTGTCACAAGATTCAGAGCTGAGTCATCAAGACGGAGAATTAAATCCACGGCTGTTTGTAACATTTTATCACTTCAGAGTCTCAAAATTTGACAAGGCGCAGGTTATTAATGGATTTAGCTCTAATTAATAGCTTTAGTTTAAGAAAAACTTTTGGGTTGCCAGGTTTGCTCGTCTCTTTAACTCTCTATTATTTCGTTTTTAAGAGCGTAAAAGAAAAGCAAAACTTTTGAAGGTTTTTTCCCACAACCTGGCAACACAAACGTTTCTCTCATCAGCTGCTCATCACTTAATGAAGTTATTAATTACAGCTCATCAACCCTCTGTAAACGACGCCTCGTAAAACTGCAGCGGCCTTCTGGGTAATAATTACTGATTAGAAAACAAAATAACAGATGAATGAGTCGTTTGCTTTGGCAACTCGACAACGAACAGGAAGGCAACGAGCAGCAAGTAACACATGAACACTGTCGCTCAGTCATTCAGTCACGTTCAACTCAGTGACGACGACCCTGAGGCTCAAAACGCTGCGACTGAAGAGGATTAAAACTAAACGACAAACAGAGAAAACAAATAAATATTTAAGAGCTAAAAAACAAAACAAAGTTAATTTAGATATTTGCTAAAGACAAACATACACAAACTTTAAACCATGAATGTGTATGTTTTGGTTTTTTTCGTACATTTTCTTCTTTTCAAATTTGCATATTTCCTCTTCAGCTGCAGTGTGTGTTGAGTTGAGCTTCCAGGGCCACCGTACTTTTCTTTTCTTTTTTGTTTGGATGGAATTTGTCAGGAAAAAGGCAAAGTAAATTGTCAACAAGTAGAAACATTGAAAGGCAGTAACATTCACACACGTCTGTGATTTACAGACCGGAGTCTCCTCCTCTTCCTCCTCCTCCTCTTCCTCTTCACAAGGTTTGATGGAGGGGAAAAGAAAAAATGGCACATTTGATGAAGGATTTCACTGGATTTGTGCAAACTTTTGGCGCAGGAGCTCCTCGAGTCTCTTTGTCGAGGACGGATGGAGACGGAGACGACGCTCCGGGGACAGAAAAGATCAGGTGAGTTCTTTAAAACACTGAGAAAAAAACAAAAAAAACACTGAAGGAGACGAAGCTTCTCGTCCCGACGGTTCAAAACGTCTCTGTACATTCTCAGGTCCGTTTAAAGCAAAGTGAACAGTCAGCGCTGTTTTTTAAAACATCTAAAGTGTCGGGATTCACAGTTTTTTGTTTCATAGATTCGTACGGAGTCAGTGGGACGACGCCTGAACACATCACAGTCAGTCACTATTTTGGTTTGTCAGTCACTAACAGAAAAAACGTCTCATTCACAGATTTTCTCCAGGATTCAGCGTCCGGACTGAATCGTCCTTCACTTGGGAGGAAGTTAAAGCGTCGTGGACGTCGGACGCTGTCAGAACGACGTCCAACGTCTTCATCGCTGTGTCCTGTGCAACTTAAAGAAAAAACTAACAAAACAATCTCTGATCTCCACGTGCTGGCGTTTGGCGGTCAGCTGACTTCAGACGAGGACGAGGAACGTTTTCCTGGGAGAAGTCAAATGTCGGCCAACTCGTTGTTACTCCTAATAAACCCCCCGACCCCCTGACCTGACGTCAACGTCTGGCTGATACGGATCTCGCCGTGTTCTCAGGGTTCACGTGGAGGTCAGGGCTTCAGATGGACAGGTCAGTGTCTGTGTCGGTGGGCGTCGTCTTTGGGCTCACGCTGTTTCCGCCGCCGCCGCCACTTCCTCCTCTCTCCTCAGGGATGGACGACGGGTCGCCGTTGAGCCCGGGCAGCACACCTAAAACACACAGGTGAGCTGTCAGCTTTCTTTCTTTTTTTTCTTCTTTTCTCCAACTCTCTTTATTGAGTTTTCTCATTTTGAACATAAAACAAAAGCAACAGTGGTACATACACCATAAACATTTACATATGCACATTTACATTCAAAGGTCAATAAAGTTATATTAACTTGTGTATCTCAAAATGAAAATAAACATAGACAGATGAAGGGGTTTAATAAAAAAGAAAATTATACATAAATATATTTATGTATACAAATTATATTATGTATACAAATGAGAAAAATAACAGAAAACAAACCGAAACAGAGAAAGGAAGAAAAAAAAATTCTTTCTTTCCATTGGGGTTAAGAGCACTTCTTAACCTTCCTAACCCTTTCCATCAGACTATATGTGTTGTGGTGAAAATAAATAAATGGCTTCCAGACTCGATACTTTCTTCCCTGATTTTCAGTAAAAATCTGTTTTTCTCCAGCTCTAAATGTCTCATAACATCTGTCATAAGATTTTAAATAAGTTGGGGCTGCCTTTTGTTTCCAATTAAGTAATATCAATCTTCGTGCAGCTGTCAGCTTCCTGTCCAGATGTTATTTTCCTATCTCGCATAAAATATTTAATCTTGATTTACTGGGTTATTATTCTGTTATTTAAACTTTAAAACCTTTATTTTGCCTCGAGAGAAAGACAAAACAAGATGTAGTGGAGTTAAAAACAGTAACAATCAAATAAATCAATGTCAGAGGAATCTGGAGATAATAAACTAACTAATGTGTGAAAACGTCCTCTCTCAGCTTCTGTAACACGATTTATAAACAGACTATGAATCCAATAAACAGATTATAATGTCAGAGAATTAATTCCCAGTAGTCGATGGTTGTATAAACTCTTCTGGCAGTTTATTAGGAACACCAATAACCTGAGCAAACTGTGATAAAAGCTCCTTTCATAAAACTTTATGAGGTTAGTTATATAAAGAGGCGTTGATTGTGTCCTTTATGTCCCTAATAAACAGGCTACTGAGGGTAAATACAGGTGGGGCTTTATCTGTAATTACCCCGAGGGCAATAACTTCATTAGTGAGGAAAGTTCCTGGGACGTATTAAAGCTAATTGGTTCCTAATTAGAGAAGGAGAAGGAGACACTTGTGTGTTCACAGAGAAGTTAAAGACCTGATTTGTTTATAAAGTATCAATGAAAGTTATTGATTTGTGTCTTAAAAAACAACTACAGTTTGGTGCATATGGTCGGTGCAGACTAACTTATTGATTGCAGCTATTATTGTCTGTTTTTAATGACTGTTGTGTATTTATCTATCTATTTTTATAGTGTGGGGTGCTCTTGTAATGATGTGAATTTTTCTTTCTCTGTTTATTTATTTATATATAATCTTTTTTTTGTATCTATTTTATTTTATTACCTGCTTGGATGATACCTATTTTTTCTCCAAATAAAAAGTTTAATAACAAAAAAAAACTACTGGTTAAACTACTGGTTATAAATATGTGCCTTTTTTTTTACATTTAGTATGTGATTAAATCCTCCTCAGGAGCCTGATAAGGAATTTTCTTTTTTACAGGTGCAATAAAATGGTAAATAAATAAAAGGCGTCTTACGTTCTGTGTCATACACGGAGCTGTCGGAGCAGGTCCTGTTCCTGCGCTGCGTCGATCTTTGACCTCCACTCACGTACTCCTTCAGCACGCCCGACCTGAGACAGAGAGAGAGAGAGGTGATGAAAGCTCAGATAGAAAATAGATTATTATTATTATAGATAGAAATAGAACATATTTAGTGTTTCGGCTGCTTTATTTAAGACGGAACTACACAGGAAGTGTTTCTGGGCGACACAATACAGTGACAGCTACAGTTTGAAAACATTTGCTACAGTTTGAGAAAGTGCATCATGATTCAGATATTATTGATCATATTGTACTGTTAGCTTAGCATTAGCCTTTACCTAGGTCTGTCACTTTTTTGTTTCCCCCTGGAAACACTTCCAGCTCAAACTGAACTGATGAAGCTGTTTCTGAATCTTGTTGCACATTTGTGTCTTTGATGTGTTTTGTTATTATTGTAGTGAGTTGACCCCTCAGGGCCACCGTAGAATTAAACTGTAGCTTTTTTTTCATCTCAAAAGCTACAAATACAAGCAACATCACAGTGACGCAGCTTTTCTGCAACAATAAAAGTTTATTTTCCGAGAACTCTTCCTGTTCACTTGATGATTGTTACTTTGTGTGAATTTAAAATCCAACATAGATACAAGGGGATTTAGTTTTTCTGAGTTTAAACCATGTACGGGTCACCAAATGCGTCAAATTTAAGATCATTTTAAGATGTGAGAAACTCAAAATAACCACAGAGAGATTATAAAACTGACACTTTTCTTATCTGTGCTCAGGCGCCTGTCGTCTCATCATCCGTCCATGACTTCAACGCGTCTCCAAATATCATTTTATTGTTATTTTACACCGCGAGGTGATGAAGCTTTGACTCGGCTCCTTCTGAGACATTTGGAGTTTGTGTTTCACTCGACCTTCGCTTGTCTTCACTTCACTTTTCATCTGCAGCTGATGAAACTCAGTCGTTACTGTTTGGTTTTAAAGGTCAGTGAAAAACGTTGATTAAAATATCATGAGACTTGTTCATGGTTTTTAATTTTCCCCATGTTGTTCTCATCATGTAACCACTAAAGGCCGAGACACAAGTGTGGTTATGTTAATATCATACGTAATCAATCAGTGTTTGTAAAGGTCATTTTGTGACATTTGTTATTAAATTTTCTACAGTTGGATCCTGTGATAATAAAACTGTATGTTGAAAGCTTCAAACTCAAACACATCTGTTTCCTGTGATCCTGAAACTCACTGTTACAACAAATCTATTTGTGTTTTACAGTTTTGTTTCTAAGGTTGTTTTTTTTCATTATCACTGGTGCTGCGACGCTGCCTCCTGGTGGCCACAGTTATTACTAATAATACTGAAATAACTCAATAATTAATAACTATTTGGATTTAAACTGCAGGTCAGTTTAGAGGTGGATGAAGTTTACATAACCAGATTTAACTGGGTTTTGGTGATTGGTTTGCGCTCTTGTAATTTTTAATGCTGAATTTTACACAATTTGTTGTAAAATTTACCTTTTACATCTTTCCTTTGCTCTTATGCTGCATATCTGTGTCCTTTATTATGTTTTATATATTGTTACTGGGTAAAGAACTTTGAATTTCTACTTGTATGAAGTGTGCTGTACACATAAAGCTGCTTTGCCTTGTTTTAATGGTATAATCGTTTTCCGGTGTTATTGTATATTTTCATTTCATTAAGCATTAAGTTTTAAATTCAAATGGTCACTGGTACCAACATGTGTGTGTGTGTGCGTGTTCACCTGTCGAAGCTGTATGTTCCAGGGTGACTGATTGATCGCTTCATCTGGACAAACAGACGGAGAGAAGAGAAGAGACGATGTGTTAATACAACTGTAATACACTCCAGATTCCTACATTTCTGCAGCTTCCTGAATGTCTCAGTTTCATAACAACAGTTGCAATAAAAAAAAAATGTTTTTCTTGCATCATTTACATTTTGAGCCAATTTATTAAAACATAATTGATTTCCTCTAATCGTTTTTGCAAAGCTTGTCTGTTTTAATTAGATTCTGTTTGGTTTTTATTGGGACTGAGGTTCAAATATTCTCCTTAA
>NC_140921.1:7872453-7968941 GCF_045865225.1 Trachurus japonicus | reverse complement strand
AGCAGAAGTAAGTGATATATTTGTGTTAATATAAGTCTTAAATAGTTATATCTTCCGACAGCAATCACTTACATAGAGTGTTTGGACTGAAACACGGATCTCTCAGTCACTCTGCTCTGCTCTGAGCCGAAGAGAAAACATTTATCGTATCCTACAGTTTTTATCCAATGAGGAGAGAGAACGGCATGCAGGGCTGTGTGTGCAGCCAAGGAACGCCGTGAATGTGGCGACGTAGGGACGAGGACTGTTATGGTGCGTTCAAGGAAACTCGTATTTTTCCGACCGTGAAGTGGTACCAGTTCGATCTGGTACGAGTTCACCGGTCGGAAGTTACGAGTGGCCGTTATAGTGACTTTCACCGGTAAAACAGGTCGGAAAAACACGAGTGGGTTGCCTGAAACGCTACAAAGTCGTAAGTTGTGACTTGAAGCTGTAATTTACGATTTCAAAAGCCTGCCTGGAACGCAGCATTAGCGAAAACGACCGGATCGCTTACTTCTGCTTTAACAAGATACTTTTCTTCTTTTACTGTTGTTATTGACTTAATATATTTGAATTTAGCAGAGAAAGTGTTGATTACTCGTTCAGGGGGTCGGAGGTCAGGGGTCAAACTCTGGTTGGCCAGGGTCATACACTCCTCCAACGTCCTGATGAAGGTGGCACATGTGGCACTGAGGAGAGACGCCTGAAGAGAGACAGAGTAATTAATAATAATGATTATGTGTATAGCTGCAACAGGGCCAGAAAGTCCATGACTGATTCAATTATTAAAAAATGATTACTTATTTACTATTGCTGTCATTTCTATTTATATACCGGTAATATAATTTCTTATTGTACTGGGACATGAGCAGATATGAATTTCCCTCCTACATGTTTGTAACAAGTTTGTTCGAAAAAAAGAAAATCTACCAATTGATTGATCAATAAATGGTCTAACCATTACAGTTTAACAGTACATGACATATAAATACGCACACATATACATGACTCTGCTGTAAAACCTTATGATTTTTTAAAAATTTAAACACAGAGTTGTTTTTTGTTACCTCGGAAGTGGGCGTGGTCTCTGTGTCAGCGCTGTGCTGTGATTGGATGGTTTGCACCTGCTGGACGAGGAGGTCGCAGTACAGACGGAGCTCTGACATCTTCGTCTTCAGACAGTCTGGACCTGGACAAAGAAAATGATGTTGAATTAAACTTTTTAAACTTTGACTTCACACTGAGTCGAATTATTGAAGCTTCTGCAGCGTTCAACATATTTTAACACCACGTAAAATGTGATTTAATCTTTTTTTTATGGCTCAAAGAATGAAAGAAAAGCAGCAGGATTCATGCGACTTCACAAGTTTAAGCTAAAACTCACCTTTAAATTCTCTGACTTATTCTCCACTGTGGCTCTGTGTATCTACAGAGTTTCATCTACTTCATCTCCATAGACTCTCATGTTAAAATGTCCGACAATAAACATGTTTATCTCTCGAAATCTTAAGTGGTCAGGAGTTTTTATTTCCCGTGAGGAATAAAAAGTCATCATCATTATAGAGTTTAAACACGATGTGCAACGTGCCACCGCTCCTTAGCCTCGCTATTTCTGCTGTTATGATCGTCAAAATTAGATTAAAATCACTACTTTCTCTGCACAAGTAAGAAAGAAGAACAAGCTTCTGCTTTATAAAATGACGCACACTGTGTTTAAAAGAAAATATTTTACCCCAGATAATGTCACCACAGAGTGAAGCTTTAAAAAAAAAAGAAAATCCTTTTTGGTTTTTGATGAAAAGCTGGTTCTGTGTGTGTGTTTGTGTGTTTACAGGTGATTTCCCAACTGAAATAAACAAACAAACAGTGTGAACCTCTGTGGTTGTGATTGTCCAGTGTTCCTGCTTTGGACGAGCCCAAAGCCACGAGCCACCGCTGTCTCTCTGCTGCGTTCACTGCCCGCACGTAGAAATGCTGCTCGCCGGGGATTATCAGCTCCAGACGAGTGAGATCCGTCGGGTGAACTGAAAACGTAAAGCAGACGGTTTGACGGATGTGTTTACACTTAGAGCGGTGAATGATTTATTTTTATCTTTTTATAAAAACAGCAGTCTCACCTTTAATGTCACACACGGACATCTTGATGGATCCTTTGCTTCCTTTGCCGACGTCGTCCTCGCTGTCGTAGTAAGAGATGACTCCGTTCTCCAGGACGAACCAGCGCGGCTGCCAACCTGAGGACGGGAAAACAAACATTTTACATCAGAGGAAGTGCAAAATTAATAAAAAAGAACACAGAAAAGTACTTTCTCTTTCCCGTTGTTTTGCTAATCTTTCTCTCGCACATGTGCATTTGTTTTCAACGAAGCCGGCAATAAATCAATCCATGGAGCGGTGGATAATGTTATTTATTTATCATATAAGATGTTTCCATGTGTATATTTGTGTATACTCTGAAGCTGTTTAATTAAGGTAAAAATGTAATATAGCAGAGTTAAGGTAAAAAAAATCCTGCATAGTTCCTCTTTAAAAGGATGTAAATGCACTTTTGTTTTTTGCTTTTTTAATTACCCCTTTAATTCAGATTTGGTGCAGAGGTGTTAGTTTGGAACAGGACGTCATGTGACGCAGCAGATTAAAGTTTCTCAGCTAAGCAGCAATAAAAGTTGGGAAACTGTCACTCCACATAAAGCGGAGCGGTCTCATGACTCAGCTCTGACAGAGCAGACACAGTGGGAGCGTTACAGTTATAAGTGGAGTAAACTCTGTTCTCTTCCTCTATTATTTATAGACGTGCTGCTGCGCTGCCATCGCTCAGGTCAGATGCCACTTCTGTTTCTACTGACTGTCGTGCATGTGACTCTGACACTAAGTACGTTTACAATTGGGCAGTTATTTGTGTGATATTTATATTTCTGCTCTGTCACATTTCAGAGGTAAATATGTTTTTTTTTTTTTTTTTTACTTACAGCTGCATCCAATATTATAAAACAATAAAAACCATTCAGAGTGTTTTTGGAGCACTGTTATTCTTTATTTCTTATCTGTGCTCTACATTTCTGAAATGTTTTAGAGATTAAATTACAAGTCAGTTACCTGTCCAAACTTTCCATCCAACTCTATATAAAGTAGATAAATCAAGCTCAACCTTGACCTGCTGCAACAGTAAACCACTGCTGACACTAACAACCTAATTATGTAACATCTAATAATAATATATCAATTACTAGGTATTTTCTCTTTTCAAATATTTACGTAATAGCTGAGTTAAGGTTTTATAATGAAGTGGTTTTCTGTAAGTCAGCATGTAACATTATGAAGAAGTGGTTTCCTGCCAAAAAACCCTTCTATCACATCATTTAACTTCCTTTATTTCCCCTAAATGTGACAAAAATCTACCACAGCTGTGAACATAGAGCATTTCTCCTAAAACTTGTGCACAGTCAAACAAAGTCAGTTCATGTAATTTGCGAATTAATTCACTGAAAAACTCCTACAGTTGTGTAAGAAAATAAACAATGGGTTTTTGCAACCAAATAGGCTAATACTTTAATACTGTATTTCTGGTAAGAGTTTTACATATTATGAGCATTTTTTAGACTGTTGTAATGGAATTTTTCCTACATTAAGTAGCTTTTCGATGCCAAATCAGCATAGGTTCATTAACTTATTGTCATGACAACTATAATCTGTTGCTGATATAAAGGAAAAAATTACACATTTTTGGAGCCTACATCATTGTTCATGAGAGAGAGTCCTTTAACTTAACTTAATAATTAAGTTAATTTACAATGATACCGGACATGACATGGGTCAGACAACACTTTTGGTGAATTTAGGAGAAATATTGTAAAACACCTTTACTGTAATGTGTATTTTCTACCATTTCTTTCCTCTAGTCTGAAATAGGACGTGTCAATGAAGCAAAAATAGCCCAAAATCTCACAATGTTTTTGACTGTAGTGTCTCGCCTTAATCACATTAAATTCCGTTGGTGTTAATGTTAGATTGTTAGCAACGTTAGTTACCAACGGTTAAAAAAAAAACGGGTAAGTTTTAACATGCTACCTGTTTGCTAACTGACTCAAACACCGTCAGTCACCGTCCAAGTCGCGGTGTCTACGGCTGCACGTTAAGACAACATGATCAGACAGGTGTCAGTCACACACACGGTCCACTCACCTGTCATGTAATTCGTCCATTTGTACAGAATCCCCTCCATCGTCTCTCCTTACAGCGGCTAACTTTAGCCTCCGAGCTAACTAGCCTGTAGCTGGCTAACGGAAGCGCAGCCGCTCAGAGGGCGAGCTTCATCTCGAGCTGCCGCTTCTCTGAAGATGTGTCAAGTGTCCGTGGTTTGTGTCGGAGGAGAGTTAATGTCATGACGAGGGTTTGTTTGTTTGTGCTGAGCTGAGCTGTGCAGCTAAACTTGGAAACAGACAGGACAGTCAGCTGATGGACGGGGACGAGAGAGAGGAGAAAAAATGTCAACAAAACAGCAGCTTCCTGTACGGAAGGCTGCAGGGGTCAATTCAAAATAAAAAAGGAAAATACAAAAAAAAAAACATTGGCATTTGAACGCAACGCAATGAATGACGTGGAGAACAAACTCAGGATTTTAGATTTTATTTAGGCCTATATTGTATTATTTCTCTGTATGATATTATAATATTGTACTTTTAGATAGATAGATAGATAGATAGATAGATAGATAGATAGATAGATAGATAGATAGATAGATAGATAGATAGATAGATAGATAGATAGATAGATAGATAGCCTAGATAGATAGCCTAGATAGATAGATAGATAGATAGATAGATAGATAGATAGATAGATAGATAGATAGATAGATATGATCTTCTGTTATATGCTTGAGCTGCTGCTACTAGTGAATTCTCCAAATGAGGGATAAATAAAGTCTCATCTTATCTAAGGATTAACATCCTCTAACAACTGTTTTGAATGACAACACTCAGCAGTATCTCTATACAAGTAGTTCACGTTATTAGCAGTTGATGTGCCAGATGATTCTTCGTCTTTGTTTTACCTCCATCAGGTAACTTGTGTGTAAATATGCAGCTGCTGATTGAGGCAAGTGTTTACTAAACATTATTTGGTAACACTTTATTTTAAGGGGTCCTTGTTCCTGTGTATCTACCTAATTAATTACAGTGTAATTACCTATGTAACCGTATGTAATAACATGTACTTACATTGTAAATACATAGTGTATTTTGGTGTACTTACAGGTCCTTGTTACACTTGTAATAAGAAATGCCAAAGTGGCCTCTCCCTGCACAAGCATTTCTTATTACAAGTGTAACAAGGACCTGTAAGTACACCAAAATACACTATGTATTTACAATGTAAGTACATGTTATTACATACGGTTACATAGGTAATTACACTGTAATTAATTAGGTAGATACACAGGAACAAGGACCCCTTAAAATAAAGTGTTACCCATTATTTACACCCTGTAACAGATGTAACTGTTTACGGTGTTGTAAACTGATCAAACTTAACCCATAAGAACCCAGACCTATTTATCCTTGAAGGAAAATTAAGTGGGGTGAAACACAGACCAAGTGGAATGCATGGAACACATTTTTGAATTTTTTTTTTAAATAGCGCCACCTATTGTCAGAGATCTGGAATGTTGCATATATGTCACATCGGGCGTTTTTTGGTATCTTAAATTTTCACTTGAAAATAAATGGGCTTAACATTTTCTTTTGCTCTGTAACACAAATTTGACCTTTTATTTGCATTTCCATAACATATATCAAAATTACAAATTTGCTGGTTACTATTAACACCTTTTTAAGACAAGTTTCACAACAAAAAAGGGCAAACACTATAGAAATGCGAATATTGCCTCATATTGAAGGCTTTAACCAGTTACTGAAGCCTTAAAAGCTGTGCAACCACAATTTTCTTTCCAACTACAAATACCTTGGCATCTGGATGGACAGTTGTCTTAATTTTAAGCACCATATCACCACCCTCATTGCTAAACTAAGAACAATACTTGGCTTTCTATACAGAAATAAGCACCGTTTCCCTACTCACCACAGGAAAAAAATTGGAGACACAATTTTTTCTCTGTTTTAGAGTATGGAGATGCCATCTATGGAAGAGCTGCAAGTTCCACTTTGATTCCACTGGATGCTGTTTACCACTCAGCCTTACATTTCATTTCCAATGATTCATATAATACTCATCACGGCACTCTTTATCAAAATGTCGGCTGGTCATTTCTGACAGTACGGGGAAAACAGCATTGGTTTTTATCCATTTTTAAAGCCCTGTCACAGTTATTGTCTCCTTATTTATCATCTCTGTTAACTATGGAATCACAAAACATTGGTACCCACTCACAGAACTGATAGTTGGGTCATATTCCATTCGTCAGAACTGAGCTGGGTAAAACATCCTTCTCTCACAATGCACCACATGGACCCCTCTCTCCCATCAGTACAGCAGTCCAGAACCCTTGTCTCAAACCTGGTTCATGACTGTTTGACTGTGTTAACTTTTCTTATTTGTTTCCTAATATTTTCTTATGTAAACTCTCATTCTTCTTTGCTGTATTTGTTGTTCTGTATACAACATCTATTGCACGTCTGATGGTCGTCAGTACATCCTGAACACTGTATCCTATTTTGTTACAGAAAATACAGCAAAAAAACATAATTACATTAATATGGGACCAGCATGGGATACTAAAATCTTGTTAATTTACTGAGAAGAGTGTCTCTGCTAAATCTGTGGTTCAATTTCCGGACTGATATATCATTTTATTAAATATTGATTGAATTTGACATTATTTTTATGTTAACATTTTAAAATTATGTTTTAAATTGAACAACATAGAGTATATTAATTCAAAATACCTGAATCACCTAATTTAATTGAGCAGTTCTTTCCCATTTTCCTCATTGTGACATAGGCGTCACATGGTATTTTTCCTGACTTTTTTAAGGCTAAGGCCCGATGTGGCGTATATGTCACAGCAATATTTTCTTAAGTTGTTTTATATGAGTTTCTTCAAAAAATGAGGTCAGAACAGGTTAAATACAACAAGGGACATGTTATAAAAGGATTTGCATTGTGAAATGGGTGGTGGCTTATTTTATTGACAGAAAGCAAGCTTTTTAAAAGTAGCTGCCTCTGTGAAATGTGCCAACTCTGCTGGCCACCATCTTGGAAATGTTGTCATGGATAGAGAGATTCACAGAGAGTCATGTGACTGCACCAGGATGTTGAGTAGATGTCACTTAGGGACTTTATGAGTTAAAAGTTCAACATAAATATGTGTAAGGGGCTTTCCAGGACACTTGAAGGCAGTGTGACACCCGTGTCACCGTGGGTCCTTATGGGTTAAAGTGAAGGATATAGATAGATAGATTCAAATTCAAATTTTATGTATTTACTATAGGCACCTTTCATGCTAAAAGCAACAAGAAAGAAAACAATCAAAGAGAACCCAACCCCCAATACACCCACACACACCCACATACACACTCACAAGCTTGCACACCCACTTACTAGCTGTCATTAGTGAGACATTAGAGAGACATGGCCAGGCACCAACACCTGAGGCGAGAAGAAAAGCCACCTTTGGGGACCAACCTGAGAGCCATCACAGAGAGACAACCCCGAGGAGGCCCCACACCACCCGGGCCAAAGCCATCCACAGGACAACACCCCCATCGGTAGACCAAAAGCAACTCCCAGTGTGGCAGACCCCCAGGAGGAAATAGAGGTAGGCTCCTACTTGTTGTAACGTCTTCAGGTCTGTTTTGGGTGCATTGCCCTTTAAGCACCATTACAGCAGTTTTACGACTGCCAGCTGGTTTCTATGGAAGCCCATTTCCGCCACTTGATGAAAAAAATGAGATAGGCTACTAAGTCAAAATTATCAAAGTCATAATGAGATAGCTACTAAGTCATAATTATGAGATACTAAGTCATAATTGAGATACTAAGTCAAAATTATGAGATAGCTAAGTCAAAATTATGAGAACCTGTTTTAAATGATCTCATAATTTTGACTTAGGTATCTCATAATTATGACTTAGGCTATATCTCATTATTTTGATTTAGCTATCCCATTATCTCATAATTTTGATTTAGGCCTATCTCATAATTTTGACTTAGCTATCTCATAATTTTGGCTTCCTAGTAGGCCCTATCTTATAATTTTGACTTATTTTGACTTAGCATCTCATAATGACTTAGTATCTCATAATTTTTTTTCATCAAGTGGCAGAAATGGGCTTCCATAGGTTTCCGCCCCTATAGTGGGAATCGCGGGCTCAGAGCATGGATGCACACACACACCCACCCATACCCACACACACACACACACACACACACACACACACACACACACACACACACACACACACACACACACACACACACACACACACACACACACAATAATGCAGCCATGGCTCAGGATGTACTGTAGCTGCAGCTGAACATGTTGCCTCCATGCTCCTCCGATAGAATTGTATTACTGCGGTGTTTCCATTATTAGGTGAGCATTAACATTAATGTGTAATGTTTTTAATGATGTGCTGTATATTATGAAGGTTGTCGTTAATCGACCGAATTGAGATTATTGGTTTGTTGACGTCGTGTACCTGCTACGTGTTTTGAAGGTAACTGAACGCTATCTCGAGCCATGTTGTAGGTAAAGCAGTGTCAATTCAATTCAAAGCGCTTTATTAGCATGACCGTTAAAATACAATGTTGCCAAAGCAAATAACAGCAATACAGACAATAAATAAAAACAAACACAAAAAGAACCAAGAAATAAGGCTGCTCCCCTCAATAACAAATATACACATAGTTCATATTACAGTAAGTGATGATGATGATGATGATAATAATAATAATAATAATAATAATAATACATAAAATAAAGAAAAACAACAGAAGATACACGTAGTTCATATTAAATGATGATGATAATAATAATAATAGCCTACATAAAATAAAGAAATGCAAATCAACAACAAAATGTTCATATTAAATGATGATGATAATAATAATAGGCTAATAATAATAATGATAATACATAAAATAAAGAAATGAAAAACAACAACAACAACAACAATATTATATATCATATCAATAACAGCTTTCATGTGTTTCTGTAGTATCATGGCAGAGTGTTACATATTGTGCAGCTAACTTTACAAATTGTGGATCATCACCCAGACAGACTTTTAACAGTTTATCACGTGTTTTTCCCTGATATGATGGACCTGCTGCAGTTATCTGCAGTAGGAAAACCTCTCTCTCAGTTTGGTACAGGGGGCAGGAGAGGAGAAAATGGGCCTCAGTTTCTATTTCTCCCGAAGAACAGTGTTTACAGACTCTAAATTCTCTGAGCTATACCATTCTTTCTTATGCCGACCTTTTTCAACCTGTAGTTGATGGTCGGTGAGTCTGTAGCTACATTGTTAGTGTTCGTCTGTTTGGGGTTATGTATGCTGACCAGATATTGTGCAACTGGAGAATACTCTATCCAGTGAGTGATAGCATTCCAATTTACTGATGGATTTGATTTCATTCTTCCAATTGTCCATGTAAGTCTTTTTATTCTCTTTGTCTATAGATAGCAGGTGAGTTCTGGAGAGAGTTGGGTAAGAGTAAGAGAAAGGCTCTGTGGTGATAGGAATCAGGATCAGCTTGTGCTAAGTGAACCTGGAACTTACTGTAATTGACCTTTTGATCATGTGTAGAGAGAGAGGGAAGTGTCCCAGCTTTACATGCATGGTTTGGACTTGGAGGATTGAAGGTTGAGTTTTTCTGTGGGTGTTGTGTCCCATGAGGTGTGTGCCTCTGGGTCAACTGCACAGTCTGGACCCGCCTTATGTTTTTTTGACGGGGCAAAATCCAAATAAAACGCCAAGATCTAATTGTTTTGAAGCTTGCAACACTTTTAAACTTTTTTTAATAGCCTATAATGAAATAAAATGCTTTTAAATGTTCTATTGCATGGGGTTACTATTGGTTTTGTATGCTAATGGGAAATTTATCTGACAGTGTGGGCCAACGTTTTCACAAAAATATGACATTTCATATTTTATGAACATGTTGGCCCACACCCATAGCTTATAATTTTATTTCTGTTTAATTTAAGCACACAGTATTAAAAGTATCTCGGTTTCATTAACTCAAACAAAATGTGCCAGCCAAGCGAGCTTCCAAAAACATCAATATTATACAGATACATACTGTATTTGACGTGCATATAAGATTATCGTAGTAGCTAAACATATTATGGTCAAAGTTCGTCATTACACTGTCAGATACATTTTCGACAAAAAACTTTTATGACATTAAACGAACAATGTGATTCACGTTCGATACTCACATTCCTACTGCCATCCATATGTCCATGTTTCGTATACATTATCTGTATCCATTAGCATACAGGTGGCGCTATGGCAAAAAACCAAGGTAGTCGTTTTCGTTTGTTTTTCTTGCCATTTTTTTTGTTGTGTGTTTTCAGCGATGGAGGTACTTCAGATGCTGAGGGAAAGTGAGGAGCAAGTCAATGACGAGGACGAGGACAGCTCTGATATTGACAGTGCGGACTCGGTCGAAGAAGATGCTTTTGAGCAAGGGGAAGATGTCTTGGTCGACCAAATGTAAGTAATTACCTATATTGAATTGTTGTTAAGTCACCGATCATGCTAAGTTTTTTTCTGATAGTAAAATAAATAACAAAATATAAAATAAGCTGGACTAGTAAAGCAGAATTGTGCTGCAAAATGGCGGGCCACTTGTTCAAGTGTAATCCACTCATAAGACATAATTGCTGACAGTGTGTTTGTGTGAGAATGAATGAATTGTTTTTATTTATTTTAGAATATGTAGCAAGGTGGATGGATAGATGGATATATGTGTGTGTGGTGGTGGTATATGTAGTGAATTCATAATCATGACTACTCACAAAATAATATTGCTTTTTCTTTTACTTTTTGTCAGTAATGAAGATGCCTCTCCTTCCTGTCCCTGTCCTGTTCCTGGACCCTCCACTGCGCTTATGCAGTCTCCAACCAGCCCTCGTCCACCATCACCACCTGCCAGTCCTCCTCAGCCTCCCAGTCCCAACTCCCAGTCTTTCTCCCCGCCTGTTAAAAGTCCTCGCAAGCGTGCAGCTACTGTGAGTACAAGAAGATCGCCAGCAAAGAGGCAGACTCAGAGGCTTGCTGTTGTCCCACAGCATCAGGATCAGAACCAGTGGCATGGCGTTGACGAAGAGGACAAGCTCCCTCATGGGTTCTCCTTCTGTCCACAGAGAACTCCTGGAGTGCAACTGGATCGTCAGAAGGACCACAGCCCTTCTGAACTTTTCATGCTGTTCTTCAGTGAAGATGTCGTGAAGGTTCTCTGCCAACATACAAACGCGAATGCAAAACGCCGGCGCCTGAGAGGACCGTGGAAGCCTGTGGACACCGAGGACATCATGAAATACCTGTCCATCGTCGTATATCTCGGCCTGGTGAAGCCCTCCGCCATGCGAGACCTGTGGAGGAAGGATCGCCTGCACAGCCACCCCTTTCCCTCCAGTGTGATGGCAGGCTACAGGTTTGAGCTGATCGGGGCGTTCCTGCACATGAGCGACCCAGCAGCTGACCTTTTGAATGACCAGCTTAGAGGCCAGCCTGGTTACGACCCCCTGTTTCGCCTGAAGCCACTACAAGACCAGATCCTGATGGCATGCAAGGCACATTACCATCCCTACCAGAACATCGCCATTGATGAACGCATGGTAGCCTCAAAAGCTAGGCATGGCATGAAACAGTACATGAAGGACAAGCCGATAAAGTGGGGTTTCAAGCTGTTTGTACTGGCTGATAGCAAGACAGGCTACACATGCAACTTCAGCGTGTACCAGGGGAAAGCACTCACTCCTAGCGGAAATGAGCTGAGTTATGATGCGGTTGTGAACCTGCTGGACGTGCCCTTCCTCGGGACAGGCTACAATGTGTACGTGGACAATTTCTACACCAGCACAGCTCTTTTTCTCCATCTCCACCAGTTACACTACGGGGCCTGTGGCACCATCAGGGAAAGCAGGCTTGGTTTCCCGAAGAACAGGCGTAACACTCTCCCGACGACAGCAGAACGAGGGGACATGAGGTGGATCAGGGAGGGTCCCCTGCTGTACGTCAAATGGAAGGACACGAGGGATGTAACCATGTGTTCTTCGCTTCATAAGGCCTATGGCGGAGACACGGTGCAGCGGCGGGTCAAGAGCCCCGATGGCAGCTGGACGAGGCGCTCTGTACCCGTACCTGAGCCGGTGAGGGAGTACAACAAGTACATGGGGGGAGTGGACTTGTCTGACGCTCTCATCAAGTACTTCAGCGTGACCCAGAAGACGATGAGGTGGTACAAGAAGATGTTTCTCCACTTTGTCGACATCGCCGTGGTCAACAGCTTCATCCTTTACAAGGAGTTGGCTATGGAGAAGCAGAGGACTCCCCTGACCCAGAAGAGCTTCAGGGAGGCACTGTGCTTGGAGCTGGCTGACTTCAGGGGGGTGACCACTGAGAGTGAGGAGCCCAAAGCAGAGCCACAGGAGGTCAAAGCAGAGCCACGGGAGGCAGCTGCTGAAGACAGGCTGAAGGGATGCTTTCCTGTACCCGTCTCAGATGTGAGCGCTGCAGATCCTAGGAACAAGGCCACCACTGGGAGGCAGTACTGTGTTCAATGCCGTGCTCAGGGAAAGCGGAACAAGACCATTTTTAAGTGTAGGTCTTGTGATGTGCCTCTCTGCATGATTGCGGATCGTCTCTGTTTCACTGAGTGGCATGACCGCAAGAGCAGTCAGAGACCCTGAAGGACTGAAATTGTCCTGACAGACAATTGAACTTGTAAATAGTTGTTTTTACAGAGTTTTTAGTATGTTTTTTTCCTGTGTTTTTCAAAAGTTCCCAGTTTCTCCAGCGTGTTCATGTTTTTTCTAGTTCATGAGTTCAATTTTTGCCTCATAAAGTCCAACCCCTTGTCCACATCATAGGAGGTGGTAACAGCACATACAGTATATTTTCAACACAACTGGAAATATTCTTTATTTTCATTACTAATTGTGCTGGCAAATGGGGCTCTGGTGAAAATGATCTTTTTTGTGCACTGAAGATTAGAAAGGTAGGTTGAAAAATGTTATTCTTTCATTCATGAATGATTCATCATACATATTTTGTCCACACTGACATAACACTTGCAGCTGTAGCATTAGCCTATCTCTTCAAATGGCTTACTGACATTTTACCGTATTTTATTACAGGGATGAAGGTGCTTCTTGCTCCTAGACCTGCTCTTCACATGACACAGTTTGCCAGTCTTCTCCACTCACCTGGTCCCTCTGACCCCCCACCCCCAGTGTCACCAAGTAAGCAAGGTCTCTACAAAAAGTGTGTTTTTACTGCCCCATGTTTTAATGTAGTCAAGGTGTGGAGGCTGATGCACACCTAAAAAATCTTGAAAAACAGGTGCGTTGGAGCATAGGTTAGGAGTGAACAAAGGAAAAAAGGGTCTCCCGCACACAGGACCTTTTTCAAGCAGAGATTTAATGTAATAATGAAACTCAATAATAAAAGTCAATACATGAAATATTTCAAAGGTCTTTGTTCATTTAAGCCACCACTGATGGTTGTGGGATGTTTACTTCTGGTTACAAAGCTTCAAAATAACAATAACAATATACTGTAGACCTGCTTCTTCCATCTGTCCGTATCCTCCATTTTGTTTCTATCCTGGAGCTCCTGGCTAACTTCGTCTCTCTCAATTAACTCCGACTGCATGAACTTTTTCGGCTGATATTTAGGCATTCTCGAAACCCGCAGTCCTAAATTCAACTGTACTCACATTTTTTAAACTTATTCGGTTGTTGTGGGCAATTTTTTACTTTGAAATGTCGGGAGCAACTTTCCTATGCTGCCATCGCTTGTCAAACCGGAAGTCCGCATAAAATAAAATAAATAATAAATGATTAAATTTAGCTGAAATCATGTAAGATAAGGATTAAATATGATATGAGGCCTGATTAAAAGGAATAAAAACGATAACAGAAATCAATTAAAAGCCTGATTAAAAAGGTGGATCTTGAGCCTCTTTTTAAAAACCTCAACAGTCTCTGCGGCCCTGAGGCTTTCTGGCAGGCTATTCCATAATCGGGGGCCATAACTAAATGCCGCCATTGATGTGCCAGATGATTCTTTGTTCTTCGTCTTCGTTTTACCTCCATCAGGTAACTTGTGTGTAAATATGCAGCTGCTGATTGAGGCAAGTGTTTACTAAACATTACTTTAATGCATCATTGGATTTAAACAAGCTTCACCACACAAACTGGTTGTTTTGTAGGGATTAGTTGTTACTAAATATTTACACCCTGTAACTGCCAGATGTAACTGTTGTAAACTGATCAAACTTAAAGTGAAGAATAAAAGATGTGACTGTTGACTGTAACTTAATCATGGTGTAAATCCTGAAGATTTTAAATTGAATTTCAAAGACAGAAACTAACAACAACAACAAAAACAGTTTTGCAAGAAAGAGCTAAGACGCAACTTGAAAGAAGAAAATAATCATATCTCTCTCTCTGGTCTGTAGAGAAGAAGCATTAGATTTCGGGAGGTGATGAGTCACAAACTCTTCAGGCAGTGATGTCATATATGATGTCATATCCTGACAGGTTCACCTGTTCACAAACATTTTCTCTTCACTGCAGCACTTTACATTTTATTTTACTTCCACAGTCATCAGCCATGGAAACAGCGACAGATCAAACTCCCCTCAGAGTCTCCAGTCGAAAGTCTGGACTCCCCACAAGATCACGCAGCTGCTGCAGAGCTGAAGAGCTCAGGTTGTTTCCATCCAGGTCCAGTTCTCTCAGGTGGGAGGGGTTGGACTTCAGAGCTGAGACCAGAGAAGAACAGCTGATCTTTGACAACCTGCAGTTCGCCAATCTGAATAAAGAATAAAATAAAATCAAATGAGTCCTGATCAGTGATCAGTGTCTAAAATGAGTAGAGGGACTGTGTCCTTCTGTTATTGTAGGTCATCAACATGTGGCCTTCTACACACATCATCCACATGTCAGCACAGATTCATCAGCTGCTGCTGACCTCAGGTCAGTCTGTCAGGTTACACCCCGCCTTTCCGAAGCCCCGCCTTTCCGACAATAGACTTCCATTCATCGTAATAGCGGGGAGAAAAAAAGTGTATTTCTATTACTGTGTGGGAGATCTCCAACAACGGAGTCGGGGAGAAAGCAAGTGGGACAGATCTGCCCAGTCCCTGAGCAGCGCACGTTTCACAGACAAGCCACAAAGCAGAATGTAAACAACGTCACGCGGTTCAGCACCTTGGACAGCTGCCGGGGGGAGGAGGGGGTGTCGGAGTAGCGGTGTTTCGAAGTGGGGCTATTTCGGAACAGCGGGGTGTCGAAGTGGAGGGGTGTCGGAATGGAGAGCTGTCCCCAGTCTGTCAATATACAATCAATATCTCACACCTTAAGGTCTTTCTTGATCCTGGTCACATGCACGCACGCACACACTATCATACAATCAATATCTGATCAGATGTGTTGGACTAAACACTGACTACAACACTGTGATTCAGGACTGGATCAAAGTTTAAAAATCCAGTCCTGATCCAGGACTAAGGGCGTGTTTCCACTGCAGGAACTTTGGGGGCCCCGTCGGTGTGTGTTTCCACTGTAAGAACTTCCCCAGCAGGGCCATTTACAGGAACTTTTATGGGGCCGAAAGGAGTCCCAGCCCAACCCAGGTACTTATGGCGCATTTCCACTAGCACGGCTCAGCTCGGCTCGGTTTGGTTGTGTTTCCATTACAACTGAGTATCACTAGTGCCGCCGTGACGTTATTTACGTGACGCCGAGCAACGCTCTAAACTCTGTAAATATATAACTTTAGCAACATTTGAATCATTTTCAGGCGAGAAAGTAGTCGTTTAGATCCCCAACGTGTTGAAAATCTGACAAAATACCAGCTGTTTACAATTTTGTTTCGACAAAGTCGGCGTTACTAAAGCTAGCCGTAGTGAGCAACACACTTCCGGTTATTTTCACAAAATAAAATACCCGTTGCCTTTTATCATAAGGAAAGCCATTACGATAGAATTGGTGCTTTTACTTTGTAAACAGGAAGTGAACCTACCCTCGCTGTAGCTAGCTTTAAACCGCCGTTTTGACTGCTCTCGTCCCGTTAACGGCATTTAACCGTTCAATATGCCTTACCGGAGAGTCTTGCCAGCTCTGAGATCGGCCTGGTTCATTGTAAAACATTTATTTATTGATGTAAATGTGGTGTTTTCTGTGCGTAGCCTACAGACCCCAAGGCAGTGCTGCTCTTGTGTCTAACCACAAACAAACTTCTGCTACAGCCACAATAGTTAGATTTCATCAATGAGACTAACATTTATCCCCTAAAAAGAGTTTAACCAGCCGGTGGTAAACCTCTAAAAGCCATCGGGTAAGTTAATTAGCGGTCGTTTTCTCCCCGGGGTGACGATGGTAGGCTGGCCGGCGGAGCACGTCAGGAGCTGGGCTGCTGCCTCTGTGATGGCACGGTCGCTGCTCGGACCTGGAGCTTCACTTCTCCCAAAAACATCGGGGCAAACTTCTAAACAGCCGTCGTTTGGATAAACTAACCGCACATGGGGATCTAAACAGTTACTTTCTCGCATGAAAAAATATTAAAACTTAATAAGGTCACGTAATAACAGAGCCAGTCTCAATATTAGAAATTCTCTGGTAATAACAGGCTTCAGCAGGAACATTTCTGTTGTCGGTCGTCGCTTCCAGTGACGACACTCATCGTCCAATCAGTGGAAGGCAGTTGGCTGACGTCACGTTTTAGTAACGCTTCGGCTCGCTTGGAACCAGGGCTGAGGTGATACCAAAAGTGTACCTGTTTGCAGGTACTGCGTGCTAGAAACACGCAAATAGCGCGCCGAGCCGAGCCGAAGCGCGCTAGTGGAAATGCGCCATTAGATCGGTCCCAAAAAACTCCCGGGTGGGGCTTGAGATTTACTCTGTGCTGATTGGTCAAACTCAGAGTGGGTCATGACGCCAAGAGATAGCCACGAAATAAGCCACATCTTAAAAACTTAGCATCATTAAAACGGGGAAAAATAGAGAATAAATCAGTAAAAGACGCATGGGAGTAGCAGTATTAACAAAAAAATTGTATGACAAATACTCGATTGCACGATTACCTGACTATCAAGACAGCAAATAAAACCCAGCTTTATTAGAAAGCGTCTATACTACCGGAAAAAAACAAAAACAAGAGCAGTCTGCTGTGGAGACACGGCCGCCGAGTGAGAGGACGGTTCCTGTAGAAGTTCCTACCCCCTCCCTTTACCAGTAACTCCTGCAGTGAAAACACGCCTTAAAGTCTTTCTTGATCCTGGTCTCACACACACACACACACACACACACACACACACACACACACACACACCTGAAGTGATCAGACTATTGATTATCAATGAGGACTAAAGTGAAATGAGCAGAAAGCAAAGAATCATTCTCAGTGCGAGAAGAACAACTGGAAACATGAGACAACAACTATTTCAAACGTCCTTCATTCATTAAATCAAAGTCAATGATTCAAGTTCTGAGTGAAGATCAATCAGGTTCAGTTGTGGATCAAAGATCTAAGATCAACAGTAACAGTCAGTGAACTCACATCAGACTCTCCAGTCTACAGTCTGGACTCTCCAGAAAACCACTCAGACCCTTCACTCCTGAATCCTGCAGGTTCTTGTTGTGACCCAGGTTTAGTTCTCTCAGGTGGGAGGGGTTGGACTTCAGAGCTGAGACCAGAGAAGAACAGCTGGTCTCTGACAAACTGCAGTCCCACAATCTGAATAAAGAATAAAAGAAGAAGATAAAATGATTGATGGTTGATCAGATGTGACCTGATCAATGATCAGTGTCTAAAATGAGTAGAGGGATTTTTCCTTCTGTTATTGTGGATCAACATCACGTGGCCTTCTACACACATCATCTACATGTCAGCACAGATTCATCAGCTGCTGCTGACCTCAGGTCAGTCTGTCAATATACAATCAATATCTCACACCTTAAGGTCTTTCTTGATCCTGGTCACACGCACACACGCACACACACACACACACACACACACACACACACACACACACACACACACCTGAAGTGATCAGACTATTGATTATTGATGACGACAGAAATGAATAGAACAGAAAGTGAAGAATCATTCTCAGCGTGAGAGAAGAACAACTGGAAACATGAGACAACAACTATTTCAAACGTCCTTCATTCATTAAATCAAAGTCAATGATTCAAGTTCTGAGTGAAGATCAATCAGGTTCAGATGTGGATCAAAGATCTAAGATCTACAACAGTAACAGTCAGTGAACTGACCTCAGAGTCTCCAGTCTACAGTCTGGACTCTCCAGAAAACCACTCAGATCCTTCACTGCTGAATCCTGCAGGTCGTTGTTGTGACTCAGGTTCAGGTGTCTCAGATGGGAGGGGTTGGACTTCAGAGCTGAGACCAGGGAAGAACAGCTGATCTCTGACAACCTGCAGCCACTCAATCTGAATAAAGAATAAAATAAAATCAAATGAGTCCTGATCAATGATCAGTGTCTAAAAAGAGTAGAGAGACTTTGTCCTTCTGTTATTGTGGATCATCATCATGTGGCCTTCTACACACATCATCCACATGTCAGCATAAATTCATCAGCTGCTGCTGACCTTTTTTTTTTTTTTTTTTTTTTTTTAAATTTAACCTTTATTTTAACAGGGTAGATCCATTTAGAGCGAGCTCTCTTTTTCAAGGATGCCCTGTAGCATACAGAGTTCACAGAAAACCAAACATCAAACATCAATACAACACAATAAAATACAGTTATGAAAACAGGAGTAGTAAAATCACTAACTGAAGCGAGTGCACGTCTGAGCCCCCAAAACTGTGGTGAGAAGTAGGTTTTTGAAAGCCTCAAGTGAGATAAGTGACCTCAGGTCAGTCTGTCAATATACAATCAATATCTCACATTTTAAGGTCTTTCTTGATCCTGGTCACACACACACACACACACACACACACACACACACACACACACACACACACACACACACACACACACACACACACACACACACACACACACACACACACACACACCTGAAGTGATCAGACTATTGATTATTGATGAGGACAGAAGTGAATTGAGCAGAAAGTGAAGAGTCATTCTCAGCGTGAGAGAAGAACAACTGGAAAAATGAGACAACAACTATTTCAAACATCTTTCAAGTTCAAGTTCTGAGTGAAGATCAATCAGGTTCAGTTGTGGATCAAAGATCTCAGATCTACAACAGTAACAGTCAGTGAACTGACCTCAGAGTCTCCAGTCTACAGTCTGGACTCTCCAGAAAACCACTCAGATCCTTCACTCCTGAATCCTGCAGGTTGTTGTCACTCAGGTCCAGGTGTCTCAGGTGGGAGGGGTTGGACTTCAGAGCTGAGCCCAGAGAAGAACAGCTGATCTCTGACCAACTGCAGTGCTCCAATCTGAATAAAGAATAAAAGAAGTGAGTTGAGGACAAAGTTCCTTGTTGAAGAAGCTTCAAAAAGAAAGAAAGAACAAGCTCAGAAAATGAAAGTCAAACAGCTGAAGCAACAGGAAGCAGGTTGAACAGTCACATACAGAGAGAAAACAGCTTTTTTCTAAACTGCGAAAACAAATAGAGGTGATGATAGTGGTACACTGCCCGTCTTCTCTTAACATTGTGAAAAGCACAGTGACATGATAAATCTTGTAGACAGCCTAAATAAATACAGGTAAGTAGGTGTGTGTGTGTATACATAGAGATGAGCTACCTGATGTCAGCTACAGAGACAAAACACCACCTTCCCAAAAAGCCAGCAATGGCCTGAGAGTTGTGCTTTTTTTTCTAACCAGTTTACACTCACCATCCCATCATGTCAGCACAAACCCAGAATTTTTTGAAATATTTGCAAATGAATTAAAAAAGGAAAAACTGAAATATAACCTCAACAAGTATTCAGACCCTTTGCTCTGACTTTGCTCTTGTAGGTCATTCAACTATTTGAGTCCAGCTGTGTTGAGTTAAATAGTTTGGACATGACTTGGAAAGGTACACACCATCTCAAAGAGGAATAAACTAAATTGAAGCAGCTGAATGATCTACAGGAGTGTCAGAGCAAAGGGCCTGAATACTTGTTCAAGTGATATTTCAGTTTTGCTTTTTTAACATAAAGCTGCAAAATAACTAACCCTAACCGAAATAGTGAAAAATTTGAAGGGGGTCTGAATACTTTCCTTACTGCCTTCATGGCCTACTATAGATGGATGGATGAGTGCTTATGTCTATGTTGTATTAATTTGTAGACAAGAGGAAGAGAGATGACAGGAGGCCAGAGAGAGAGGTGACGGGGGGCGAGTCTCCTGTTTGTGTGTCTTATCAAGATTCATAGAAGTTGTGTCTTCTCTGGATGATCACCACTGATGTTCTTAAAGATGAGGTTGGTCTAATAAGATGTGTGTACTTCTTTACAGATGTAGCCTCTCAATATTGCTGTCAACATGCACCAGATTTAACACCTGAACGACACCTGAAAATTCTTAGTTGAGGACACCCTTAAGAAACAGTGACTAAAACCAGAGAAGAAAACAGATGCCACCATGACGACCCTCAGTGTGGATCAGTATAATATCAACCTCATGTCTGCAGCTCAGTGTCAACACAACTTTCACATCACAATTATCTGAACACAGAAATAAAACAGAGTCTGACCTCAGAGTCTCCAGTCTACAGTCTGGACTCTCCAGAAAACCACTCAGAGCCTTCATTCCTGAATCCTGCAGGGACAAGTTGAGGCTCAGGTCCAGGTGTCTCAGGTGGGAGGGGTTGGACTTCAGAGCTGAGCCCAGAGAAGAACAGCTGATCTTTGATAAACTGCAGCCCACCAATCTGAATGAAGAAAAAAAGCAGTGAGTTGAGAACAAAGTCCGTTGTTGACAGCGTTCATTGTCTCATCATCTGTTCAGAGCTGAAGAAGCTTCAGAAAGAACAAGTTCAGAAAGTGAAAGTCAAACAGCTGAAACAACAGGAAGCAGGTTAAACAGTCACATACAACATTAATCCTGAATGCCTAAGATTTATGGAGCTAAATCGGGCTCAAATGTTTTGTACTTGAAAAAGTAAAATTTGAAACTGAAATTTCAATTTCTGATCTTGAATTTTGAAAAATACATCAACGTATTCAAAATAAAAAATAAATGTACAAAAAGTTTTTTCAGGTTAAATATAGTTATGATCAACTCTGGTTGTTTTCATTTTTCACTTTCATAGGTTTTGATATTTGGGATCATATTGCTTTCAGTTGCATGTTTCATCTTTGCAGAATCAGATCTTAGTTTTTTACAGTTTCAAATCTTTTTTTTTTTTTTTACAGTTTCAGATCTTTCTTTTTCAGTTTCAGACTTTTGACCCAAAAATGAAAACAAATGATTTATTCAAAAGAACTAGCCTAGAAATCTAGACACACCCTAGCGGCAGCAAATATATTTGCTCCGTATGTGGGTTTAGAAACGAGCCATAGGAACTTTTTGAGTCTCGAACACCGTTTGTGTTCACCAATCACAGCGCTCTATCTGTTTAGAGAGTCGTTGGCGGGCTTAACGCGATGGTGACATACATTTTAATTGGTTTGTCAGGCTAACGACATCCTGCTCTTTGCTCTGATTGGTCGTAGCGCTACCCTATTGCGTGCAGAGGCAGTTTGAAAGACAGCCTTCATCCCGCCCCCTGGATTGAGCCGAGGTCTACCGGTCGTTTCCAGACTATACATTTTAGTGATATAGTCTGGCCTGTCAGGCTAGGTCATAACTATATTTAACCTGAAAAAACTTTTTGTACATTTATTTTTATTTTGAATACATTTTTCAAAATTCAAGATCAAAACTTGAAATTTCAGTTTCAAATTTTACTTTTTCAAGTACAAAACATTTGACCCCGATTTAGCTTCATAAAGATTCAGCCACAATAATCCAGCTATGGTGGGTCACATGTTTTGGTTGTGCAGGTCTCTGAACAGATTCTGGACAGAAATGTTTAACCCTGTAAGACCCAGTGTTGCAGAATTACAACATTTTTGATTATCCCCAAAAAACGTCTAATTCTTTTTTTTTTTTTTGGTTCAACCACATTAACATGATCATTGGGTCCTATAGTTTGTTCTCACATTGCGATTGGATCCAACATTTGTATATAAGTGCCCGCCCTCAGGTCAAGAAGTCACACAACCTCCAATTTTTTGATCGAGCAATATCCCTTCGATTCACTGGACTGGATTCATCTAATTCAAGTAAGTAAAATGCTTTGAATATTTTTTTTTGTGTTTATTACAATGTCTAGAACATGAACATATATAGTTTTTGTGGAAAATATGCCCTACATTTTATTTAGAGCTTGTTTTATAGTTGTTGCAGTATTACAACGCTGGGTCAGAGTGGTAGCCAAAACAGCCCTGTTTTTGAGAGGAACTTCAATTGAAATTTTCACAATATAACTTTAAACTACACATGATTTACACATTCTAGCCTTCAGCCTTATATTGGATTACATGTTTACATATTTTTATTGTATTAGAAACTAAAGAACAAAGATATATTGCCATATTTAAACATTTTAATTTACTTAATTTCTAACCACCTTCAACACTCAGTATTTTCTCCTTATCACAGAATGCAGGACTTTCTTACAAAGAAATTCAGTTTGTGCATGCCTGCCCTTTGTCTTAGTCTCTATTGATAAGAAAATGTTCCTAGCAATTCATAGTCAAAGCAGGGATGCTCCTGGTGCATCTGTGGCATTGTCCTGGAACAGGTGTTAATGTTCATGGATGTAAGGTGTGGTTGTAAGATGGAGGCTACATGCATTTCCTATTACGATGATAATCACAGTCTCCAATAGGTCAATAGGTCAGTATTGTGTGACCAGTGAAATGTGTGAACAGGCTACTTCAGTGCAATTTGTAAACACTTCATAATGAAATCAGTCTCCCCACCGACCCATCTTTCCTGTTGGCCATATAGAATCTAGTAAGCATGTGTGCTATTTGTATATACATTTGTTTCATTTTTATTATTTCCATTTCAGAATGCCACCCGCAAGGCAAGATCATCGGTACAGCGTGCAGGATGTAATTGCCATCGTCCAAAACGGAGAGAGGACATGGGACATGTGGACATGGATTTCGACGACACTGATGCAAGTGACGAAGAATCCGATAGCGATGCCTGTGTGGACAAAGAAAACCAAGAACCTACTGATTGCCCAGCCAATGTGGACATTGAGCCCCAATCAAACAAACACATCATGCCCCGTGACAGATGTCGCAGGCAAAAAAAAAAGATTTTATCAGTCCCAATACTGATTTTTCTGGTCCAGCTCTCACTGATGATGTCAACTCCCTCCTCACACCACTGCAATACTTCCAAAAGTTTGTGTCAGAAGACATGGTTGAAGCTCTGGCAACAAATACGAATGAGTACATCATTCAAAAAGGTATACTAATACCCAAAGCAAGTGTGATGCTGTGAGACTGGGTTGGATGTCTGGGTTGGAGAACTGCTTCTGGGACTATCACTGTAAATAATATAAATAAATGTCAAAGTTCTTCTTGTTGGAATAAATGACTCTTCATAACAACATGACTGAGATTATTATTCATGTTATATACTGGCTTGGGAAAAGCAAAACCCTGCAAATGAATCCTTAGTTCTGTATTGCTGTTCAGACAATGAGTGGAAATACAGGAGATTCTGCTCCCCATTAAGCCCAACGTTGCAATATTACAACATTTCCGTAAAACCTTACTAAAACATACAATTTTTGAAAACACTCCATTTTCAGCCCCAAAGGCCTCCTACAACAACATCTGAATGGTTGAAAAAATTTTTTTTTGCGTTTTTCTATATTTGGGTTTTACAGGGTTAAAGCTCACATACCTGGTGTCAATGTAGACCCTGATCCTGTAACTGCCATCTTTGCAACAACAGCCTCAGAAGAACAATGTACTATCTTATAGTCAAATGCCAGAGCTTTTTAACGCTGATGGCTGATGGTAGTTTATTCAGTTTATGTGGATGTGTGTGTGTGTTTGTGGGCATACATGTTTGTGAGCGTGTGTGTATGAGTATATGATTTGCAGATGTTTTTATTTAGGGTATATCTATATGTGTGCGTGTGTATCTACATACTGTATACAACTTTTTTCTATTTTTATTATTTTATTTATTTTTATGTAATTTATTTTTCTGTCTTGTGAGGGGAGGTTGGGCGCGGTTAATTTGCTGTAAAATGTTAATTGTTCTGTAACCTGAAAAAAGGCTGTAACTAAAGAAAATAAACAGCCACATACAGAGAGAAAACTGCTCATTAATATTCATGAGAAGCTGCTGCTGCTTCAACACCGACAGTGACTCCGCCTCTTAAACTCTGGCAGCTCCACCTGTGAGGACAAAGTGGAGACAAACTCCAACAGGTCCAGTCAGTGAACTCACCCCAGAGTCTCCAGTCTACAGTTTGGACTCTCCAGTCCAGCACACAGAGCCTTCACTGCTGAATCATCCAGTTCATTTCCAATCAGGTCCAGTTCTGTCAGGTGGGAGGGGCTGGACTTCAGAGCTGAGGCCACGACTTCACAGTGACTCTCTGAGAGTCGACAATGAGCAAGTCTGTGAAGAGAGAAAATAAAATGTGTCAGAATAAAATCAGCTTTAAATTGTAGTAAAAACACAGTTGATGCATCTGATGACAGGATGTGATGATTTGATTAGTGATGGTGGTACGACACTGAAGCGTCGATACGTGCTTCAAACCCGCAGCATAGAACCACTGTTTCAAAACTTGCTTCGGAGCAGAAAAAAATCACGCGACATATGACGTCCGAAGCAGTAACTGCTTCACTCCCGTTCGCTCCCTGAATGAATCACCTGACTGGTTCGAGTGGTCCAATCAGCTGCTTCACTGACGGACCGGTGACCGGATGAGTCAATTTTTAATTTGAGCGCCATAAACACTTTATAACGGCCGTAAACATTGTAGCATTTGTGGGTTGTAGTAGGAGTTGTGTTTTTGCTGTCGAGTTGTTGGTATTGCGTTGTTGTTGTAGTGAGTCATTATGGAGTCAGTGAGGAAGAGAGGTTGCTCTGATATGTGGCAACACTTCGAACTGATCGCTCCTGATAAGGTACGTAATAAAGGTAAAGTTACATACAGTAGCCTATACAACTGTACCAGTAGGCTACAGTAAGTTATTAGCCTATAGTAAGGTCTGTCGCAATTACATTTTAAGCATTGCAGTAAACGTATGATTAGTGTTGCCATTAGGCTATAGCAGTTTTAGACTGACATTGCATTTTTATTTACAAATGCCCCTATCTGCAGGTTCGGTGCTTGGTGTGTGACGCTGAGCTGAAGTATCATGGGAATACTTCCTCCATGATTAGGCACTTCACTGCCAAACATGGAGCAGCTGCAAACCAGGGGAACACAAATCAAGGTAGGCTTAGTTTAAATGCAGTGTGTTATAAACACTGTTTTTTCCATTATTAATTTTCTTTTTATTTCTTTATGTGTCAATTCATTTGTTTTAGTGGACCGAAAGCGGGAGCTAGATCAGGCTCTGGTGAATATGGTGGTGAAAGACTTGCAGCCTTTTTCCATCGTTGATGACAGCGGGTTCAAGGAGTTTGTGGAATTGCTTGATCCCACTTACAAACTCCCATCAAGGCAAGCTCTTAAGAACATGGTGGTTCAGAAATATGAGGAAGAAAAGACCAAGGCCAAGGCTGTAGTGCAGAGGGTTGAGGCTGTGAGCCTGACGGCTGATATGTGGACCTCCATTAACATGGATGCTTTTCTGGACCTGCCACTATGTGGATGACGCTGTGAAGCTGGCCACAGTGCTTCTGGGAGTGGTGCCTTTCCCAGAAGCTCATACGGCCGCAAACATCACCGAAGCAACGAGGTCTCTCATGGAGGAATGGGGCATTGAAACTAAAGTCACCTCAATTGTGACCGATGCTGGAGCCGATATGGTTGCCTCTGTCAGGAATTTAAATCTGAGACATGCGCTTTGTTTTGTGCATTCATTGAATTTAGTTGTAAAGAAAGCTCTTGACGCAACTCCTGGCCTGGAAGACCTACGCACCAGGGCACGAAAGGTTGTGACCTTGTTTAAAACGAGCACTACAGCAAAAGAAAAACTGAGAGAAGTTCAACAGCAGATGCAGCAACCAGTGAAGAAACTGGTTCAGGAAGTCGACACACGCTGGAACAGCACTTTTCTTATGCTGCAACGTCTGTTTGAAGAGAGACAATCAGTCGGGGCAGCTCTCGCAACTCTAAGAACTGATGTGCGACCTCTGTCCTCTGACGACTATGAAACACTTGCCACAAGTCAGCAATTGCTTGCTCCCTTCTACCAGGCAACAACAGAATTGTCTGAGGAGAAGAGAGTGTCAGGATCAAAAGTCATCCCCATGACAAAAATGCTCATGTTATACTTACATGACATACTTGGGAGAATAGAACACAACACAGCAAAACAACTCGGACAGAACTTAGTGGCATTAATGCAGAACAAGTTTGATACCACAGAAAGCCAAACAACACTGACACTGTCCACACTCCTGAACCCACGACTCAAAAAGATTGGGTTTTACAATCAGGTACAGGCAGCTGAAAAACACCTCACAGCGCAATATACACTGCTGCTTCGAAACACAACACCACCTGACACAAACAGAAGAACAGCCCCCCACATCAGCAGCAAATGCTGCAAATCCATCAACAGGTAAGGGCAGGACAAAATAAGTACAACTAAAAATGACTGCAGTTGAAACCTTTCAGTAATAATGTTTGTCTTTCAGATGTCAACCTGTGGGAAATGTTAGACAGAGATACTTCTGTCGCAAGGAGGGCCAGGAACGCCACAGCCGATGCCACAGTGGAGGTGCAGCGGTACCTGACCGATCCACCGCTGGAAAGATCAACAGATCCACTGGCTTACTGGCTGAACCACCAAAATGTGTACCCTCTAGGGCTGCCCCCAAATAGTCGACCAAGCACTGGTCGACCAAAAAATCATTAGCCGACCAAAATGTCATTGGTCGATTGGTCGCAGGAAAAAAAACAAACATTTGGAGCCGTGCCTTGTCAAAATTAAGCCAACATCAATGACTGAACTGTATATGAAAGGTTATGGGGCTTTTATTTTGAAGGGCCAGATACAGGAAGTCGTGACGTGACACTTTTTTTTCACACGGCACGGCAGTCTCTCTCGTTTCAACCATTAGCGGACCATCTGAGCCCCGGTCCCGTCCCACAGCGCTCACCAGCGGTCAGTCTCAGTGTCACCACTGCAGTCAGAGACATATGTCTATGCCCGCACCGCTCCACGCCGCGGACCCCCACCCCCGCACCGCCGTCACACAGCCTGAGCTCAGTAACTTTTTACCCTCCTCATCTACTGTGTTTATTGGTGATAAACGGGCATTCTGCCGGTAAAAACGGTGAAACCCGACCGCCTTGTTGTTGAATCTCGGACCCAACACGGCCGGAGTCGCAAGCATTAAATAATTAATTATCTCAACCTGACCGCGGGCAAAAAAAAAAAAAAAAATATATATATATTTTTTTATATATATATAAAAAAAAAATATATATATATATATATATATATATATATATATATATATATATATATATATTACGGAGCCCCCAAAGGGACATGGAAGGATTTTTATTTTTTTTTGCGAGATCTTGCAATACTTTTGCGAGATCTCGCAAAAAGTATTGCGAGATCTCGCAAAAAAAGTGCGCTGTCCGCTGTCTCAGTGCTGAAATGTGACAGCGTGTCACTGGCCGTGAGAGAGAGTGTGTAGAGAGTTTTGCCACCAGCTTTCCTGTGTCATTTTGTGGAGCAGTAAGGCTATATCTCTGCTGCTCTAAAACCCTGCGCACACGCAAGCAAACTTTCCTTCATAAATCACAGAGTTCCTACAAGTGTGCGCAGCTGAATCAGCTTCACGTTCCGCCCTGTACACGCCCTGTTTTAACCGTAGATGGTCAATGCAAACCACCACATGAATGCGGTCTGCATGTAAATGAACCTGACGTGCTGTTGTTCTGTTGTTCTGTCTGTGTTGTGAATTAGCTGCAGGTGTGAAAGTGACAACGTGACATGTTGCTGCAGCTGTTAAAGGCGTCAGCGGCACGGAGCGCATGCTGTGTTGTTTTGGTGCTGCCCTCTCTAATGCTGGATCCGTTTCGGCACATGGTTACAACAATGACAACAGTTCTAGTACAGCTTGACTTGTCAGTTTTTCTAGTAGGATGTAGTTAACGGACAGTGTAGCATAGGGTCTGGGTTGTTTGGGGAGCTCTCTCCATGCTGATCGCCCACGGTGATTTAATTCAACAGTGTTATTTTGCATCGGACTGATGTTTCAGAAACATCTTATTAGAATTTAACTGAAAATTCAAAATCAAAATTCCTTCTCTGTATTTAATCACCACCATCTCTCCGTCATATTGTCCACTCCCAGAGCGCAGGAGGAGGAGAGGACGGCGCGGCTGCATGGGATAAAGCATTCGGTCCTATCGAGAGTCAATTAAATATCAAAGACTGGGAAAAAGCCACTATCACAATCGTTACACACTTTTCTTGTTATCAGTCCTACTTAATGCTGTTAATCACAAAAACCGAGAGAAAATCGGCATAAATAAAAGCGTCATGTTAATTCTGAAGAATATATTTCAGGATGGAGGATACCACTAACTGACTCAACAAGTTTTATCGATCAGTCTAATTACTGTAAATAGGCCTATATACAGCGGTGAGCCCCGTGCGTAATGCTGCACCACGGCACAGCTGGAGGAGAATAAGGAGGGAGAGGGTCTTCAGGGACCAACGACTGCCTAGCCCATGATGGTGACTGGTTCATAACTTGTTTCAGATTCACTAGAACTGTTGTCATTGTTGTAACCATGTGCCGAACCGGATCCAGCATTAGAGAGGGCAGCACCAAAACAACACAGCATGCGCTCCGTGCCGCTGACGCCTTTAACAGCTGCAGCAACATGTCACGTTGTCACTTTCACACCTGCAGCTAATTCACAACACAGACAGAACAACAGCACGTCAGGTTCATTTACATGCAGACCGCATTCATGTGGTGGTTTGCATTGACCATCTACGGTTAAAATAGGGCGTGTACAGGGCGGAACGTGAAGCTGATTCAGCTGCGCACACTTGTAGGAACTCTGTGATTTATGAAGGGAAGTTTGCTTGCAAGTGTGCCTGCGCAGGGTTTTAGAGCAGCAGAGATATAGCCTTACTGCTCCACAAAATGACACAGGAAAGCTGGTGGCAAAACTCTCTACACACTCTCTCTCTCTCACGGGCAGTGACACGCTGTCACATTTCAGCACTGAGACAGCGGACAGCGCACTTTTTTTGCGAGATCTCGCAATACTTTTGCGAGATCTCGCAATACTCTTTGCGAGATCTCGCAAAAAAAAAAATTCCTTCCATGTCCCTTTGGGGGCTCCATACTCACGGGCAGTGACACGCTGTCACATTTCAGCACTTTTTGCGAGATCTCGCAATACTCTTTGCGAGATCTCGCAAAAAAAAAATTCCTTCCATGTCCCTTTGGGGGCTCCGTAGGAAATGTGTAGTGCAGTAACAGAATCTTGATTCATATTTGATCAACACTGCTTAGTTTGATAGTTTGAAAGAAGTTTCTGAGCTGGCCGCATTGCGTTGGACAGACGTCATTTGCATAAAGTTCAATCTATCGAACTTTATTAAAATTTAGATACGGTGACGTACGGACGGGTTAGGCCGTCCATGCCCACTTATTAAGAGCCCAAAAGAACAGTCCAGAGAGCAGAGGAACAGCACAGCAACAGGTGTGTGTGTGTGTGTGTGTGTGTGTGTGTGTGTGTGTGTGTGTGTGTGTGTGTGTGTGTGTGTGTTTGTGTGTGTCTCAAAGGAGTTTTCAATCGAATGCAACTGGACTTGGTTATTTGTATCTGAGCTTCAACTGATCAATAATAGTAATGATCATGTCTGGACTCACCGAGCCTTTCTGCAGTTCCTCACAGCTGGGATCAGTCTCCATCGTCCCTGATGTGATGTGTTGTACTTCTCCAGGTCCAACTCATCCAGAACCTGCTCTGACATCTGCAGCATGTAGGCTAGAGCTGAACACTGGATCTCAGAGAGTTTCTCTGATCTGTTCTCTGACTTCATGAACTGTTGGATCTCCTGATGAACTGACTGGTCCTTCATCTCCGTCAGACAGTGGAAGATGTTGATGCTTCTGTCAGGAGAGGTTTTATCCCTGTTCATCTCCTTCAGGTTGTTGATGACTCTCAGGATGGTTTCTGGACTGTTGTCTGTCTGACCCAGCAGACCTCCTAACAGCTTCTGGTTGGACTCCAGAGAGAGGCCATGAAGGAAGCGAACAAACAGGTCCAGATGACCATTTCTACTGCTGAGGGATTTCTCCATGGCTCTCTTCAGGAAGTCATCCAGGGTTAAAGCATCATGTTGTTTTCCCAGGAAGTTTTCCAGAACCCCTGTGTTCCTGTTGGTGACACAGTGGAACATGTAGACTGCAGCCAGAAACTCCTGAACGCTCAGATGAATGAAGCGGTAGACTGTCTTCTGGAAGATCACACTCTCTCTTCTGAAGATCTCAGTGCAGAGTCCTGAGTTCACCAAGGCCTCTGTGACGTCCAGACCACACTGCTCCAGGTCCTCTTGGTAGAACATGATGTTTCCTTTCTCCAGCTGTTCAAACGCCAGCCTCCCCAGCTTCAGAAGAACTTCCCTGTCGGCCTCCGTCAGCTCCTGTTGACTCGTCTCATGTCCTTCACCGTACTTGTTCTTCTTCCTCTTTGTCTGGACCAGCAGGAAGTGTGAGAACAGGTCAGTTGTGGTCTTGGGCAGCTCTCCTCTCTGGTCTGTGGTCAACATGTGCTCCAGAACTGTAGCACTGATCCAGCAGAAGACCGGGACTTGACACATGATGTTGAGGGTCCTGGACGTCTTCATGTGTGAGATCATTCTTCTGGACAGATCTTCATCACTGGACCTCCTCCTGAAGTACTCCTCTATCTGGGCGTCAGTGAAGCCTCGAACCTCTGTTACCCTGTCAACACATGAAGGAGAGATCTGATTGGCTGCTGCAGGTCTGGAGGTGTCAGGTTCAGTTGTGGATCAGCATTATGCCAACTATAGGGCACACACAAATCAGTTATTTATCGAATCAAGAATACTCAAACTATATGACTTAATAAACTATCGCACAGTACAAATGATGTACAAGGCTGCTAACAAAAGCCTCCCTCACAACCTGCAAATACTTTTTCTAGACAGAGAGGAGAGACACAATCTTAGAGGGAACAAGATTTTCAGGCAAAGAAACGTTCGAACTACGTTAAAATCCTTTTCCTTATCGATCACAGGTGTTAAACAATGGAATGTGTCAGAAGAGGAAGTCAAAAAATCAGCAACACTAAGTGTCTTCAAGAAAAAGTATGTAAACTAAACCATTGCCTGGTACAGAATAACACATGAGGGCTGATAAAGGTCAGAGACACAAATCAGCAGACACTGTGTTGAGACGGCATGGGAGAATAACAAAAAACATTCTGTACCCAAAAGTTGAACCAGAGAAACTTGTATGTCAGAGGCCAATGTCAGGTTGTGTGTAGCAGGATGTTGTTATAATGTGTATCAACAAGGTGGAGATAAATCAGGGTACTAATGCATTCTGTGACACTATTGTGAGAGAAACTTCAGAGAAGTGAAGAACTTAACTGAGTCCTGTAAATCGACCCACTAAGATCACTCAATTGGTCCACGATGGATTTGCTGAGCTGGTCACTGAATGTCATTGACAGAGTGTTCTCAACAAGGCGCGCGGGCTCTGGTGAACCTACATGCCCGGACGGGACCTTCATGTCCGGCTACATCCTGGATGGATGAGAAAAGTGGATGGTCCTCTGCCTTGCCGCACTGGATGTGGAGGATGTCGAGGACGTGTGTATTCACGTTCATGACAATTGGAATGTTCACCCTGGGATGTGGAATCTTCATGCAATATCGGAAAATGAGGAAGATCGCCACTAAGCAGACCAATGCGAGGGCGGACAACGCCACTACTCGGAGTGCTGTGGTCGAGAAGCGCTCTGACATCTCAGCAGTTCGTGGCAATAATGCGAGCTGACGTAGCCAAAACTCGGGAGGATATGGCAAAGCTAAGTGCGGCGAAAGCTGCAGAGGAGATGGATGAATAAAAGAAAAATGGCATAAAAGGGCTCTCACACCATCCCAACAAATAATAAGTACACTGGACTTTTGCTCTCTGTCGATTGGACCACTTTGTGACTTTGTGACATGCCAGGCTACGAGATGAGACTGTTGTTCACTCATGACGGACAAATATGGACACATGTACAGACACACACGTAATCTACTGTTTAGAGCTAGACTTCAGCTCTGTATACTACCTACTGCTGTAACATGTTATGTCAAAATGTCATAAGTAAAAGAAAAGAAAAGAAAAGATTACGATAAAGATTTTATTCTGTGGGTAATGGGGGCGGGACTAGATAAGCTTTTGCTTCTCCCGCTTTTCCCTTTCGGCCATGTGTATTGTATAACTTGATGAAGTGTGATGATGATGATTTAATGGACATGCCCGAAATAAACAAATTGATTGATTGATTGAAAGATCTAAGATCTACAAGAGTAACAGTCAGTGAACTGACCTCAGAGTCTCCAGTCTACAGTCTGGACTCTCCAGAAAACCACTCAGATCTTTCACTACTGAATCCTGCAGGTCGTTGATGCTCAGGTCCAGGTGTCTCAGGTGGGAGGGGTTGGACTTAAGAGCTGAGCCCAGAGAAGAACAGCTCATCTCTGACAAACTGCAGCTCAGTCTGAATAAAAAATAAGAGAAGTGAGTTAAGGAAAAAGCTCTTTGTTGACAGCGTTCCGTGTTTCATCAGCTGTTTCATCAACAAGTTCAGAAAGTGAAAGTCAAACAGCTGAAGCAACAGGAAGCAGGTTAAACAGTCACATACAACATTAATCCTGAATGCCTAAGATTCAGCCACAATCCAGCTACAGTGGGTCATGTTTTGGTTGTGCAGGTCTCTGAACAGATTCTGGGCAGAAATGTTTGAAGCTCACATACGTGGTAGACCCTGATCCTGTAACTGCATCAGAAGAACAATTTACTATCTTATAGTCACATGCCAGAGCTTTGTAACTCTGATCGCTGATGGTAGTTTATTCCATTTATGTGGATGTGTGTGTGTGTTTGTGGGCATACTGTACATATATGTGAATGTGTGTGCGTGAGTACATGAGTTGCAGATGTTTTTATTTAGGGTATATCTATATGAATGAGTGTGCATCTACACACTGAATTAATTTGTTTCTGTCTTGTGAAGGGTAGTTAGGCGTGGTTAATTTGCTGTAAAATGTTAATTGTTCTGTGAACCTGAAAAAAGGCACTCACTACTGTGAGGATAAAATGGAGACAAACTCCAACAGGTCCAGTCAGTCAGTACGTTTACATGCACAGCTTAATCGAGCTATGCTCAAAATTTGATTTTGGCGTCTAATCAGACTTCTGTCCTTGTCCCAGTTTACATGCAACTGAGAAAATATAACTGACGGGAACGTGTACTCCTCCGTCGTTTCAGCGGGTTAATATGGCTCCTTCTACAGTTGACCTATTAGCCAGACGGCAGACCGGCATTTTCAAACAACAAGATGGTTAATCATAGCCTAGAAATCTAGACGCACCCTAGCAGCAGCAAATATACTTGCTCCGTAGGTGGGTCTAGAAACGAGCCATAGGAACTTTCTGAGTCTCGAACACCGTTTGTGTTCACCAATCACAGTGCACTATCTGTTTAGAGAGTCATTGGGCGGGCTTAACGCGAAGACGACATACATTTTAATTGGCTTGTCAGGCTAACGTCATCCTGCTCTTTGCTCTGATTAGTCGTAGCGCTCAAGCGCTACCCTATTGCGTGCAGAGGCAGTTTGAAAGACAGCCTTCATCCCGCCTCCTGGATTGAGCCGAGGTCTACCGGTCGTTGCCAGACTAGACATTTTAATGATATAGTCTGGCTTGCCAGGCTAGGTTAATCGTAGAGCTTTGTTCATCTTGTACGTAATGTGCACGTTACTTATTGTGCAGATAAGGTGCACGCTATCTATCCCTCGTGGTCATGGTGATTTTGAGAGGCAGACAAGAACGCTGTAACGCTACAACAATAGCTTCTGCCACCGGCTTTCTTGGATGTTTTTGTTCCGGGGTCTTACGCCAGCACGGGGGGTGTGGAGCATGCGCACATGTTGTCCAGTTAAACTCTGATTAAGGCGTATAAATGATGGAGAAAGTTGAATTCCAATCGCATTATCTGGGTGTCTTAATTGGAGTTCTCCAACTTTGATTTCATTCGGACTAAGGTGTTTACAAGCACTTAAGTTGTCCAGTTATAGTCGGATTAAGGCAATAATTTGTTTTTTTCAAGTGTCATGCAAACATACTGAGTGAACTCACCTCAGAGTCTCCAGTCTACAGTTTGGACTCTCCAGTCCAGCACACACAACCTTTAATGATGAATCCTCCAGGTAGTTTTTACTCAGGTCCAGTTCTGTCAGGTGGGAGGGGTTGGACTTCAGAGCTGAGGCCACGACTTCACAGTGACTCTCTGAGAGTCGACAACCAGCAAGTCTGTGAAGAGAGAAAATACAATGTGACAGAATAAAATCAGCTTTAAATTGTAGTGTTTGACATGAAACATAGTTGGCATGTTCGGACTTTTTCCTTGAAAAGTGTCACGTCAACAGTGGACGTGTCATATTCTAGGTTGTGAAGATGAGCAGGAAGGAAGACAAGGCAGCGACTGACAACATGGAGAAACAGAATTTGCAGAAACTAAATGTTTGGTGGTGATCTGATCTGGGCATCTACAGAATTTCAAGAAAAGCTAGAAAGCAGCTGCTGTAATCAGTTTCTGGTTTGAATAAAACTAGAAAGTCAATATTAAAATTAAAATTAAAAAATGAATACACTGGCGTGCACCCCCTGGTCAAAAGTTCTGTTAATGTGAACAGTTGAGCAAGTGGAAGATGAAACAATCTCCAAAAGACATTATTATATTAAGCAACATCAGTGTATTATTTTAGTTTTCTATAGTTTTAGAGTGAAAAAGGGGAAACAAAGCAGCAGCCTGCAAAAGAAACCCAGGAGACTTGAACTCTCAGATACTTTGACCAAGGAATCAGACAAGCTGTTTACACGCTGTGATAGTTTCCAAAGGAGGAGGCTACTACTAACAATGCAGGGTGGCCAAACCTTTGCTGCAGGCCCTTTTATGTCATTTTGAAAATGTAAAAGATTAAAAAATAAATTTGATTATTTAAAATGTAAATGTGTCATCTGTAACTTCATGCCTTTTGAAAATCATTTCATCTTCCACTTGCTGAACTGTTCACGTTAAAGCTTCAGTTGGTAAGAATTGTTCAGTCATATTTGCTGGAACTGTCACTATATTATGGTGGTCAGACATTAAAGGAATAGTTCACCCAAAATTCAACTTTCACTCATTATCTACTCACCCTCATATCGACTAAGGGTTGGGATAAGTTTCAGAGTCCTCAATGCCTTCTCTGAGTTACAGCAGTGCTCCGTGCAGCACTGCATGTCCATATGACGGTGGCGAACGGTGCTCACTTTTCTTCATCCAAAAAGACACACCACTTCCATACTGCTTGTCTGTAATGTCCCTCTTGTATTGAAGCCCCAACATGAGAAATTGTTCCGAAAAAAAATTAAATAAGTCTATATTTTAAGCTTGTTTGTAGAGCACTGCGATTTGCACTGATGCCGGCGCAAATCGCGCAAGATTTGGACGGACCAGGAAGAGCAGTGCTGGGAGCTTCCGCTACAAACAATCTTAAAATATAGACTTATTTCATTTTTTTCGGAACAATTTCTCATGTCGGGGCTTCAATACAAGAGGGACATTACAGACGAGCAGTATGGAGGTATTTGGATAGTTTTTGGTGTGTCTTTTTGGACGAAGAAAAGTGAGCACCGTTCGCCACCGTCATATGGACATGCAGTGCTGCACGGACCCCCCCTGTAACTCAGAGAAGGCACAGAGGACTCTGAAACTTGTCACAGCTCTTGGTCGACATGAGGGTGAGTAGATAATGATTTGGGTGAACTATTCTTTTAAATGGGTAATTTTATTTAATTTGTCTTGCAAGGGAACTGCCCATTGGTCCGACCTCCCATTGGTTCGACCTCCCGTTACTCCGACAAAATACCCACTGGTCCGACCTCCCATTGGTTCGACCTCCCGTTACTCCGACAAAATCAACCACAAGTCGGACCAATAGGAGGTCGAACCAATGGGTGGTCCCGTTAGTTCGAACTGTCATCGCTACTTTGTGACAAGCTCTTCCATTGACACGAGCATGCAGCTTTCTCTCTCTCTCTCCAGGAGCCAGATCATGTCAGATCGCGCACAACCATCATAAATGCTGATCAAGATGTGTAAACTGATAATCAAAGCCCCCCCTCCCAGAGTACAGAGTAAAAGAAATACACTTTTTTTTCTCTCCTCCCCTCCGCTCGAGCACGGCTGAACCTGGCCGGCTTGAGCTCACTTCACGGGCGCGAGGCTGCTGCAGCCGCCGCTCCTGCTGACAGCAGACTGAGAGAGAACAAAAAAAAGTAAATTTCGCTTTGGTTAGGTTCAGGCAATGAAGAAAGGAGTTGGTTAAGTTTAGTAAAAAGACCAGGTAGAGGCTAGACAGGCTGGAAGCATAATGAGCGGTATATGTTATTAATATGAAGTGCTTGTTTTGCAGTTAATTATGCACATGATCCGTTTGATCCCAGAAAGGAAAAAAGGATCAATGCACAGCCTCCGTTTCCTTTCTGATTGCGTCCGTCTGTCTGTTCGGAGTGGGAGAGAGAGACAGAGAACCCAATCCACCTGTCTGTAATGTAAGTTTGATTTGATATGAGTGTCAAGGTTTAATTACGGACACTAATGAGCGCGCAGCAGTGCGTAAAAGTCGTGCGTAATGACAGCTCCTCGTTGGTAAAACACAATAAACTGCACCTCTTCTTCCACGTGTGTCTTATTGACAGGTGGAGCCTATATGAATAATTATATAAATGCATAGTGAACGGTAAGAATGGAGAGACTAATAACTAGTCCAGTTCGAACTAATGAGGACCTCCCATTAGTTCGAACTCTCATTACTCCAATTGTCGGACCAATGGGAGTTCAAACCAATGGGAGGTCGAACTAATGGGAGGTCGAACTAATGGGAGGTCGGACCAGTGCCATGGACATGTGGGGTGCGGGGGGGGGGGGGGGGGGGGGTTAAGAATGCCCTGAAATTTTGTTGTTGTTGTACATACAACATTCTCTAATGTGTGAATAAAAATTAATTGGAAAAAAAAAAAATTCAAAAAATAAAATAAAAATCCAACTCCTCTGGCTCCACCTACAGCCTGTAATCGTTGCCAAAATCCACCGCGACCAACGATTCTCCATCAGTCAGGTAGAGGGAGCAGGAGGAGCAACCAATCGCCACTCATACACGTCGGACGAAAGTGAAAGTAAACTCCGCGACTTGGTCAGATTTCAACATGTCAGCTCCCTCTTTTCACTTCTGTCAACCCCCTTCCCTCCCTCCAGACACGCAGACACACACAAGAAGAGTGTGTTTCATGGTGAGAGAGAGAGAGGTGAGATCGTTTTGGAGTCTCCGGTTGCAATGGATACAGTACGTATTTTGTGTGTGCGTTTATGGCTACTTTGTGTGTGTACGCCTTCAAGTATGTGTGTCTGTGTGCCTGTGTGTGTCTGTGTGGGATGCTTGGCAGAGGTTCATAGAGAGATCTGACAGACTATCGTCTTGAAATTTGCGACCAAGTCGCAGAGTTTACTTTCACTTTCATCAACTTATCAACTGGAGCTTTAAATTGTGTAGACAGGCTAAGAACATTGAAAATAAATGAAAACTATGTTTATCTGAGCTTCACTAAACTAGGCAAGGCAATTTTATTTATGTAGCCCGTTTTTACAAACAGTTTGTCTCAAAGGGCTTTACATGGCATCATAACAACATCCTCTGCCCTTAGACCCTCACATCGACTGAGGAAAAACTCCATTGGAAACCCTTTTAACAGGGAAAAATTGGAGAAACCTCAGGGTGAGCAACAGAGGAGGGATCCCTCACCCAGGACAGGGAGACGTGCAATAGATGTTGTTACAGACAAGAAAACAATTTATAGTTTATAACACAGAATGTGGGAAACATGAAAATGTTAACAAGAGTTGATGAAGGCAGCTTCTGGTGGGAGGGAAGGCAGGGAGAGCAGGCGAGCTTAATGGGAGGACTACTGGACAATAATTATAATGATCATGTCTGGACTCACCGAGCCTTTCTGCAGTTCCTCACAGCTGGGATCAGTCTCCATCGTCCCTGATCTGATGTGTTGTACTCATCCAGGTCCAACTCGTCCAGAACCTGCTCTGACATCTGCAGCATGTAGGCCAGAGCTGAACACTGGATCTCAGAGAGTTTCTTCTCTGATCTGTTCTCTGACTCCAGGAACTGTTGGATCTCCTGATGAACTGACTGGTCCTTCATCTCCGTCAGACAGTGGAAGATGTTAATACTTCTGTCAGGAGAGATTTTATCCCTTTTCATCTCCTTCAGGTTGTTGATGACTCTCTGGATGGTTTCTGGACTGTTGTCTGTCTGACCCAGCAGACCTCCTAACAGCTTCTGGTTGGACTCCAGAGAGAGGCCATGAAGGAAGCGAACAAACAGGTCCAGATGACCATTTCTACTGCTGAGGGATTTCTCCATGGCTCTCTTCAGGAAGTCATCCAGGGTTAAAGCATCACGATATTCTTTCAGGAAGTTCACCTGAACCTCTACGTTCCTGTTGGTGACACAGTGGAACATGTAGACGGCAGCCAGAAACTCCTGAACACTCAGATGAATGAAGCAGTAGACTGTTTTCTGGAAGATCACACTCTCTCTTCTGAAGATCTCAGTGCAGAGTCCTGAGTTCACCAAGGCCTCTGTGACATCCAGACCACACTGCTCCAGGTCTTCTTGGTAGAACATGATGTTTCCTTTCTCCAGCTGTTCAAACGCCAGCCTCCCCAGCTTCAGAAGAACTTCCCTGTCGGCCTCCGTCAGCTCCTGTGGACTCGTCTCATGTCCTTCACCGTACTTGTTCTTCTTCCTCTTTGTCTGGACCAGCAGGAAGTGTGAGAACAGGTCAGTTGTGGTCTTGGGCAGCTCTCCTCTCTGGTCTGTGGTCAACATGTGCTCCAGAACTGTAGCACTGATCCAGCAGAAGACCGGGACTTGACACATGATGTGGAGGGTCCTGGATGTCTTGATGTGTGAGATGATTCTTCTGGACAGATCTTCATCACTGGACCTCCTCCTGAAGTACTCCTCTATCTGGGCGTCAGTGAAGCCTCGGACCTCTGTTACCCTGTCAACACATGAAGGAGGGATCTGATTGGCTGCTGCAGGTCTGGAGGTGATCCAGACCAGAGCAGAGGGAAGCAGATTCCCCTGGATGAGGTTTGTCAGCAGCACGTTGACTGATGACGTCTGTGTGACATCAGATACAACCTCCCTGTTGTTGAAGTCCAGTGACAGTCGGCTTTCATCCAGGCCGTCAAAGATGAAGAGAAGTTTACAGACAGACAGCTGCTCTGCTGTGACCTTCTCTAATGTTGGATGGAAAACATGGAGCAGCCTGAGAAGACTCAACCGCTGATCTCTGATCAGGTTCAGCTCCCTGAACGAAAGCAGAACCAGCAGACTGACATCTTGGTTCTCCAAGCCCTCGGCCCAGTCCAGAGTGAACTTCTGCACCGAGAAGGTTTTTCCAACGCCAGCGACACCGTTGGTCAGAACCACTCTGATGGGTCTCTGTTGGACAGGTGAGACTGTAGAGTCATTTTCTGTCTCTTGGTCAGTTAAGTCTTTAAAGATGTCGTTGCACTTGATTGGAGTGTCATGGAGGGTCTTCTTCTTCTTGGATGTTGTCTCCAGCTGTCTCACCTCATGTTGGGTATTAACCTCTTCACTCTGTCCCTCTGTGATGTAGAGCTCGGTGTAGATCCTGTTGAGGAGGGTTTCACTTCCTGTTTCACTTCCTGTTCCCTCAGTTCCTTCAGTCACTCGTTCACATCTGCTCCTCAGACTGATCTTATGTTGATCTAAAACCTCCTGCAGACCACGATCTGCTGAGAGAGAAGAGACAGAGTCAACCTGAAGACAATGTGTCTTTAGTCTTTCTTTTTTTTCTTTTTTTTTTTTTTTACAACTAAGGAAAGACAAAACAGGTATACTCTTTCTTTGGTGCACAAGCTCAGAGACAGAAAATTGCAGCACATCTCAATTCTCTGTCTCTTGACAGCAAAGTTGATATGCTCATCACTTACACCCAAGCAAGAACACTTCAGTCAACATGTGTGCACATGTGCGAGTTTAAGCGTGTGTGTGGTGAAGATGGCTCAATACATGCGATTGTTTACTTGCACCTTTATTTTTCCATTGTATTCTTTTTTTATTGTAACTAAATTGTATGCCTGTTGTGAAGCACATTGAGTCTGCCTTGTGCATGAAATGCACTTTATAAAGTTTGAACTGAATTGAATTGAATTGAATTGAAGACAGAGAGTCTGACAATCTGATCTGATTATTTTCATCAGCTAAATTGCAGACAACAAAGAGAAAGTTTGAATGTTGTGCTATTGATCATCATCAGTGCTGTGTGATGTAACAAACAAGCTCTCTGACATCAGGTCCTGGTTTTACATAGATATATACACATAGATGCCGCATTCGGGCTTGTCAGGCACGTCAACACGGCGGCGGCAGTGTATATAGAATATACTGTATATATATATATATATATATATATATATATATACATAAAATGTTGTTGTTGTTGTATCACACATATATGTCTGATATTTATAATAAACCAAACGGCTTGAAAATCGATTGAATATTCAGAGAGTTATGGCGATTTTAATCGTTGATAGACCTCTGCCTCTGTTGACTAATGCAGTAAGTAGACACGGCTTCCCCCAGCCCAAGATGGCGGGCGCGTTGACGTATCGTTCCAATGGACAGCAGCGTCAGAGGCGGCATCTATGATCTATGCTGGTTTTAGAAATGAGCAGACAGATGATCAGTCTCACTTTGTACAGAGCTGCTGCGATTGGCTGTCTGCAGCTCACCTCTGGGTCTTTGTCCACACTGTCTGCAGAACCGGTGTCCACAGCTGGTGGAGACTGGATCCTTCAGGACATCCTGACAGAGACCACAGCAGGACAACTGCTCGTCCATAGAGACACCACTCCTGTGAAGACATTTCTGTGTCACTAACATGTCGCAGTCACTGCTCCACATCTGTGCTTTGATTGGTCAACCACCTTAAGAGGGCGGGGCTTCGGTAAGCAGAGAAACAGAGAGAGGTTAAGTAGAAGAAGAAGAAGAGTGGAGAGAGAGAAGCTGAATGAAAACCTGATCCTGGCTGCCTATAGCGACCCTGAACAAAAGGCCTGGATAACCAGGTCAGAGTGTGGACTTTTCTTTCTTCTCTCTCTCTTCTAGATTGTTGATAAATGTTTTCATGTCTTTGGGCTGTACTATGTGTGCTTGTTCTGTCCTCGTAGTGGAATGATTTTTTTTATTGTCCCTAATAAGAGACAATAAAAGTCTAAAGTCTACGATAACAGATTCATATGATACTAAAATAGAAGGAACTTTGGGTCACTTGTGCATTGATCTTATCAGTCATACTGTTTCATGCCGCCTCGGTTACCTTGTTAATGGCAGCATTATTCCCTTTTTCCGGTTGTAAATTCCTTATCCTTGTCCCAAATAAGGGACAATAAAAGTCTAAAGTCTAAGTCTAAGATAAGAGATTCATACGATACTGAAATAGAAGGAACTTTGGGTCACTTGTGCATTGATTCTGTCAGTCATATTGTTCCAGATCGCCTCTGTTACCTTGTTAATGGCAGCAGTTGTTGTTGTTGTTGCAGTCAACATTATCGTGCTTGCTGACTTCATTTGTGATTAGCAACTAAAACATAGCTTGTTTGTTGCAGTGTAAACAGCACTTTACTCAAACATGGTCTAATATATTTAAATTTCTCATAATAACTAGTATGTCATTATTTCAATATCTGGATTTATGTTCTACCATGTAAAAATAAGCTCACTGGCTCCTAGTGAAGAGGTGAATCTGTAAAAAACTCATGTTATTTCCCGTTCTGGTCACGTTGACTGCAGCAACTCAACACACTGGACTCTGACCCAGAGACAGTTTGGACGTTCACATGTTTGTATCAGCTCTCTTACTGTGACTCTGAGGGTCCAGGTTCATGACTGAAGTTGGGAGCCCATTCTTTAGACTCGTTACTCAATATAGAGAGACAGATGGATCCTGGAGACTCTGCTCTCAGTCTTTGGTCCTGACCTCTGCAAAAACAGCAAACATTTGTTTTCAAACCAAAAACAAAATTGGGAAATGCATATTTTGTGGATGTTAATTGAATCTGTAAGTCATCAATGTTTCTAAAAACTATCCCCTGAATTACATTGTTGTTGTTGCAGTAAACATTATCGTGCTTGCTGACTTAATTTGTGTATAAGCAACTGAAACAAAGCCTGTTTGTTGCAGTGTAAACAGCACTTTACTCAAACATGGTCTAATTAGAGCACTGGATTAAGAGAGTAACGACACGCATTGGTCAAATGGAAGCGCCTCCTGATGGCGGAATATGGGTATATTGCAAAAGTGCCCAAGAACTGACATCTCTGCATAGTTGGTGAATGTGCAGTGTTTTCAATAATTTGAGGACATTTCTAGATCACCCACGTTAATAGGATCACAGATAAACCTTAACACATAGGCTAGTAAAAAAACAAAACAAAAAAAAACATGAATGTTTCAATCTATATTTTATAATAAACAAATTATAAGTGTAATTTGATATGACCAGTGTGTGAATGGGTTTTCTGGGCACTTTTGCAATACCCATATCCTGCCACTATCCGGCGCAAAATGCTTACCACGGGAGTCAATGGAAGTGTCATTACTTTCTTATTCCAGTGCTCTAGGTCTAATAGAGTATATTTACATTTTCCATAATAACTATATGTCATTATTTCAATATCTGTATTTATGTTCTACTATGTAAAAATAAGCTCATTGGCTCCTATTGAAGACGTGAAACTGTTAAAACTCATGTTATTTCCTGTTCCAGTCACGTTGACTGCAGCAGCTCAACACACTGGACTCTGACCCAGAGACAGTTTGGACATTCACAGGTTTGTAGAAGCTTTCTTACTGTGACTTTGAGGGTCCAGGTTCAAGACCGAAGTTTGGAGCCCATTCTTTAGACTCGTTACTCGATATAGAGAGACAGATGGATCCTGGAGATGCTACTCCATCTTCCTCTTCCTCCACATTAACACTCATATTCTGGACTTCTGAGTCTGACTGTGAGAAAATACAGACACACATCTATTTAAACAAGTCAAGTTGACTGCAGCAGCTATTTATACACCCCTCCTAAACCCCCTGTCCTCTCAAAAAAAAAGTACAACAAACTTGGCCACTTTTCATGTGTAGCCTATTGCGCAGCTCATCACTTTGTCCACCCCCCCCCTCCTTTTCTCTCAGTGTCTTTGTGTGGACTGAAGTTTACTGTGACTCTTCTTCCCTCCACAGTCCACAAGGACAAACTGACACACACACTCCCACACTTCAACAATGACTATAATATTAAGGGAAAAAAAAGTTGTGTAACACTCACCTGCCTTCAACTTCAGTTTCCCTCTTTCTGCTCCGACTGCTTTAAAATGGCGCCTGGACTCACTGAATACCTGCAGAGACGTCCAATATTGTATCTGGACTTTCACACCTGTGCTGCACGCTCCAGTAGTGGTTTGACTCGCCCTCAGCTCTTGGTAGTTAATAAGCTACAGCGAAGGGAAAGTGGGCGGGGGAGGAGTGGAAGAGATAAACTGAACGCACCTGCCCTTGTTCACTGACAGCCCAGAACCCCCAAAAGGGGGGCAACCCCCATTCCGACATCTCACCGGTCCGACGGCTCTGATTGTCTAAATGGCAACACTTACATCAAACATCCCATCATTCCGACAATTTTTGCCACTATGGTCGAAATGACGGTATTTTTTTATTTTTTTTAAATATCCCACCTTTCCGACAATTCCTTTAATAGCGTATTTTTTCCCCAAAACATTTTGAATTGATTGAAATTGAAATTGAAATTGAAAGCCTTTATTGTCATTATACATCAGTACAGCAAAATTATATTGCTACTCCACTTGGTATACAATCAATAAATAGTAAAATAGTAAAAACAATAAAACAATAAATAAAACCAACAATACACTATACAGAAAGTACAAGAAATGCAAAGTGCAACAGTGAATGTCTATGAATGAGAGGGTGGCTGGGGGGGGTTGTCATCTCTGTTTGTTTAAATGTGTTATGGCATTTGGGAAAAAGCTGTTTGTAAATCTGGTGGTTCTGGATTTGGTGGACCTGGTTGGGCTTAGGCAAATGAAGAACAGAGTTGGTTAAGTTTAGTAAAAAAGACCAGGTAGAGGCTAGACAGGCAGACTAGTCCCTGTCTGTGCTCTGCTGCATACAGGGTGTGATGTTGGAATGACAGCATGTAACCCAAACAAACAATCACGGGTCGACCACAAGTCGTAGGTGCAGCGCTATAATGCCTATTATAATAATACGGAATAGCTATCTTACCTGCAGTCCATGATGAACCAGCCACATAGGGCCGCCACATATAGCCTTCCCTAATGATGTGACCGTGTTGCGGCCAGCCGCCAAAAAAACTTTTTAAAAAAACAAGCGGGAGTCAGGGCCAGCCGGTGAAAATTCAATAAAGGTACTACTATTTCTCTCTGTCTTTCACTGATGAGCTTTGCCTCCTCATCAGACTAACCCATAGAAACAATCCTGATTGAAATGCCTTATTAAGCTACACATTAACACAAGCACGGCAACTGACGAATTTGAAACGCCAGATAATTATATTTTTTTGTGTGACAATATGATAAGTTAGGCTATTATATTTCCACTTGTAAATTGTTTGCTCTGACATGTTGACACTGCTAAAATAGTCTATTTAGCCTACTGGCCCCTTTCGTTCAATTTCTTCTTCTTTGGTGGTAAACAAACAACTGCTGTTGAGTGCTTAAGTTTTGAGAAATGTGATTTTATGTAACAAAATATATTATTCCTAAGCCTAAGTGGTTATAATTTATTATCTGCGAACATTTCTGAATTGCATATAATTTGTGAACCCGGTTAAATACATGAGGTAATAAGTTATGCAGTATCATTTAGTATCAAAAACATTAAAGGGGTGATTAAAAAGGTTGAAATTCATTTAAAATGTTATGATAAAATTGTTAAAGGCAGTTTAAAAAATATATGTATTTTTTTTATTTTATCTAAGAGATAATGTATTTCTGCAAACTGTCTAAACCAGTATTTATGGGGTTAATAGCGATCGGCCGGATCTTCAGGTCTCAGGTGTTTCAGTAGGACAAGAGAGAGTGAGACACAGGCTAACAGCTTGGACGCACTAGACGCGGAACCGAAGCGCAGCGCCGTGGAGCGGAGGGAGTTTCAGTTCGGCGCACATGTTAACAGGTCTGCCTGGCCGCACATCTCGCGCTGTGGAGCGCAGTGCGCGCGCCTGGAGCGCTTCAGTTCGGTTCATTTCTATTTTTCGCGCGCGCCGAGAGCGCCGTCTGTCAAGCTGGACAGACGTGGTCGTACCAGACAGGAAGTCGGGCACAGAAAAGGCGAGAGAATCCGGTCAATTTTCAAAATAAAATAATTAAATGATGATTAATTAAGTTGTTGCTTGTCCATCTATACATATTTGACCATTGCGTCTGCACATGGGGCACACAGACACATGTTTAAAATGACGTGTGTGTGAAAAACCGAGTGAATACGAGTATGAACGACTGCAGTCGATGTCTGACCGGCGCGGAGAGAGGAGGAGAAGTATGCTCCCAGTGCGACCACCCAAGCGCCCGAGAAGCCGCGCGCACAGCTTCCGCGTGCAGTGCGTCCAAGGGGTAAGAGAGAGCGGGGACAGCTCTCCATTCCGACACACCTCCACTTCGACACCCCGCTGTTCCGAAATAATAATAATAATAATAATAATAATAATAATAATAATAATAATAATAATAAAGTTTATTTATATAGCACCTTACAACATCAGAAAGATGATCAAAGTGCTTTACAGAAAAAAAGATTACATTACAAGTGACAAGGAGTAACATAGCAGACACAAAAGCAAGAGAACACAAATGATAAAATACATATCAAAAGGAAAAAAGTTACTCAATATTAAAAGCCTGTCTAAATAAATGGGTTTTAAGATGTGATTTAAAAAGTGCCAAGTCATTAATAAAATGTAGTTCAGGGGGTAGGGAGTTCCACAATTTCGGGGCCGCTATCGAAAAGGCACGATCCCCCCACTGTTTAAAATTAGAGAAAGGAACCTCCAACAGGGGCTGTTCTGAGGACCGGAGGGCTCTACAGTGTCGTCTAAGCTTTATACAATCAGACAGATACACTGGAGCAAGACCGTGGATAGCTTTAAAAACAAACATTATCAGTTTAAAAATGATCCTGAATTTAACTGGGAGCCAATGTAGTGAAAGAAGAACGGGAGTGATGTGACTGTAACGGGGGGTATTGGTTAGAAGACGTGCTGCAGCATTTTGTACCAGTTGGAGGCGGGAGAGAGAAGATTGCTTGATGCCAAAGTACAGGGAATTACAATAATCTAACCTAGAACTGATAAAAGCATGGATAGCCATTTCAAGATCGTTCCTGCTGAGGAAGGGCTTAACTTTAGTTAAAAGGCGTAGTTGGAAGAAACTCAGCTTGACTACAGAGTCAATCTGCTGGTCAAAACATAGACCAGAGTCCAAAATAACTCCTAGGTTCCTTACAGCAGGTTTAAAAAGCGAGGCAAAGGAAGAAGAATCACAGTTACTAATCACATTTTCGTATACATCAGAGGTACCAAAAACAATACATTTCATTTTAGACTGGTTCAAGTGTAGAAAATTTAGTGTCAACCACTGGTCAATGTCCTCTAGGCACTTGGAGAGGGAATTTAGTGCAGCTGGAGCATTGGGGATAATAGGGAGGTAAACCTGAATATCATCAGCATAACAGTGAAAGTGAAGATTATGAGTGGAGATGATCTTTCCAAGAGGCAATAGATAAAGGGTAAAAAGAAGAGGGCCGAGAATGGAACCCTGTGGGACCCCACATGAGAGGGGGGCACGGGAGGATGAAAGGTCTCCAATCATAACAGAGAAAGACCTGTTTCTGAGGTATGACGAGAACCATTCCAGTGCTGGACCCTGAATGCCCACGTGGTTGGACAGACGGGAGATGAGAATGGAGTGATCAATTGTATCAAATGCTGCTGTAAGGTCTAGGAGGACTAGAATCATGGGATTTTTATTGTCAGCTGAGAGGAGGATATGATTATGGATTTTAAGTAGAGCTGACTCAGTACTATGGCGGGATCTAAAACCAGATTGAAATTTTTCAAAGATGGCATTGTTTTCCAGAAAAGATTGTAACTGAATAAAAACTACTTTCTCTAAGACCTTGGATAAAAAAGACAGGTGAGAAACGGGCCTAAAATTAGATAAAACTGAGGGATCCAGGTGAGGTTTCTTAAGAAGTGGTCTGACCATGGCATGTTTCAAAACATCTGGGACGGTACCTAAGCTAAGACACATGTTGATAAAAACAAGGAGGTAAGGGCCGACAGTATGAAAAACCTCTTTCAGCACCTTAGCGGGGACAATGTCTGAGGGACAGTTGGTCGCCTTTAGCTTTTGCACGATCTCAGAGAGGAGGGGAAGGGAAACAGGGTCAAATTGATTAAAAACAGCAGTCGGGAGCACAGAGGCAGAGTTCAGACCATTTTCTGCGACATCAGTGTTAGCAATAATTTTTTCCCGAACAGAAACAATTTTGCCAACGAAGAATTTTAAAAACTCTTCACATGTTGCTGTTGAAGCATCTGTGGGGCTACTAGTGGATGGATTAATAACAGAGTTAATGGTACTGAATAATACTCTTGGACGATTGCTGCTTGTGGAGATGAGTCTGGAGAGATAAAGTGATTTCGCGTCTCTCATAGCTCTTTGATAAGTAGCTAACTTGTCCCTCCAGATACCCAGCAAAATGGGAGATTTGTACTTCTTCCATCTCCGTTCCGCCAGTCTACAGTCTTGCCTAAGAGCACGGGTGTAATCATTCAGCCACGGATCGGCCTTGGACTTTGAGGATTTTATCCGTACAGGAGCTACAGAGTCGAGAATTAAAGTACAGGTAGAGTGGAAGGAGGTGATGAAACAGTCAGGTGAGGCAGGATAGAACAGGTTGTCTAAGGTAGTGGGATCACTATTTTGAAATGCTGAAGCAAAGTCACTAGCAGTGGATGAGGTGATAATGCGGCGACGGCAAGGAGGTAAAAGGGGCTTAGTTGCAGGAGATGGCGCTATTAGGTCGACGAGTATGGGAAGATGGTCGGAGAGGGGAGTGACACTAATTTCTTTGACTGACACACCGAGAGACCATAGGTGATTATTAAATCCAGTGTGTGACCAAGGTTATGCGTTGGTCCGGCCACTAATTGAGAGAGATCAAAAGAATCTAAAAGATTTCTGAAGTCATTTCCCAATTGATTGGCTGAGCAGCAGACATGTATATTAAAACATGTATATTAAAATCTCCGCAGATTAGGATCTTGTCAAATTTTGGTAAAAACTCGGAAAATTCAGAAATAAAATTCTGGTTTGCCTTAGGAGGACGGTAGATAATGGCACACAGGATGGGACAATTACTATCTAACACAAAGACCTGGAGCTCAAAACTAGAGTACGTATTTGTTGTGATTAATCTGCATTTGAATTTATTTTTGAACACAGAGGCTACACCACCACCTCGGCCTATTTCTCGTGGACAGCTGAAAAAAGAGCAGCTAGGAGGGAGGAGCTCAGAAAAGGCACTGACATCACCTGGCTTTTGCCAGGTTTCGGTTAGCAGCAAAAAGTCCAAAGTGTGAGCAGAAAAAAAGTTTTTCAAAATAAAAGTCTTATTGTTAAGAGATCTGATATTAATCAGTGCCAACTTAATGATCGAGGGAGGGGGAAGTGAGGAGGGGGGTAGTGAACGCAGGAGGCATGTATGTGCCCCTTGTTGGTGACTTTGAGCAGGACGACGTCTATGCGAGATGAAGACAGGAATGACGAGGGGGGAGTTGCATGGTGCAAAGGCTATGGTGAGGCCGGCAGATCCAACAATCGAAGCAGTATCAGGCGATGAGCGGAGATGGCTGGAGATTGGGAAAATTTGCAGACATGTAGGTTGGAGGGGGGGCACGGAGAGGGAGAAGGAGGGGTGGGCTTCTCCCCTGACCGGGGTGGGGGGGGCTGGTTCAGTTGTTATCAGTCATGCGTTCAATACTGCGTGCTGGAGGTTGCCAGAAAGTACGCGGCTGCCCAGCCTGTTTGGATGGATACCATCACCCTGGTAAAAGGAGGGACGGTTCCAAAATAAATTAAAATTGTCAATGAAGTTGAAGTTGTGCTCTGTGCAGGCAACCTGGAGCCAGGAGTTAAGGGACAGGAGTCTACTAAAACGCTCTGAGCCGAGATTGAGTGTGGGAAGAGGGCCACTGATGAAAACTGTTTTCCCACAAGTTTTCAAAAACTCAAATCGTTTTTTGAATCTGGCTTTGAGCACCTCAGATTGCCGGAGGGCGGTGACATTTGTCCCTACATGGATAATGATGCGGTTGACAGAGGGGGGAGTTGATTGGAGCAGGTCAGGGAGCTTGCTTAATAGTGAAATGACAGTGGCACCAGGTAGACAATGTGTAGTGGTGTTTTGAAGACGGATGTTCCTAGTGATGGAGTCACCCACAACCATCTTGGTGGGTGGAGAGAGATGAGGGAGAGTAGAGCGGGGGGCCGGGTGACTGGGGGCGGGTTTAGTGTGTTGTGACCTTGTATGACAAGGGGCTGGAGGCCTGGCAGGGCCTGCCCGGGGTGCGGTAGTGAAGTAGGCTATGGAGCGGCGGAACCCTGGGGGGGGCTTTGGCACAGTGGGTGGAGGAGGGAGGGGTGGCGGGGAATTGGAAGAACCCTGTGACAGCTGGGAAGAGGGGGACCTGGGTTGAGAGGGCGCGGGCAAAAGAGGGAAGTCTTTCTGACTAAGAATGTCATATTTGTTATCAAGATGAAGATTAAAATGAGGAAGAAGAGGTGGGGGGGGTTCTTTCCTTCCTTTCCCACTGACCAGGGACCAGTTGTCATGGTGGAGGGGGGTTGAGCTCATCAGGCCCTTGGGTTTGGCCCCAAGCTGTGACCAAGACTTCTCCAGGACAGGGAGGGGAGGGGGGGCGGAAGTGGCCGGCTCCGGGGCAGAAGGGGGCGGGGCAGTATCTGAGGGCACGGTGACATCTGACCCCAAAGCTCTGTTTGGGTCCGTTTGTGCTGGTCCGAAGACGATGGTGTCCAAAAATTTCTCATCTTCCTGGATCTGGTAGAGGCGAGAGATTCTTGCTTCCAGCTCCGGGATCTTTCCGGCCAGACGGGTGCAGCTGTCACAGCTGGACGGCGACGAGAGCGGAGGCATGGATGTGGATGCGATGCACTGAAACAGAGGGAGAGAGAACAGCAGCCAGCAGAGCAGACAGCCGGAGAGAGCCGGGAACGATGTGCAGGTCGAGGCTACGGAGGAGAGAAAAGTGCCGTGCAGGACACCTACCCGCCAGGGCTCCGTCCTGGAGCCCACAGCAATGCGAAGGCGAAACAACAAGACAGCAGCCGGCGGCAGAGGGAGACTTTACCCGGCCAGGGCACGTAGACCGTGCCCGCTGGTGGAGATGAACTCAGGTGAACCTCCGCTTGCGGTGGCAGTACTCTCCAGAGTCACTGGCTGCAGGATTCAGTCGAACTGGCTTCAGCCACAGGCCGAAGTGTTCGTAGGAAGATTATCCACGAACTAGCAGAGGGAAATGTCCATACAGTGCTGGTGGAAACTCAGAGAAGTGAGTAAAAATTTAAAACCGGCGTCACTCTAATGGTGTCTCGGAGATGGCGGCGGCCGGCAGCGAGCCACCCAAATTCTGCTTAAAATAGAGCGATCGGGAGATTCGATCATTAAAAACAGTAGCCCGACTGAAAGAGACACTGTTTAAGATGTAGATCGAAGTCTTAAATCAAATTAAAAGCCGTAGAAACGACTAAAAAAGACTTGTTTCTGAGAACCGAACTAGACAGAGAACTGGTACGCCACGCATGCACAACAGTACTACTTCGAAACACCGCTGTTCGGACACCCTCCCCCCGCAGCTGTCCAATGTCCAAGGTGCTGAACCGCGTGACGTTGTTTACATTCTGCTTTGCGGCTTGTCTGTGAAACGTGCGCTGCTCAGGGACTGGGCAGATCTGTCCCACTTGCTACACATTTTTTCTCCCCCCCGCTCCGCTCGAGCGCGGCTGAAGCTGGCTTGAGCTCACACGGGCGCGAGGCTGCTGCAGGGAGATGCTTTGGTTGGGCTTAGGCAATGAAGAAAGGAGTTGGTTAAGTTTAGTAAAAAGACCAGGTAGAGGCTAGACAGGCTAGAAGCATAATGAACATTAGGCTATATGTCATTGATATGAAGTATTTGCTTGTTTTGCAGTTAATTATGCACATGATCCGTTTGACCCCAAAAAGGAAAAAAGGATCAATGCGCACTGCGCACTGGGGGTTTCCCCCAATAGCCTTTTCGGAATAGCGGGGAAAAAATAGAAAACCCCGCTATTACGATGAATGGAAGTCTATTGTCGGAAAGGCGGGGCTTCGGAAAGCTAGAAGCTAAAGAGTGAGCGTGACACAGGGATTTTAGTAGTTAATTTGTGAAGTAGTAGTGCACAAACCAGTGTGTAACTTGTGTCTTATGATTGTTTGCACGACAACCAGTGAGAAGAGTGACGAGCTGCGTGTTGAGAAACGGGAGGAATTTCTACACAAAGTTCAAAGACTGTTTACCATGGATGTATGCTGTTTACGTTTTGTGCTACTGCTGATGCTAACGCTCAGCTAGCTTGAAGTATAGGCCCGAGTCAGTTCATTACCAGTGGACATTTTCTAGGTAAAATTTGACTCCCTCGGCCAAACAGTTTGAGTGGTTTAGCTGCTGCTTTCGACCTGAAGACAGAGAACAGACCCAGACAGAGCGTGGAGCAACCATGACTTCACTTGTGAGTTTTTCTGGCAACGTGGAGGAGAAAAGAGAAACCGACGGAGTCCGTGTTGAAGTGCTGATCGGATGCTGAGCCTGCACCTGTGACTGAGGAAGGACAAGACAGAAACATTAACTCAGGTAGGACTATTATTAATTTTGTTAGCTCGCAGCCATTAAAGGGCAACTTCGGTTTTTTTCAACCTGGGCCCTGTTTTCATGTTTTTCTGTATATGTGAGTGATGGATAATAACTTTTATTGAGGTCGCTGCAGTATTGAGCCAGGCAGGCAGCCTGCAGCCCAGCTAACGCTCTTCCACGGGGCAAGTGGCTCCCATCAAAGTTCGCTCTACGGGCATTTTTTTCAAACTGACAGGCTCAGATAGTTACAATGAGTGTCCGACAACATACTAGAAAGGAGAAATGAACGTATGTCTCTACTTTTAGCACCTCTCCTCTTCTTCGGACTGGCAGTAGTCATCCCGGTCAAAGTGGTCACAGCAGACCCTGTGGTCGGCATGGCGCAGTACATTAACAGGAGTGGGCGCATGGCGTCTGTCCGACTACCCATTTCTCCGACCATACATTTCTTTATTTTTGCGTCCATTAGTCCGACCTCCCACTTCTCCGACTTAAGTAGCCCTAACCGTTTACCTTACCCTAAACCTAACCTTAACACTGTAGAATGGGTAGTCGGAGAAATGAGCTGTCGGACTTTTGGGCAGTCGGACTAATGTATGCTCCCCAACAGGAGTGTCAGCATCCACTTTTAGCACAGCTAACTGTTAGCTCTAACTTGTGAAAGCTGCCCAAGCTGCCCAACATTTTGTTGTTACAATTTGTAAATTCTCTGGTCGTCTCTCTTCACCTCAGTCAGGTAACGGTATTCCCCACTGGTGTTTTGCCACGAGTTTTCGCGAGATTTCAGAACGAGATTTCTGGCGTGGTGAGATTTGGACACAGATCACAGCAAACAGCGACCTCCAGCTAAAGGTAGAGACTATTACGTTCATTTCTCCTTTCTAGTATGTTGTCGGACACTCATTGTAACTATCTGAGCCTGTCAGCTTGGAAAAAATGCCCGTTTATAGAGCGAACTTTGACGGGAGCCACTTGCCCCGTGGAAAAGCTTTAGCTGGGCTGCAGGCTGCCTGCCCGGCTCAATTCTGCAGCGACCTCAATAAAAGTATTATCCATCACTCACATATACAGAAAAACATATGAAAACAGGGCCCAGGTTGAAAAAAAACGAAGTTGCCCTTTAAGTTTTCAGTATTTTCCTTAGAAAAGAGGGGCATTTTATTTTTAAGGTTTTTAGTTCAAAGTGACAAAGAGGAGTTTTGGAAAGCGTAGCAAAGTGTTTACATACTATATTTACCATGAGCCTCCGCGCACAGAGTGAAATTCTTGGACCGGCGCAAGACGGACTCATGTTTTCATTCATCAAGAATTAAAGTCAGAGGTTCGAAGACGATCACATACCATCGTAGTTCCGTCCATAAATTATGATTCGGTGGCGCTATTCCCATGACCCACCAGCGTCCGCGAAACCGAAAGTAAGCAAACGCTGGTCGGCTCGCCCAGTATTTCCACCACCACTAATAATAACAAAATAACGATAGAGACAAAACGATACGTATAAACGACCAGGCTTCATGAACCCGCTCCACAGACCCGGGTGCCCGGCCGTCGCCGCTGCTCCGGCGGGGAAGGCGAAGCTCACTGCCAGGATCCCCGCCGGAGCAGTGGCGGCGGCCAGGCTCACACACCCGGGGAAGGCGATCCTGGCAGTGAGGGTGTGTGAGCCCGGCCACCGCCGCCGCTGGGGGCGGCCAGGCGGGGAAGGTGATCAGTGAGCTTCGCCTTCCCCGCCGTAGCAGTGGCGGCGGCGGGGTCGGCCAGGCTCACACACCCAGGGAAGGCCATCCTGGCAGTTAAGAGGAGAAACTTTCTGCTACTTTTGAGTTGTTGTAAAATTTAAATAAAGGCGATTTAATGTGTTTTCCATGTTAACCCCAATTCGGAATTATTATTTCCATGTAAACTCGAAGGAGAATATTTTAATTCCAAACTATTAATTCAGAATAATTAATTCCAAATCAAAAAACATCATGTAAACGAGTTATATATACACCCCACCCGGAATTCGATCCTCAGTCTCCAGTGTGGGAGGTAACGGCTCTACCCACTGTACTACCGTAAACCATTGATTCAAATTGTGACAAGAGTGGATTTATAGACATTACTTTTTCTTGATCTCATAATTACGAGAAAAGATCTCGTAATTACGACATCAGGATCTCATAATTACGACATCAGGATCTCGTAATTACGAGATAAGGTGTCTAATTTTTTTTTTATCCAGTGAATGCAATGCGCTTCCGTACCATTCACTCTACCTGTAGCCTAAAACAGCGCCACTCTCCATTGCTGCTACATTGTGGTTGTAAGAGCCATACTTGTATTGCTTGCAATAGTTTATAGTTTTTATTTAAAATGTGTAACTGCTCCTTTAATTATGCTGTGGATGACATCATAGCTCTCAGACCAGTTTAAGCAGCCTAAGGAGCAAGACAGTTTTTTGACAAGAATAATAAGAAGAGAATACCAGAGTGAATCTTGTAACTTTGTTTTTGTTTTAACCCATTTGTGCCCAAATTTTTTTTGGAGTTGTAAGGCATATCATTTTATCAGTTGAGTCCCTCTGAATCACGTTATGTATTTATTTTTTCCATTTTGTACTTTGTTTTGAAGAAAATTGCATTTTTATGACTGGCAACAATTGTTGCCAGTGGGCACACAGCTTGTAACTAGGTTGAACGCCGCCTAATAGTAATATATTAATAACAAAATAATAATATAGTCATAGTAAATACTTTAAATAACAAAAAGGTGGAGGGGGGTAAAAGAAAATGTTTTTTTTTCTTTTTTTTGGGGGGGGGGGGACATCACATCACATCAACATTTTTTTTTTACCTCATTGAAACGGGGTTATTCCTATGTTCCCACAGGCCTATGTTTCCACATTATAAGATTTACTTTCAAAATTAGGCCCTATGTTCCCACATTTCCTTTTTCATGAATTTGAGACTGATTTCATTCCCTCTTCATATACCCTTTTGTATTTTCATTTAGGCTAAAATGTCCAGGTGTGCCTGACCTCAGTAGTCACAACAACAATGATCAGACAGACCTGGATTAATGAATTTGTCCAATAATGAAAGACAGGAATTAAAGGAGCTGACTGAAGTTCAGGGAGTAGGAGTGGAGCTGTGCATAAAGCCAATTGTAGTTTGTAAGTGGTTGAAGGCCTAGTGATTTTAGCTTTCTTGTACACCTGTCTTGAAATGTAAGGGATACTGGAGCTTGGTTGGGGTGGTGGGATGGCTCGTGGCGGGCGCCTGTAAATTTCCCTTATTTTCAAATCCAAAACTTGATAGGTATGCTTCATTGCCCTGCCTTGTTATCCACTGTCTTGTCTTGTTTTGCACCTGTTGACTAAACTACACTCTACTGTCCCAACTCAAATTCCTAAATATGTTTACATGTTATAACAATAAGACTTCTGACTTCATATTTCATTTATTTCGCACACCACACTACTCTGTGACAATAACACTGGATACTTATGCAAGTAACACCGTGGATATATTATTATTATTAGATTAGATTTTAGATTTTATCGTCCTCTACAAAGATAACTGTTTCCACCTCTGTACATTGACCATTTTGTAGGCCTACATATAAAATCACACCCATAGACACCTTTCCACACGTATTTGCATGGTGGTGTCATCGCAGCAGTGCATGCGCCGTGTGATAAATCGCAAATGTGGGAATATAGGGCTGGTGGAACATATGGCTGTGGGAACATGGCTGTGGGAACATAGGGCTGTGGGAACATAGAGCTGTGGGAACTTAGGGCTGTGGGAACATAAGGCTGTGGGGACATAGGCATGGGCCCAGTGAAACACAAGCTAATGTTAGCTAACAGAGAAAGATCGCTTAGCAGCTAGCAAGAAAATTATACCAAAGTCCTGTAGACACAGGTTTTGAATACCTGTGAATTTATTTAGCTAGAGAGAGTATTCTAAGAGGACTAAAATGAGCCGTTGTACACCATTCTACAATTTGAAATAAGTAAATTATGAGCAATCCTGCAGACAGTGTTTTCCTTTAGTTCGGTACAAGCTATGTGCCCACTGGCAACTATTGTTGCCACTCACAGAAATCAGCCCATGAGCAAAAAAATATTTATCCCAGGTACAATTTTTTGGGGGAGGGTTACTCAAGAGACTTGAATGATTAAATAATAATCAATATGTTTGGGGGGAAAATCATAAGAAATTTATGAAAATGACCTCTTTCCAGGAGGATTTGCATCCGCCATGTCTTCCGCCGGAAGGAGCAGGGAGTAGATGATGTCATGTGATAGGAAGCACTTAGAAACAATTTTTTATAAATCAAAACCTTTGTCTAAGTTGTCTACTAGCATATAAGTGGAAAAAGTTGCCTTAGTACCTTTGAGATTTTTAATTGTGAGTAGAAAATGACAGTGATACACTTCGGCAACAATTGTTGCCAGTGGGGCAAAATGGGTTAAGTAAAACTATTTTTGAACCTAGTTACTGTCTTCGAAGATTCCTCTCTTTTTCTGTGTCAAGCTTACTGCCAAGAAGACTGCTTAATAGTAGTGGCAAAACGAGTAGCCTGAAGAAGAAAGATTGCCGCTACATGCGAGTCAAAAAACTCCGCTCTCAGTGGAAAGAAGAACGGATGAACCGGATTAAAGCTGTTTCTTCATGGATAAGGAGACAACCCAAGTCCTCAAACTGAAATACGTAAGTCTGTGGATGCTTTGCAACAAGAATTCAACAGCTAATTAAGCTAACACATGGAAAGCTAACGCTAGCCTGGTGGAGAGGCGCAGCACATGGTGGAGGCATTTCATGAAAGTGGATTTGGATATCAGCTAGTCATTGAAAACTGATGTGCTTATGAAGAAACTGATGGACATTAGTGTTTCCTGGAAGAACTGACTGTTTTAAGCTGAATTCTAAGTAAAGTGGCTTGTGCTGTGGTGCTGTGGCTATGGAGGAATCTGACCAGAAGAGGGCGACAAAGCCCACAGAAAAGGCAATATGTGACAAAATAAGCAGACTTATTGCCTCAAGGAGAGGAAAATTATCCCAGCTTACAGGCATGATGAACAATATTGAAAGCCTGAAGCACGATGGTTCCAATGTGGATGAAGTGGATGCATTGCTTCATGATAATTTTCACGAAATAATCACTGAGTTTGAGGATATAAACACTGCAGTTGTTGCTCTTATGGATAAAGAGGAAGGACAAAGAGACCAACGTGAGTGGTATGAGCCAAAAACCACACCTTTCGTAAACTTTGTTGTGGACACTGAAAAATGGTGTGCTGCGATGAGGAAGAAATTAGTAGATGAAACTATCAAAGATGATGTCAAAGCAGAGGACAGTGTATCACAAGCTGGAGCAGGTCGTCATAGCAAAAAGAAATCCTCAGCTTCTTCATCAACAGATAGTAGGACTTCAGTAGCGCTAAAGGCAGCTGTGGAGCATGCAGCCTTGAAGGCACGCGCAGCAGCGTTACAAAAGAAACAGTTGCTGGAGAGAGAAGAGCTGCAGCTTAAAGCTAAAATGGAACAGCTTGCGATGGAAACAGCTATTGCAGAGTCTGATGCAAAGCTCAAGGTGTGTGAAGAATATGAGAGTGTGAAAGGAAGTATTCACAGTGATGCATCACGAAGGCGTTCACAAAGTAAATATAAAGAAGAAAGTGATGGTGCTACGCTAACCTCAAAGGTTGCTGCAGGAGGACAAGAAGCATATGTTCCTGGCATGTTGGAGCAGTCTTCACAGGACATTCAACAGAACCAACCTCGTGGCAATAGCAACCCACAAGTGGCAGACAGTGGAGGAGGACTGTATGAGGTTATGAGGAAGCAGAATGCGATCACGGAGATGCTTGTAAAACAACAATCAAGGTCTTATCTCCCTTCTAAAGGCATTCCAGTTTTTAAAGGTGACCCTCTCACTTACAAATCCTTCATCAGAGCCTTTGAGCATGCTGTGGACAGCAAGACAGACAGTTCTCAAGACAAGTTGTACTACTTAGAGCAGTATACCAGCGGGGAGCCGCAGGAACTTGTTCGTAGCTGTGAGCATATGTCTTCTGACAGAGGCTACCATGAGGCCAGAAAGTTACTCAAGAAACAATATGGTGACGAGCTGAAGATAGCAAATGCCTACATGGATAAAGCCTTGAGATGGCCTCAGATTAAACCAGAAGATAGTAAGGCATTGAATGCTTATGCTCTTTTCCTGATTGGATGCAGGAACACAATGGATGACATTGTATTTATGGAAGAAATGGATAATCCCACAAATATGCGAGTTGTCATTTCAAAGCTTCCCTATAAGATGAGAGAGAAGTGGAGAACGACCGCATTCGAGATCCATGAAGAAGGAAGAGGACGAGCAAGGTTCTCTCACCTAGTGGACTTCATTGACAGACAAGCAAAGGTGGCTATGGATCCTCTCTTCGGCGATGTTATAGAGAGTCCACAATCCTTCAAAGGAAAAGAAAAGGCTACAAAAGAGAGAAACATCAGGAAATATGGACAAAGAGAGAGCATGTTTGCTACAGGTGTACAGGACACAAACATAGAGGCAACTGTAAAGAAAAGCAGCCCTGCAAAAGTTGTTGTGACAGCCTTTCACAAACCCTGCTTATTCTGCCAGAAGAATCATGCACTTTCCTCATGCAATAAAATCAAAGAGCTGACAAACACAGAACGGATAGACTTCCTGAAATCTAAAGGCCTATGTTTTGGATGTCTAACCTTTGGGCACCTGAGTAAGAATTGCAAGAAGAGACTCAAGTGTCAGATTTGTTCTCGTTTGCATCCAGACATACTCCACGTTAAGACGGAAGATGATAGTGCGTCAGAAAAGACAGAAGAAAACAATACTGAGAACGACATAGTTTCAAGTGCCTGTGTGTCGTTGGGTCAGGAGTCATGTGGTAACACTGGGGCTGGAGAAGAAGAATGTGTGCTTGCTGTGGTACCAGTCAAACTTAAGTCCAGGAAAAGTGAGAGATATGTGGAAACGTATGCCTTTATAGATCCTGGCAGCACAGCGACATTTTGTACTGAGGACATTCAAAGGAAACTGAATCTTAAAGGAAAGAACACTCAGTTTCTTCTGGACACAATGGCTCAGGACAACTCCGACAGTCACAAATTAATGAAGAGTATTGTTCTCTCAGATCTTGAGGTGTGTGGACTTGAAGAAAATACATACATTGAACTTCCAAAAGTGCTTACACACAGCCACATCCCAGTGAAGGAGGAAAACATACCACGGCAAGAAGACATTGCACAATGGCAGTATCTGAAAGAAGTACGTTTGCCACGTATTACAGCAAAAGTGGGAATGCTAATTGGTGCCAACGTCCCAAAGGCCATAGAGCCGTGGCAAATCATAAATAGTGAAGGACAAGGGCCATATGCAGTTAAGACTGCCCTGGGATGGGTGAGTAATGGACCCCTAAGAAAAGACCACGGACCAAAAATGAACAATGGTAAACTGCAGAGCTACACAGTTAATCACATACAAGTGAGGGAAATAGAAGAGCTGTTAGTGAAATAGTACAACACAGATTTCCCAGAGCGAAGTTGTGAAGAAAAAGAGGAGATGTCACAAGATGATCGCAGGTTTATGCTTCTGGTCACAAGCTCAGCGAAGTTGGTTGACGGACATTACAGCCTGGGATTGCCCCTGAGAAATGAAAACGTCAAGATGCCAAATAACCGCTGCATGGCTCAGCAGCGGGCCGACAATCTCAAGAGGAAGTTAAAGAAGAATCCAGACTTCCATAAAGATTACATATCATTCATGAAGGGCATCATTGAAAAAGACTACGCTGAGAAAATATCAGCTGAACAGATCAGTCGCAGTGATGGACGTGTCTGGTACATCCCCCACCACGGGGTGTACCACCCTAAGAAAAAGAAAATAAGAGTAGTTTTTGATTGCACAACAACATATCAGGGTGTCTCACTAAATGAACAATTGCTGCAGGGACCAGACCTCACTAACAACCTCACTGGTGTTCTATTAAGATTCAGGGAACATCCAGTGGCACTGATGGCAGATGTGGAGTCTATGTTTTATCAAGTGAGGGTCCCAGAGGAAGATACAGACCTGCTACGGTTCCTGTGGTGGCCGGACGGCGATCTAAACAGTGACGTGGAAGAATTCAGGATGAAAGTACACCTTTTTGGTGCTACATCTTCACCCAGTTGCGCTTCGTATGCTCTGAGAAGAACTGCGGAAGATGCAAGAGGAATTGTGAGTGCAGAGGCAGTTGACACTGTGTTAAGACATTTTTATGTTGATGATTGCCTAAAGGCAGTGGAAACAAGTGACCAAGCAGCCAGCCTTGTGCAAGAGCTCACAGCCTTATGCGCTAGAGGAGGTTTCCATCTCACTAAGTGGGTGAGTAACAGCAAAACAGTCTTGCGGTCTATTCCAGACAATGAAAAGGCACCTGAAGTGAAAGACCTAGACTTGAGTCAAAACACACTGCCTATGGAACGTGCACTTGGTGTGGAATGGTGCACAGAGACTGACAGGTTCAGATTTCAAATAAACAAGCAAAGTAAACCTGTCACCAGACGCGGTATCTTGTCCACAGTAAGTTCTGTCTTCGACCCTCTCGGTCTGTTGGCGCCGCTGATTTTACCGGCAAAACTCATCTTACGTGACCTGTGTAAGAAGAAACATGGTTGGGATGATGAGATTGAAGGTGGAGATGCAAAAAAGTGGAAAGAATGGTTGGCAGATTTAAAGAGTTTGGCAGAGTTCAGCATACCCAGATGCATCAAAGCAGAAGGGTTTGGATCCACACAATCAGCACAGCTGCATCATTTTGCTGATGCGAGCGAGGATGGATATGCTACTGCCTCCTACCTGTTGCTTACCAGCCGTGAGAACAAAAAACACTGTTCCCTCCTAATAGGAAAATCAAGAGTAACACCTCTGAAACATGTCACAATACCGAGATTGGAGCTGACAGCAGCAGTCATTGCTGTAAAAATGGACAGAATGCTCAAACAAGAACTGAAGATCCCGTTACAGGAATCCGTCTTCTGGACAGATAGCACTACAGTGCTCAGATATCTGTCAAATGAAAGTGCTCGCTTCAAAACGTTTGTAGCGAACAGAGTTACAACAATCAGAGATCATTCTCATCCTACACAGTGGCATTATGTCAACTCAGCGCAAAACCCAGCAGATCAGGGCTCTCGAGGAGTGAAAGTGGAGAAGTTCATACAGAGCAAAGTCTGGATACATGGACCAGCTTTCCTGTTGAAGTCTGAAAGTGAGTGGCCAAAACAATTGGATGAAAGAGAGTTGACCACAGAGGAAGATCCGGAAATCAAAACATGTGCTAGAGTGACCATAACCATCACACAAGAGAGTTATGATACACTCAACAAGCTTATCACTTACTACTCGTCATGGCAACGACTAAAGAAAGCAGTCGGATGGTTTCTCAGACTAAAGAGGATGCTACTACAACTGAAAGACAAGAGAAAAGATCTCAAAACTACAATCAGTCAATCTGAGAACAACACTGAAAAACAGAGCAAGTTCATTGATCAGCACATGAAGAAATTCAAATCAACGATTCAACAACATCCGTTGTCACTGGAGGATCTGGTTGAAGCAGAAGTGGAGCTCATACGAATAAGTCAGTCGCAGGACTACACAGACGAAATCTGTGCTCTAAAAGAAAATGCTCCCATCAAGAAAAAAAGCCAGATTTACAAACTTGATCCCATGTTGCAGGATGAAATATTAAGAGTTGGAGGACGGCTTCATAAAGCTGCAATGCCACAAGAAGCTAAACACCCAGCCATCCTCTCTAAAAATTCACATATAGCCAACCTCATACTGCAACACATCCACCAAGAAGTTGGACATTGTGGTCGCAACTACATGCTGGCAATGCTGCGACAGAAATATTGGATCCCTCAAGCTAACTCAGCTGTAAGGAGGATTATCTCAAAGTGCACCGTGTGCAAAAGACTTCATGCTAAGGCTGGAAAACAAAAGATGGCAGATCTACCTGAAGACAGGCTACAGCCAGATCTACCCCCCTTTACCAACGTGGGAGTTGACTTCTTCGGGCCATTTGAGGTCAAACGTGGAAGGAGCCTTGTCAAACGGTACGGCGTAATTTTCACTTGTCTCACTGTGAGAGCTGTTCACCTTGAGATCGCTCACAGTTTGGATACAGATTCCTGCATTAACGCCATACATCGGTTCATATGTAGAAGAGGGCAAGTAAAAGTTTTACGCTCAGACAATGGAACAAATTTTGTTGCAGCAGAAAAGGAGCTGCGCAAAGCATTGGAAAACCTGAATCAGACAAAAGTACAGAACGTTATGACACAAAAAGGCATCAAGTGGATTTTCAACACCCCAGCAGCGTCCCACCAAGGTGGCGTATGGGAAAGACAAATCCGTACTGTAAGAAAGGTCTTAAACTCTGTGCTACAACAACAGTCACTAGATGATGAAGGACTCCAAACCATCATGTGTGAAGTCGAGGCCATCATCAATAACAGACCGATAACACTCTCATCAGACGACCCGGGTGATGTTGAAGCTCTCACTCCCAATCACTTGTTGCTCATGAAGACACAGCCTAACATTCCACCAGGAGTCTTTGACCAAGATGACCAGTACACACGTCGCCGGTGGAGACAGATACAGTACATAGCTGATCTGTTTTGGACTAGATGGACGAGAGAATACTTGCCACTCCTTCAAGAGAGACAAAAGTGGCTCACACCACAGAGGAACTTCTCGCCAGGAGATGTTGTACTGATAGTAGATGAATCTGCCCCTCGCAACTCCTGGAATATGGGTCGAGTAATAAAGACATTACCTGACTCAAGTGGTACAGTGAGGCGAGTCAGTGTGCAGACGAAGACTAACGTACTGGACAGACCTGTAACCAAGCTGTGCCTGCTGAAACATGCAGTGTGAATTATTTGAGTGAAGAGCGCTAATGACAGTTAATGTATAAAGTTGTTCATCTTTTTTGCATTATAATGTACATGTAAGGGTAAATTAGTTACTATGTTGAATGTAACATGGCTCTCATGTGAAAATGTTTGGTAATTGTTCTGCATTTAGCATAAGCAATTAGGGGCTGGAAATGTAAGAGCCATACTTGTATTGCTTGCAATAGTTTATAGTTTTTATTTAAAATGTGTAACTGCTCCTTTAATTATGCTGTGGATGACATCATAGCTCTCAGACCAGTTTAAGCAGCCTAAGGAGCAAGACAGTTTTTTGACAAGAATAATAAGAAGAGAATACCAGAGTGAATCTTGTAACTTTGTTTTTGTTTTAAGTAAAACTATTTTTGAACCTAGTTACTGTCTTCGAAGATTCCTCTCTTTTTCTGTGTCAAGCTTACTGCCAAGAAGACTGCTTAATAGTAGTGGCAAAACGAGTAGCCTGAAGAAGAAAGATTGCCGCTACAGTGGTCAAATGTGGAATGGTCCCAAAATCGTTTGACCTGCAATTCAGTACTATGCTTCCACCTAGTGGCTACATTTGTCACTTACATTTCACGGGTTGCATGAATCTCGCTCCCCGCGAGTGAAATGGCCACTTTGAAGTAGTACCTACTGTACTGTAGCTAACACAAACACTAACTAACTTGGAAGAAATGAAGGACGTCTGTGCTGTGAAAATATGACCTGAAAAACAGAGAAGTTGAAGTCTGACCACTCTGTAGCCTACTGTCACACTGAGCTTCATACAGGTAAGACGTCTCTTTCTCTGTTAATGTTCATCCATCCAAGCAGTGTTAACAAACTCTGAGTTAAAACCTGAACTCTGGGTTAACTGACCTTGAACTGTCAAACTGAGAGTTTGCTCTTAAAGCAGAAGTAAGTGGTCCGGTCGTTTTCGCTAATGCTGCGTTCCAGGCAGGCTTTTGAAATCGTAAATTACAGCTTCAAGTCACAACTTACGACTTTGTAGCGTTCCAGGCAAAACACTCGTGTTTTTCCGACCTGTTTTACCGGTGAAAGTCACTATAACGGCCACTCGTAACTTCCGAACTGTGAACTCGTACCAGATCGAACTGGTACGACTTCACGGTCGGAAAAATACGAGTTTCCTTGAACGCACCATAACAGTCCTCGTCCCTACGTCGCCACATTCACGGCGTCCCTTGGCTGCACACACAGCCCTGCATGCCGTTCTCTCTCCTCATTGGATAAAAACTGTAGGATACGATAAATGTTTTCTCTTCGGCTCAGAGCAGAGCAGAGTGACTGACAGACCCGTGTTTCAGACCAAACACTCTATGTAAGTGATTGGTGTCGGAAGATATAACTATTTAAGACTTATATTAACACAAATATATCACTTACTTCTGCTTTAACTCTGAGGCTCGAAATAGGGTTAATAATGCTTAGGCTACCTAATGCTTAATAGTGTGTACTTATTATATTATAAAGTGTTACCAAAAGAACTTTGGCATTTGAACGCAGCACCAGTTCAGATAGATAGATAGATAGATAGATAGATAGATAGATAGATAGATAGATAGATAGATAGATAGATAGATACAGTAGATAGATAGATAGATAGATAGATAGATAGATAGATAGATAGATAGATAGATAGATAGATAGATAGATAAGCTTTATTGTCACGAGTGATATAAATTCTTCTTTGACAGGCTTGTATAAAAAACAAATTAACAAAAACGTTGTGCAATCATGCCAAAAAAAGGAGGGACCCAGCAAAGTGTTCATTTTTGATTGTTCAGGGTGGTTATTGCAGAGGGGATGAAGGATTTTTTATAGATGTTTTTCCTGGCCAGTGGAACCTTATAACATTTGCCTAATGGCAGCAGCTGGAGGCAGTGGTGGAGGGGGTGAGAGAGGTCTTCTGTGATTCCTTACTTCCTTCCTTCCTGAAAACAGACCGGCTGTACAGTTCTGAGAGGGGGGTTTGTGGTGCTCCAATGATTTTGCTGGCTTGATTAACTGTGCGGAGAGTTTGATCTTGTGTTTAGATGAGAGGAGGCTGTACCAGGAAGAGATGTTGAAGGTGAGTATGCAGGGTTTGAAATTAACTTTTTGACCTACTAGCCACTTGGCTTGGTCAAAAATGAGTGTTTTACCTCCATCAGATAACTGGTATGTAAATATGCAGCAGCTGATGGAGGCAAGTGTTTACTAAACATTATTTTGATGCATCATTGGATTCACCACACAAACTGGTTATTTTGAGGAGGTCAGTTGTTACTAAATATTTACACCCTGTAACTGCCTGATGTAATAACTGTTTGTAAACTGATCAAATTGAAAGTGAAGAATACAAAATGTGACTGTTGACACACAGTAACTTGATCATGATGTAAATCCTGAAGATTTTGCGTGTGTGTATGGTGGGGGCGGGATGGGGACTTGTATCTCACTTGTATTTCAACCTACCAAACTGTCAGTACGTTTACATGCAGAGCTTAATCGAGCTATGCTCAAAATTCGATTTTGGCGTCAAGTCGGACTTCTGTCCTTGTCTCAATATACATGCAACTGAGAAAATCGAATAACTGACGGGGTCCGCCCCCTCATGCGCCGTCACCTGTTGTTTCAGTGGGTTAATACGCGTCCTGTTGACTTTTCTGTCACCTCGTAAAAAACTGAATATAAACAACTTAGTAAGCTTATTAATAAATTCTCAACTGCAGTTCCCGACCAGACGCGTCAGTCTGGGCCGGATTCGCGCTGAGAATAGGATACGGGCTTCCTTTTTTCCTCTCTCTCTCTCTCTCTCTCTCTAATAAAACAATCTGGCTGGTTGCGCTGTGTATGTGTGAAATGCATTGAATCGGCGCTGATGTTGGTTTTTTTCTTTACTTTGCGGGGTTTGGGCGGCTTCTCTGCTCCACTTGGTGCCGTCTCTACTGTTGTGGAGCATGCGCACATGCATTGTCCAGTTATACTGCGACTAAGGTGTATACATGACGGAGAAAATCGAATTCCAATCGCATTATCTGGGTGTCTTAATCGGAGTTCTCAACTCCGATTTCAGTCGGACTAAGGTGTTTACATGCACTTCAGTTGTCCAGTTATAGTCGGATTAAGGCAATAATTTGTTTTTTTCAAGTGTCATGTAAACGTACTGTGTGTTTGTTTACCTGACCATGCTATACATGAATCTGAAAGCTTATGAATAAAATAACTGTCTTATCCTGGAATTCACAGGACTTTTTCCTGTACAGTGAATCATATGCTTAATTCTTGTGTACTTAGTTTCCTGTCCATCTGGCTAAAACGTATAAAATGTTGTACAGATGTGCTTGCATGAACTGATATTGGTATGAAGCCACACAGTGGTCATGAGATTTCTGGGCTAGGGTAGTGAGTTAATGAATGATGTATGAGTGAGTTTTTTGGGTTGTTACTGGTTTTGTTTTGTTTGTGTGTTTGTTTTTTGTTGGAAGAGGGTTAATGGGGTGAAAACAAAGACAACAAAGGCAGTTATTTATTATGCTACCCCCACCGATTGTTTTACTTTCCATGTCACATTTGTTGTCTACAAAAAATCAATAAACAATTGATCAGAAAAACAACATAAAACAACAGTTTTTGCAAGAAAGAGCCAAGACATAAACTTGGAAGAAGAAAATTAAAAATAATAATCACATCAATACAAGTTTTTTAATTCTTAATCTCTCTTTATTGCATTAGATCATGTATGTTATATATATATATATATATATATATATATATATATATATATATATATATATATATATATATATATATATATATATATATATATATATATACTATATATAGAGAGATATATATAAATGTGAATTTGAGATCAGTCCTCTCTTTCACCATGGTCTGTAGAGAAGAGGTGATGTTATATATGATGTCATATCCTGACAGGTTCACCTGCTCACAAACATTTTCTCTTCACTGCTGCACTTTACATTTTATTTTACTCCCACAATTATCAGCTGTGGAAACAGTTACAGATCAAATTCATCTCAGAGTCTCCAGTCGAAAGTCTGGACTCTTCACAAGATCATGAAGCTGCTGCAGAGCTGAAGAGCTCAGGTTGTTTTTACCCAGGTCCAGGAGTCTCAGGTGGGAGGGGTTGGACTTCAGGGCTGAGACCAGAGAAGAACAGCTGATCTCTGACAAACTGCAGCTCCACAATCTGAATAAAGAATAAAATAAGTGAGTTGAGGACAAAGTTCCTTGTTGAAGAAGCTTAAGAAAGAAACAAAGAAAAAACGAAAGAAAGAACAAGCCCAGATTATAGCTGCTGCGCAGCAATGGGTCGGGTCCGGGCTACTTTTGGGCATATTTAGGCAATTCTGAGCAACAAACAGGAGAATAGGAAGACAAGACAGTTGACCTTATAATGTCCAATTTGCATCAGTTGAGGATTGAACCCACAACCTCGGGAACCAAAGACCATTGTCTATCGCACTGAACTAATTGACAAGTGGCAGTTTAACAGTGGCTTCACAAATTGAGTAAGCCATTCACTGTCGTGCAGGCAGATTTGAAACCACAGTAAACACAAAAATCAGTTTTTGGGGTAAAATTTTGATATGTATTTGTCAAACATCTACTATGAGTCTAAGATGTTAGGAGCCTTCGCACATGGTCCAGTCCAGTCTATTTGGATTTTTAAATTTAGAGGCTTGCTGTGATGCCACCATTAGGACAATTGTCTTGTGTTTCGTGTTGAGGACATCTGACATTTTGATCCGTCATCATCATCACCCTTGGTGGGTCTCGAACTCACCACCTCTGACACCAAGAACCAGCTCTTAACTCGCTGAGCTAATTGGCAGGTAGTGAGCCCTGCTGTGTAGCTCCATTTATCGACTCAGGGAGTCAATGCCCGGGCAGCTGTTGTCAAGGCAGATTTCGAAAATGGGATCTGGCATGGGGTTGGACATTTCTGTAAGGTTTGGTGAGTTTTCACCCATGGGAAGTATGATTTCCTTGGAAGTGGAAAGAAGAAGATGACACTGGACCTTTGTGCAAAATTTAGTGAGCTTTTGCCCATGGTCCGGTGCAAGCTATTTGCTTTGTTTTTTTAATTTAGAGGCTTGCTGTGATGTCACCATGAGGATTCTACCATTTTTATGTGTCATTATCATCATCACTCTTGCTGGATCTTGAACCCACATCCCCTCGCACCACAAACCAGCGCTTAACTCACTGAGCTAATTATCCAGAAGTGAGACATGGTGTGTGTCTTCTCAAATAGACTCAGGGAGTCAGTGTCCGGGCAGCTGTTGTAGAGGCAGATTTAAAAAATGGTCAAAATGTCAGAAATTCTGTTATCGAAACAAAAATCTGTTAATACATAAATTGCAGACAGCATGGTAATGTTGGTGATTTGTTTTTAATAATAAGTGTTTTGCTTCATAAGAGAAAATATTATGTTTAAAAATTCCACTCTCACATTGACTGCAGTTGTTCCCATGAGAGCAGAATTCAAAATGTTCTCAAAAATTCAGTTTTTGAATTAAAATTCTGATATTTGCCAAACTTCATCAACCATGACTCCAGAATATTGTCATTTTTTTTCAGGAAGATTGAAAATGTATTTAGCAAGAATTTGATGGTATATGTTTACAGTAGTGTTTAAAACGTTTTCATGCACTGTCGGCTCAATTTTTGCTTAATCAAAAATCCGAGAAACAAGTTTTGTGGAGGACAGTCTGGAGATGCTCTGTAGCAAGTTTGGTGTCAATTGAGCAAAAATTGTGGGAGGAGATACATTTTAAAAGTTTTACAGTTTTACTGAGCTAATCTGTAGCAAGTTTGGTGACAATTGAGTAAAAATTGTGGGAGGAGATACATTTTAAAAGTTTTACAGTTATTGAAAAAAACAGAGTGATGGACTTCATAATTTCTAATGAGTTTAAGTGGACAAAAGTTTCAGCAGTATTGAGGCTACATTGTGGTGAAGTTTCAAAACTTTAGCATCTACCGTTGGTTTGGTAGGAATTTTTAAAGTTTTTAAATTTAAACGCTTATTGTGCCTCCCCTAGGAGGGGGGGGCACATGTCCTTGGAGTTGAGTGAATCTGGCATGGGTTTGGATGTTTCTGTGAAGTTTGGTGAGTTTTCGCCCATGGGAAGTATGACTTCCTTGGAAGAAGAAGAAGAAGAAGAAGAAGAAGAAGAAGAAGAAGAAGAAGAAGAAGAAGAAGAAGAAGAAGAAGAAGAAGAAGAAGAATTCCTAGGAATTCAATAGTGTCCTGGCAGCTGTGCTGCCCGTACCCTAATTATAGCTGCTGCGCAGCGATGGGTCGGGTCCGGGCTACTTTTGGGCAAATTTAGGCAATTCTGAGCAACAAACAGGAGAATAGGAAGACAAGACAGTTGTCCTTATAATGTCCAATTTGCATTAGTTGAGGATTGAACCCACAACATCTGGAACCAAAGACCATTGTCTATCGCACTGAGCTAATTGACAAGTGGCAGTTCAACAGTGGCTTCACAAATTGAGTCGTGTAGGCAGATTTGAAACCACAGTAAAAAGAAAAATCAGTTTTTGGGGTAAAATTTTGATATGTATTTGTCAAACATCTACTATGAGTCTAAGATGTTAGGAGCCTTCGCACATGGTCCAGTCCAGTCTTGTGTTTCATGTTGAGGACAACTGACATTTTGATCTGTCATCATCATCATCACCCTTGCTGGGTCTCGAACCCACAGCCTCTGACACCAAGAACCAGCTCCTAACTCGCTGAGCTAATTGGCTGGTAGTGAGACCTGCTGTGTAGCTTCATTTATCGACTCAGGGGGTCAATGCCCGGGCAGCTGTTGTCAAGGCAGATTTCGGAAATGGTCAAAATGTCAGAAATTCAGTTATCTAAACAAAAATCTGATAATACATGGGATCTGGCATGGGGTTAGACATTTCTGTGAGGTTTGGTGAGTTTTCACCCATGGGAAGTATGATTTCTTTGGAAGTAGAAAGAAGAAGATGACACTGGACCTGGACCTAGGAGGGGGGGCACATGTCCTTGGAGTTGAGTGAATCTGGCATGGGGTCGGATGTTTCTGTGAAGTTTGGTGAGTTTTCGTCCATGGGAAGTATGGCTTCCTTGGAAGAAGAAGAAGAAGAAGAAGAAGAAGAAGACAATAGTGTCCTGGCAGCTGCGCTGCCCGGACCCTAAAAATGGAAGTCAAACAGCTGAAGCAACAGGAAGCAAGTTAAACAGTCACATACAGAGAGAGAAAACAGCTTGAGGTGATGATAGTGGTACACTACCCGTTCTTCTCTTAACATTATGTGAAAAGCACAGTGACATGATAAATCTTATAGACAGCCTAAATAAATACAGGTAGGTAGGTGTGTGCGTGTATACATAGTAGGGGTGTAACGGTATATGTATTCGTCCCGTGCCGTCACGGTACAGGGGTCACGGGATCTCGGTGCACACAGTCACACGACGAATATGTCTGAGTGAGTATTTAAAAAAAAAAAAAAGTTGAGTCCTCACTCCAATCATGGTAGCGGTAATGAGCCTCCAAGCTGCCAGCAACCGTCATAACAGACGAAGAAGAGAGGTGATGAGAGTGTGAAGTTAGAGGAGCTGCCTGCTTCATTTATGTCACCGTGTAGTGTGTCTTCTCAGTGAAACACAACGGCGGAGGCGGCGATGGCTCGTGACCATAGAAAGCAGCTCGCGACTGGTTGACCGGACAAAGTCTGTCTGTGCTATTTCACGGATGCACGCTGCGTCGCTAGAAACGCATCAAACACGTTAGCGCATGTTCACTCTTGTTTTGTTTGTAATAGGTCAAGTGGGTTACACCCCGCCTTTCCGAAGCCCCGCCTTTCCGACAATAGACTTCCATTCATCGTAATAGCGGGGTTTTCTATTTTTTCTAAAGACCCCGCTGTGAAGTTGGGTATCACTTTTAGATACGGACGGAGGCGAGCTTGCTTAGCATCAACCGTGTGCTTGTTTATTAAAAACTGAAGAAGACCAGGTTGACAACATAACAAACATTCTAGCAGCGCCCTCTGCTGGCTAGTCTGGGCGTGCACTCTAGTCATCACAAAGCTGGTTCACGCCACACCCGCTACTCCGAAAAGGCTATTGGGGGAAACCCCCAGCGCGCAGTGCGCATTGATCCTTTTTTCCTTTTTGGGGTCAAACGGATCATGTGCATAATTAACTGCAAAACAAGCAAATACTTCATATTAATGACATATAATGTTCATTATGCTTCTAGCCTGTCTAGCCTCTACCTGGTCTTTTTTACTAAACTTAACCAACTCCTTTCTTCATTGCCTAAGCCCAACCAAAGCATCTCCCTCAGTCAGCTGTCAGTGCGAGCGGCGGCTGCAGCAGCCTCGCGCCTGTGTGAGCTCAAGCCGGCTTCAGCCGTGCTCGAGCGGAGCAGGGGGGGAGAAAAAGAAAAAAAGTGTATTTCTATTACTGTGTGGGAGATCTCCAACAACGGAGTCGGGGAGAAAGCAAGTGGGACAGATCTGCCCAGTCCCTGAGCAGCGCACGTTTCACAGACAAGCCACAAAGCAGAATGTAAACAACGTCACGCGGTTCAGCACCTTGGACAGCTGTGGGGGGGAGGAGGGGGTGTCGGAGTAGCGGTGTTTCGAAGTGGGGCTATTTCGGAACAGCGGGGTGTCGAAGTGGAGGGGTGTCGGAATGGAGAGCTGTCCCCGGTCAAGTGCACGTTTTTCTCCTCTAGAATTAATGAATGGCATGGTAACACTCCTAATGGACTTGTTTAATTTTATATATATATATTTTTTACTTTTATAACACAAGACAGATTTTAGTTATACGTTCAATTAGTGTCTGTTGTACCGAAACCGTACCGAACCGTGACTTTTGTGTACCGTTGAGGTACCTGATGTTAGCTACAGAGACAAGTGGATCCTTGTAAGTTTTAAAAAAAAATAATGAGAATAGATAGATACAGTGGGTATGGACAGTACCCCTTCAAGTTTTCACTATTTGTTATTTTTCAGCTAGTTATTTTGAAGTGTAGGTCAGTTAGGGCCACTCTGACAGGCCAGATCCGTGGAGGCTGCAGCAGTGGTTAATTTTCTGAAACTTTCTCCCATCTCCACACAGGATCTGTGAGCTCAGCCAGAGTGATCTGTGGGTTCTTGGTCACCTCTCTGACCAAAGCTCTTCTCCCCCAACTGTTCAGTTTAGTCCCACGGCTGCAGCTCTAAGAAGAGTCCTAGTTGACCTAAACTTCCTCCATGTATGATGGAGGCCACTTTGCTCTTAGAAACAATAAATGCAGCAGAATATTTTTAAGCCTTGTCCAGATCTGTACATCACCACAGTTCTGTCTCTGAGCGCTTGGGGCAGTTCCTTTGACATCATGGATCTCATTTTGCTCAGATGCAAATGAGCCATGAGTTCTTATTTAGACAGGTGTGCACCTTTCCGAGTCATGTCCAAACTATTTAACTCATCACAGCTGGACTCAAATGTAAGTGCAGAACCATCTCAAAGAGGAACAAAAGAAATTGACAGCAGCTGAATGATCAACAGGAGTGTTAGAGCAAAGGGTCTGAATACTTGTTCAGGTGATATTTGAAGGTGGGGCTGGAGTTTTGTTCCTTGCCGTTTGTAAACAAAACATTGAAACTCAGCCCCTCCTCTCGGGGCTAAGCTGTGTAGCCTCCTGCTCCTGACAGCAGCCATTGTCAGGACCGCAAAGAGTCTGAAAGAACCGCATTAAAATGAATGACAACACTCTTCGAACTGATGTGCTCTCTGTGGCTGAGTGGCAAAATAAAGATTTAGTGATCATGAGGTCATGGGTTCGATTCCTGCCTCACTCATGTCACATCAATGCTTGACTTTTGATTCCAACTAGACAGCTGTCATTGGACAGTCTTTGATTCCTCATAGTATAAAGCTCATTGTAACTCAGGTTCTCTGTGGCCATGTGGTTAGTGTGTCAGGTTACCACTCATGAAGTTACAGGTTCAATTCTTGCCTTAGACATGTTTCTTGCATGTCATTCCGCATGTCTTTGTCAATTTATTCCGCTAATTCAGCATGGTTCAGCAATGGCTTTCAGCATTCACACGCATTTTCCGTTAGGAAATGCTGTTTCTAGTTTTGGGAGAAATTATGATATTATAATGGGTGTGAATTGCACGGAATGTTCCTGTCAATCGGGAGAAAGCCCAGAAAAATTCCAGATTTTTTCTCTTTCCACACTCCCCTTGGACACAATTTACGCTCTACACACATGATTTTTTCCAAATTTGTAGAGAAACTTGTTGTGTCTCTCACCATGTGCTCAAAATATCAGAGAGACTTACAAAATTTGAATTATCAGCCTCTGAGTGCGGTCACGTCTGTCTCTGCTCCTCACTGACTCCAATACAAAGATTTTCTGAGAAAAGCAGAACGGACCAATGTTTTGAAATTGCCAGTGTCTCCAAAATATTTAGTGTAGAAACACTACACCGTACCAAATATTTCAGGAAGTCCTTACAGCACTGTTGATCTGTGTTTTGTTCTGATAGGAGTTACCGTTTTGTCACAGTAAGCCTAAATGGGAGACCAGTGCAGAGGCAGAAAATCGCTCTTTTTCTTGACGTTTCTGTCTGCCTCAGCCTGGGGGGGCCCTATCGTGGCAACCACCTCAAGTTGCCATGGTAACCTCCGATTCTCAGGCCAGAGCTCGTTAACTTCATAAACAATCCACCTGGCGCTCGTTTAAATGTTTGTAAACACATACACGCTAAATCAGACTGATACAGGATGCAGCTCATAACATGTGTTTAATAAACAACAGAGTTTCCTCTGCTGCAGCTGATTAGCTGACATGTGGTCAAGACGTAGGTAGCCTACAGACCTGTCACTGTCTCACGTGCATCTCATTATTATAGGACTTCAACCTGTCTGTCTTCAGACTGTCCTGACCTGTCCCTGAACATCACACAGGGACAACATGGAGCTGTTTGTGTGATTGGTTACTGAGTTTTTGTTACATTTTACAGTTTACATCAGGCTAATTTCAACAAATCAGTTTATGCTACAGTGATTTAAGTAGTTAAATCACTATCATCATAGTATAGTGGCAGTGAAGACCATTTAATCTGTATTCTCACTGTTCTCAGGTCAAATATTTATATGTGATTAAAAATGCAATTAATTTCGATTAATTAATCACAAAGTCTCTGATTAATTAGATTCACTTTTTTAATCTAATAACATGTGTGTAGTTCTTGACAGATGTAGCCTCTCAATATTGCTGTCAAAGTTCACCAGATTTAAGCCTTTTAATATATAATTGACAACATTTTCTGACACCTGAAAATCCTTAGTCGAGGAGGACTTCCCTAAGAAACAGTGACTGGACTAAAACCAGAGAAGAAGAAAACAGATGTCACCATGACAACCCTCAGTGTGGATCAGTATAATATCAGCCTCATCGTCTGCAGCTCAGTGTCAACACAACTTTCACATCACATTCATCTGAGCACAGAAATAAAACAGCGTCTGACCTCAGAGTCTCCAGTCTACAGTCTGGACTCTCCAGAAAACCACTCAGATCGTTTAGGTCTGAATCATCCAGGTTCCAGTTGTATCTCAGGTCCAGGTGTCTCAGGTGGGAGGGGTTGGACTTCAGAGCTGAGACCAGAGAAGAACAGCTGATCTTTGACAAACTACAGTGCTCCCATCTGAATAAAGAGTAAAAGAAATGAGTTGAGGACAAAGTTCCTTTTAACAGCGTTCAGTGTTTCATCAACTGTTCAGAGCTGAAGAAGTTTAAGAAAGAACAAGTTCAGAAAGTTAAAGTGAAGCAACAGGAATCAGGTTAAAGCTATAGTGCGTAACTTCTATGTGTCTGTAAATATCTGTTTCACCCAAGCCACTACAAGAAGAGATGATACAACGCTGATTAAGCCGTTAGGCTTCTCCAATGCTTCGTGGTATTTCTCAGTTCTTTTTGTACTGTCTTGGAGTGACATTCCCGCGCTGGCGGACAGGAAATGACCGAAACAACGCGTTTTATTTGGTTTTACCTGACAATGAGAAGGGAGGAGAGCTCTCCGCTGCTACTAGAAGCAACACTTGTTAGCAGCCTGGTGTTTGCCACATCGTTAGGTGTGTAGTCTGTGTTGCTGTGTGTAACTTACTGCAGGTAGTCTGTGTGCTGTGACGAGCAGTGTGCGGCGAGTCGCGAGTGTTATTGTCCGTGAACCGTGGTCCGTGACCAGCAGCATGTGGTGTGTTGCAAGTGTTACTGTTGTGTGATTACTGGGTAGCGGAGGGGAGGGGAGGGTTACACCGGGCCATAGGTGCCAGCCGTATCGTTGTAATAACGCAGAAATCCTTTAGGGGGCGACAGAAGTTACGCACTATAGCTATAAACAGTCACATACAACATTAATCCTAAATGCCCAAGATTCAGTCACAATCCAGCTATGGTGGGTCACATCACATGTTTTGGCTGTACAGGGCTCTGAACAACCTCTGGACAGAAATTGTTGAAGCTCAATGTGTCAATGTTGACCCTGATCCTGTAATTACCATCTTTGCAACAACAACCTCAGAAGAACAATGTACTATCGTATAGTCAAATGCCAGAGCTTTTTAACACTGATGGCTGTTTATTCCATTTATGTGGATGTGTGTATGTTTGTCGGCATACGTGAGTGTGTGTGTGTGCATAGGTATGAGATGTTCATATTTAGGGTACATCTACTGTATGTGTGAGTGTGTGCATCTACATACTGTATACTTTTTTCTATTTCTATTATTTTATTTTTATTTTATTTTTTTCTGTCTTGTGAGGGATGGTTGGGCGTGGTTGATTTGCTCTAAAATGTTAATTGTTCTGTAACCTTAAAAAAAAGCGCTATTAATAAAGTTCTTAAAAAAACAAAACAGCTACATACAGAGAGAGAAAACAGCTCATTAATTTTCATGAGAAGCTACTGCTGCTTCAACACAGACGTAGTGACTCCGCCTCTTAAACTCTGCCAGCTCCACCTGTGAGGACAAAGTGGAGACAAACTCCAACAGGTCCAGTCAGTGAACTCACCTCAGAGTCTTCAGTCTACAGTTTGGACTCTCCAGTCCAGCACACAGAGCCTTTACTGCTGAATCATCCAGGTTGTTCCAGCTCAGGTCCAGTTCTGTCAAGTGGGAGGGGCTGGACTTCAGGGCTGAGGCCACGACTTCACAGTGACTCTCTGAGAGTCGACAACCAGTAAGTCTGTGAAGAGAGAAAATAAAATGTGTCAGAATAAAATCAGCTTTAGACTGTAGTAAAAACACAGTTGATACATCCAATGACAGAACGTGATGATGTGATGAATCTGAGGTTTAACTCATTTATTCTGTCTGAGTGTGACATGAAACATGGCTGGCGTGTTCAAACCAAAAAACTTGAACTCTCAGATAACTTTGACCATGTTACCGGGCAACCAGACCAGGGGCCTCATTTATCAAAAAGGGTGTAAAACTGCTACTAAATTTTTGCGTACGGCGAAAAGACGAAAATGGCGTACACCCAAAATTTTTACACCTTTCTCAGATCTATCAAACTATGCGTGCTACGCACAACTCTCCACAATTTCTCTTTGATAAATCACACCAGACCCAAGAATGGTGCACACGTGAACACACCTCTTACTCCACCCCCGGAACGCCTAGACACAACCATATATGGTCTGCACGTGCATATTAATTAGCCATGTGCGCTCTGTGGAGCGGCTACAAAGTGACAACAAAGTGACAACGAAGACAACGGGCGGAGGGCGGGGGAAAGAAGCGGAACTTCTCCAAAAGCGAGTTACACGGTGATATCGGGCAATAAATCAGTCAGAAAAATGATCTTGCATTTTAATAAGCTACAATAAAAACAAAAACCTCCCAAATCTCAACAAAAGGGAACAGAAAGAAGAATAATCGTATGTAATCTGCCCCTTTATCCCAGAAAATCTCTCTTTTTTTTTTTTAACCTAGATGTTAAAACAATGTAAAGCAGGATTTCCAGGATAGTTACCATTACTTTGCACGCCTTTCCACACAGTTACAGCTCTACTGGACTCGGTTTAGGTCATTTTCCATTACAGCTGAGTCCTTTACAGTTCCTCCTCAGGGCCGCGTTGTCTCGCTCTTTATTCTCTCCTCTCGTCAGCTCCAAACTCACATGCACCTCGTTAACTCAGGTAACAGTCTAGGCTGCAGATCAGTGTGCACTGCTGCCGATGTGTTTTTAAACTTGGCGAGTTTGATCCTTGTTGGAAGTCACACTAGAGTGTGTATAAGCAAAAAAGCAAAATCCTCAATCCGCACTGTTCATCAATTAACATAGGCCTATAGCCTAGTGTTATTATAGAACGGGTTGGATTGCCAGCATCAACGGTCCACCACTACCACTAGCCTACTTCAAAAAATCCTACTGTGCTCTTCTAAATGTAATCTGCGCTCCTCTCTCCCTCTGACACTGCAGTTCTCTGACTCAGCAACGGTGTCGCCAATTCCTTCTGTTCCTCAAAAAAGGTGTAAATCACGGTACGCCAGGGTCAAAATGGGTGTAAATGTCCGCACTTTTTCCCGTCAGGTTTTGGCTTGATAGATCCCAAATTTGGCGGAGAAATTTGCGTACACACAAAACGGGGGGAAAAGGGTGTAAAAAAAAAGGCGTATCCACAATGATGAATGAGGCCCCAGCTGTTTACTATTTCCACACTGTGACTAGCTACTAACTGTACAGGGTGACCAAACCTTTGCTGAGGGTCCTTTTCCTTTTCTGTAATTTTGAATAGTAAAAGATGAAAATAATTATAGCCAAGCCAATGTGTAACTTTATGTCTTTTGGAGATCATTTCATCTTCCATTTACTTAACTGTTCATATTAACAGAATTTTGACCAGATATGCCCAAACTTTTGCATGACACTGTAACTGTTATTGGTGATTAAACAGCAACAATAACAACCGAGCTGAAGAATTAACATGTTGACAAGTCGACAGAGCTTCACCTAAAACAATTTTTTTCTTGTTTGTTTCCAGAAATATCTGTGTTCATACGGATCCACTGAAAACAACTGAAAACGCTGTAGTACATCCACCAGGCCTGTGTGGAGCGTGTGGCGCTGTAACACTGCCACACATAAACACAAACAAACAAAAACGACAGAGACAGGAAGGAAAGCTTCCTTGCTGTATTCAAACTCCAAACATTATAAGTGGATAAAATGTTGACAGGGAGTCGTGTCAGTGCAAATATGACGATCGATGATAATTTGACTGGCAAGATTCAGCCACAGTGTCCAAGGGACCGACAGCAGTCAACTGCTGTTGTTACATTACGTCTATTGGGTCTCATTCACGAAACGTGAGCAGCACGGATTTGTCTGTAAACCATGTGCAGCGGAAATTTACGTGGATTTCCGCATTCATCAATGTTTAAGTAGCGCTGATCTTTTTGTAGCTATACTCACAAAATCTACACTTGCTTCTGACTGTGCTTGTGTACATGTAGGAATACACAGACCAGGGGTCGCGTTAACCGAATATTTTCCGTCACTGAATAAAACGGTGACGGAAAAAATTTGAGGCCATCAGTCATTTTGACAGATTGCAATTCACACCCATGGCCCTGGCCATGTGCATTTGTTTACAATGAATTCAGCGGATAATCAAAACATGGAGCGGTGGATAACGTTATATAACATAGCCTATACAATGTCACAAAGTCACTACGGTGAGAATTAGATTTTAAAAAAAACTCACAGCTGGCTGGTGAGCTTTCGGTCGAAAACGCTGTTGTACCTCCTCTAGGCCTGTGTGGAGCGTGTGTGGAGCGTGTGTGGCGCTGTAGCGCTGCCACACATAAACACCAACAACAGAGAAGAAGACAGAAAGCTTCCCCGCAGTATTCAAACTCCAGACATTAGAAGTGGATTAAATGTTGACTGGGAGTCGTGTCAGTGCAAATATGACGATCGATAATGATTTAACGGGCGAGATTCGGCTGCAGTGTCCGAGGGACCGACAGTAGTCAGCTGTTGTTAAGTTACGTCCATAGACTGTTGTTAGGCTACATAGTGGTGTGTCTCGGTACAGGTAGAGCGGTCGGGGTATGACATCATCGTTTCACACACTTGCCGCACACAACTCTTCTAGAGGTAACGCTATAAGCCTTCTTTTAATGTATTTTGCCCGCTGTGGCATTGTTTATAACACTTAAAGCTGAGTGGGGTTTTGTCCTGTGCTGCATCTGTCTGTCTAGTAGCTTCAGTTGTTTCAGTGATGAGCAATGGCTGCGTGCGAGAGAGAGAGAGAGAGAGAGAGAGAGAGAGAGAGAGAGAGAGAGAGAGAGAGAGAGGTAACTTTCAGACAACGGCAGTGCACTATGCGGTGCCAGATGTGAAAACGTGCTCATTTGGATGTTTTGGTATAACACATGGATTAGCATGTTGATTGTTGACAGAAAACTGATGTCATCATCACGTATTTACGTTGTATTCAGATGTTGAATGGCAGAAAGTGACCCCCGGCCGCATTCACTGATGCCCCACAGTTAGATGTGCTCTGACGCCGACTCTGCTCCGGAGCATTCTCTGTTCGATTTGTTTGGACTTGATATGAATTAAAAATGAATTAAAATTGAATGCTATTGAATATGTCATTATTATCATAAAAAAAAAATTAAAGGTTGACTATGTAGAATTACAAGAACAACAACAGAAAAAGAATTCCAGCAGTCGATTGCCAGACCGTTGCTAGGTAAAACGGGCCGTTGCTAGGGGCTCTGCTCTGAACAGAGGACAGCAGAGGAGGAGGACTAAGCAGGATATTGACCTTATGTTTCATTTTTACCGTCATTAACAGCATAATAAATGACTTGTAGCTTGTTACAGGGAGAGTGGAGGCTCTCTGCCTTCCACACCGCTGCTGCTCAGAGCCTCAGAGCCTCCGCTGTCACTGCTCTCGTCAAGTTGAAAAAAAAAAGAAAAAAAAGGAGCTCCGTGGCACCGAAAGTCCGCGACGATAAACGTGTTTATGACAGATAAGACTACACAAATACACCCATCCTAACAAGTATATGTCGGCACATGTCGGCTACAGGCAGGTACGAATGTAAACAGAACGTTGACAGAAAGTCAGTTGTCGAGCCCGTCAGAAAAATTAAAAATAATAATTCAGACTAAAAAAAATTTTTTTGTGGAAAAGCAATACTTTCATTCTGTACCCCTCTAAAGGCCCCATGGATGTATTATTTTTGAAAAAATATAGCTTTTAATAAATATTCTACATATTCAACCTTTAAAGTGACCGGTAAAAATAGATTATGATGGAATTTTTATGACCCCGTCAGTCAAAATGACCGGCAATGAAAAAGTCTAGCACAACCTCTGACACAGACATATTGCTTGTCACGCTTGGAGATTTCAATTTTAACTCTCTGTTATGTTCTAAATACGCCGATGCCTTTGAAACACATAACTTGAAAGTGACAAACGATTATAAATATTCGGAGTGAGAAACGTTTTAGGGATCTGACACACACAAACACGTCAAGGCTCCATCTAATGATGATAATAATCTGATATAAAACTGGAACAACTTTCATTCCATAAATGTGCTCCTGATATACGATGCAAAGTGCTACACGCTACATGCTCGGTGGACACACTAAGTCCTGCGCAATAGCGCAATTGGCACCGGTTTGGATAGAGCTGAAAGATGACTGGTGCATCTGTAACAATATCTGTTGATGCAACCATGCTCATATACAGCTGAGGCTGTGAAGAGCCTCCTCCAGTGGCTGCTGTAGTTCTGTAGTTATGTGTAGGCCTTTTTTTCCATGTTTCATATCAAACTAGACTATTCTGGCTTTACTTCTTAAATGGTTCTTTTAACCAAGGATACTTAAGCAGAAGTAAGCGATCCGGTCGTTTTTTCTGACTTCTTGTCAGCCGATGGAGTTAGCAGCCCCCGCCCTCGTCATGGATCTATTAGTTCTCGTCCCTACGTCACCACATTCACACGCATCCCTTGGCTGCACACACAGCCCTTCATGCCATTCTCTCTCCTTATTGGATAAAGGTTGTAGGATACAAGGAAATAAAATAAAAGTTTTCTCCTCGGCTTGCAGCAGAGCAGAGTGACTGACAGACCCGTGTTTCGGACCAAACACTCTATGTAAGTGATTGCCGTCAGAAGATATAACTATTTGAGAAATAAACACCGCAGAATATTGGTGATTGACCAATCAGAATCGAGTATTCAAGAGAGCCGTGTTCTAAAACTATTTAAACACAAATATTCCGCTTACTTCTGCTTTAAGTCACTACATCTGTAGTCTCGCCTGCCAGACCCTCCTCCAGAAAAGAAGGAGAGTCTGGCTGCTCCGCCTATGATTCTGCGATCAGAGAAAAAAACGCTCCGGCCGTTTGGAATTCTTTCAACCAGTCACAATCGTTGTGGTCAGCGCCGTAGCAACGCCGTAGCAACGGCGCGCTTGCAAAATATTGCCGGTTGGAAACTGGATTTCGGTCCGCGGTGTAACGACGGTCGGCATCCGTTGACGGATATTTATTATTTTGTTCGGTTTAACGGCGGTTGGCAACCGCTGACAGATATGTATTCTTCTGTTCGGTTCATGACACGGATCCATGGTTCGGTTCCTGTTGTTGTTTGTTGATGTTTCCCTTTACTGGGCGGACTATGAAAGCTGCAGCACGGAGGCGGGACTTCCGCCGGGTGGCTCGTTCCGACCAATCAGAGGCTAATCGCAGCAACGCACTTCCGTCAGGCCAGACTACTACATCTGTTACTTGCACTACGCCTTTGATTTGTCCCAGTCACTACTAACAGAAGAGAATTAAATATTTTTTCTGAACTCCACTTCACCCAAAATGACTTTCATCCCCGAGCTCTCTTTTTTCTCTCTCTCTCTCTCCTTCTTTCCTTGTTTGCGTCATGGCCACAGGTAAACAGAATGCACCTACGTTGGTGGTCAGGATATCCTTATATCAGCTAATTGTTGATCACCGGCCGGGGGTGTGCTGTAATTTACGATGGGTGGGCATTCATAATCTTACACACGTGCTTACGATCAAATCTGAGATTCCCACACCGTTCATGAATCCAGAGTAGAGTTTTAGTAGCGTGGACTCTTATGTGCAAATCTACACACACATTTTGACATCACAAATTTCTGCGATGATCGTCAATCAAGATGCGCCAGCTCAGATATTTTTATATGCTGCATTTTATTTTAACTTGCTCATCGAATCGGGAGAAAAGCATATCGTACCAGCCCTAATAAACACCATCGATCTATTATACATCCATGGGAAACACTCAATGGATCTCATTCATGAAACGTTAGTCCAGTGTTTTTCAACCTTGTGTTCGGGACCCCATGTGGGGTCGCCTGGAATTCAAATGGGTTCGCCTAAATGTCTAGTAATTGATAAAAAAAAAAATTACTGATAAAAATATTTTCCTAATGAATTATTATTCTTTTTTAAAATTATGATTTAAAACACCACACATTGTATATTTTCACTTGTGAAAATATACAATGTGTGGTGTTTTAAATATTTTTATCAGTAATTTTTTTTAAATCAATTACTAGACATTTAGGCGAACCCATTTGAATTCCAGGCGACCCCACATGGGGTCCCGAACACAAGCTTGAAAAACACTGGACTAACGTTTCATGAATGAGATCCATTGAGTGTTTCCCACGGATGTATAATAGATCGATGGTGTTTATTAGGGCTGGTACGATATGCTTTTCTCCCGATTCGATGAATCGATTTTTTCTCCCACCCCTAGGCCCTCATTTATCAAACTTGCGCAGGATCTGGTGTAGATTCTGGTGTAAATATCAGTGTACGCGAAGTGTCACGTGTGATTTACTAAAAGTGTGTACGCAGCTGATTTCGGCGTAGAACCGGCGTGGTGGTGATAAATCCGGCGGCTGAAAACAAGAGTACCCATATGCAGGGACAAGAGCGCCGCCATTAGCTCAGCTGATCCATACCGGAAGTCACGACCGGAAGTTGCTCTTCTTCGTGTGTATCATTTCTATGTAGATAAAAAAAATAACTCAGTAACTCAATGGTCCATAATAAAATATTGTTTTCCAGCGGATATCTTAGTTACAACATGATTGAGCTAACTAAATATTTTTTTGCATGGATCGTTTATTAAGTTATTGAGTTATTAAAAAACGCTGCTAACGGCTAGCGGCTAACAGCTAGCGCCGAACGGCTAGCGGCTAACGGCTAGCGCCGCTCCTGCTGACAGCAGACCGGGAGAGAGAGAGAGAAAAAAGAAATGTCGTGGGTGCTTTGGTTAGGTTTAGGCAATGAAGAAAGGAGTTGGTTAAGTTTAGTAAAAAGACCAGGTAGAGGCTAGACAGGCCAGAGAGAGAGAGGGGGTTCTTAGAATAACATAGAAATAATATACACGAAGAAAAGCAACTTCCGGTCGTGACTTCCGGTATGGATGAGCTGAGCTAATGGCGGCGCCCTTGTCCCTGCACACAGGTCCCTCTCGCTGAAAACGAGCGTAATTTAAATGTCACACCCCGATATATTCCTGCTTTAGAGGCGTCGCCCTGACCCTTTTACGACATGGAGACACGGAAGACGGCCAAGAAGAGGGACTTTACTGGCGTTACCGCGTTGAACAGGGAGAGGGCGGCAACATTAAATATCTGGACATTGATAGATTGATAGTTTTTGTGATTGATAAGCGTCATCCCGGTGGATGGAGGCTGCAGACGCACGTGTCACCGACCACGTCAGGAAACCCAGTGATCTCATGAAATGCTCCTGCAGTTTACTAAACACAAGTGACTGAGGAGAAATCATAGGCATATTACTGCTGCGAACGTGACTTTATGACCATCAGCACCGCTGGCATGGTTCGGCTGATGGAGGGATGTGAAACACCGGCCCGATGTCCCGCTGACAGGTCCCGGTGACGGGGGAAAAAAAACAAAACACTCCGCCGCGGAGATCAGCTGCACCTGGACAGGTAGCGGAGTCCCCCCCCACCCCCCCCCCGCCGCCGGCTCGGGTGTCCGGCAGAGAGAGAGACTGAGGAGCCGTCCGGTCATGCTCTGGTGCAGGAGATGTTGGAAGTTTGTGTGTGATCTACAATAACAGGTCTGTCTGTCATTGACTGTTTCTGTTACACAGCTGATTAACGAGCATCTGTCACGTCGTGGTTTTTAATTCATCTCAGTTGCTCAAAATAAAAGTCGAGTTAAATTTTCAACACGGACTTGGTTGTAGCGTTTCTCTTTTTTGGCTACTTTTTAACTTTTTATCAATATAAACAACAACAACATGTGGTCCACATCGCTGCGTTATTAGACTATGGTTTAATAATCATTCTGACACAGCAGCACTCCTTCCTGCATGTTCTACGCTGGTTCCAAATGTGCGTACACCTGGTCAGAGCTGGCGTGAGATTTGTGCGTACCGTACGCTCACGCTCAGATTAATAAATGCCGATCCTTGCGGTGAATTTGGTGTACACCCATTTTTTTGGTGTACGCAAGTTTCATAAATGAGGGCCCTAGTTTTTATGTGTAGAGGTGGTCTCAGGATAGATAGATAGATGGATAGATAGATAGATAGATAGATAGATAGATAGATAGATAGATAGATAGATAGATAGATAGATAGATAGATAGATAGATAGATAGATAGATAGATAGTGAATGAAAATAAATGAAAACTATGAAAATAAATGAAAACTATGTTTAACTGGACTTCACTATACTACTGATCAATAATTATATTGATCATGTCTGGACTCACTGAGCCTTTCTGCAGTTCCTCACAGCTGGTATCAGTCTCAGTCGTCCCTGATGTGATGTGTTGTACTTCTCCAGGTCCAACTCGTCCAGAACCTGCTCTGACATCTGCAGCATGTAGGCCAGAGCTGAGCACTGGATCTCAGAGAGTTTCTTCTCTGATCTGTTCTCTGCCTTCATGAACTGTTGGATCTCCTCATGAACTGACTGGTCGTTCATCTCAGTCAGACAGTGGAAGATGTTGATGCTTCTGTCAGGAGAGATTTTATCACTGTTCATCTCCTTCAGGTTGTTGATGATTCTCTGGATGGTTTGTGGACTGTTGTCTGTCTGACCCATCAGACCTCCTAACAGCTTCTGGTTGGACTCCAGAGAGAGGCCATGAAGGAAGCGAACAAACAGGTCCAGGTGACCATTTTTACTTCTGAGGGATTTCTCCATGGCTCTCTTCAGGAAGTCATCCAGGGTTAAATAATCATGCTGTTTTCCCAAGAATTTCTCCAGGACTTCTGTGTTCCTGTTGGTGAAACAGTGGAACATGTAGACTGCAGCCAGAAACTCCTGAACACTCAGATGAACAAAGCAGTAGACTGTTTTCTGGAAGATCACACTCTCTCTTTTGAAGATCTCAGTGCAGAGTCCTGAGTTCACCAAGGCCTCTGTGACATCCAGACCACACTGCTCCAGGTCTTCTTGGTAGAACATGATGTTTCCTTTCTCCAGCTGTTCCAACGCCAGCCTCCCCAGCTTCAGAAGAACTTCCCTGTCGGCCTCCATCAGCTCCTGTGGACTCGTCTCATGTCCTTCACCGTACTTGTTCTTCTTCCTCTTTGTCTGGACCAGCAGGAAGTGTGAGAACAGGTCAGTCGTGGTCTTGGGCAGCTCTCCTCTCTGGTCTGTGGTCAACATGTGCTCCAGAACTGTAGCACTGATCCAGCAGAAGACTGGGACTTGACACATGATGTGGAGGGTCCTGGACGTCTGGATGTGTGAGATCATTCTTCTGGACAGATCTTCATCACTGGACCTCCGCCTGAAGTACTCCTCCATCTGGACGTCAGTGAAGCCTCGGACCTCTGTTACCCTGTCAACACATGTAGGCGGGATCTGATTGGCTGCTGCAGGTCTGGAGGTGATCCAGACCAGAGCAGAGGGAAGCAGATTCCCCTGGATGAGGTTTGTCAGCAGCACGTTGACTGATGACTTCTTTGTGACGTCAGACACAACCTCCCTGTTGCTGAAGTCCAGTGACAGTCGGCTTTCATCCAGGCCGTCAAAGATGAAGAGAAGTTTACAGACAGCCAGCTGCTCTGCTGTGACCTTCTCTAATGTTGGATGGAAAACATGGAGCAGCCTGAGAAGACTCAACCGCTGATCTCTGATCAGGTTCAGCTCCCTGAACGAAAGCAGAACCAGCAGACTGACGTCTTGGTTCTCCAAGCCCTCGGCCCAGTCCAGAGTGAACTTCTGCACCGAGAAGGTTTTTCCAACGCCAGCGACGCCGTTGGTCAGAACCACTCTGATGGGTCTCTGTTGAGCAGAGACGTTGTGTCTCTGTTGGAGATGAAAATATTCAGAGAAATTGTGTCTTATTTTGACAAAAAAGTTTCTTAAGACACTGTGCCTCTGTTGGACAGGTGAGACTTTAAAGATGTCTTGGCACTTGATTGGAGTGTCATGGACGGTCTTCTTCTTGGAAGTTGTCTCCAGCTGTCTCACCTCATGTTGGGTATTAACCTCTTCACTCTGTCCCTCTGTGATGTAGAGCTCAGTGTAGACGCTGTTGAGGAGGGTTCCACTTCCTGTTGCCTCAGTTCCTTCAGTCACTCGTCCACATCTGCTCCTCAGACTGGTCTTGTGTTGATCTAAAACCTCCTGCAGACCACGGTCTGCTGAGAGAGAAGAGACAGAGTCAGACTGAAGACAGAGAGTCTGATAATGTGATCAATTATTTTCATCAGCTACAGAAAAACTACAGACAACAAATAGAAGGTTTGATTGTTGTGGTGTTGATCATCATCAGTGCTGTGTCATGGAACAACTCTGTAGAAAACAACAGGTCCTGTTTTCAGAAATGACCACATCAGCAGACAGATGTTCAGTCTCACTCTGTACACAGCTGCTCTGATTGGCTGTCTGCAGTCCACCTCTGATTCTGGGTCTTTGTCCACACTGGGGGCAGGAGGGGGGTCCCGAAGAACCAGACTGGTCCCAGTATGTGGTTAAGCACTGTCTGCAGAACCAGTGTCCACAGCTGGAGGAGACTGGATCCTTCAGGACGTCCTGACAGAGACCACAGCAGGACAACTGCTCGTCCACAGAGACACCACTCCTCTTCCTCCTGTCAAGACATTTCTGTGTTACTAACATGTCACAGTCACAGCTCCACCTCTGTGCTCTGATTGGTTAACCACCTTAAGGGGGCAGGGCTTCAGTAAGAAGAGGAGGAGAGAGAGGGAAAGTAGAAGAAGAAGAATGGAGAGAGATGAGTTGAATGAAAACCTGGTCTTGAAGTGGTCTGGATTTTGTCTCTGTTCATCTGTTAACCTAAAATCTTGACTCTAAAACAAAACTCCTGTTAGTTTGAGTCTCTTTAGATCTGTGTTGTTTTATCCTTTTTCTTTTTACTCCAAATGTCTGAAATTATTCAGAAGCTGTTGTTTTCCTGTGAATGTTTCTGTGACTCTTTCAGACACTGATCATGTGTTTGATATTGAGTCCTATCTGCTTTTTTTTCATGTTGCTGCTTTAACTAATCAACTCATCATCCAGACGCTGCTGTGTCGCTCTAATGAACCTGTGTTGGATTTATAATTCAGTGTGAGAAGACTTAAGCTGACGGTAGAAGCTTCAGCAGCTCCATCTGAGCTCCCACTAAATGTTGTGTTCACTGTTGTGAACAAAGCTCCACATGAACCTTGTGTAGAAGCTCAGGCAGTCAGAGATGGCAGGAAACCTTGATCATGTATCTGCTGCTTTAATCTCTACTATAGCTTCAGTTTAAAGGCTCTGATGTATGGCTCATTAAATGGTCTCCTCCAGCATGGAGACACTGGCCCTCATTTATGAAACTTGCGTACACCAAAAAAATGGGTGTACACCAAATTCACCGCAAGGATCGGCATTTATTAATCTGAGTGTGAGCGTACGGTACGCACAAATCTCACGCCAGCTCTGACCAGGTGTACGCACATTTGGAACCAGCGTAGAACATGCAGGAGGGAGTGCTGCTGTGTCACAATGATTATTAAACCATAGTCTAATAACGCAGCGATGTGGACCACATGTTGTTGTTGTTGTTTATATTGATAAAAAGTTAAAAAGTAGCCAAAAAAGAGAAACGCTACAACCAAGTCCGTATTGAAAATTTAACTCGACTTTTATTTTGAGCAACTGAGATGAATTAAAAACCACGACGTGACAGATGGGGGGGGGGGGGGGGTCAGGGCGCTACCTGTCCAGGTGCAGCTGATCTCCGCGGCGGAGTGTTTTTCTTTTCTTTTTTTTCCCGTCACCGGGACCTGTCAGCGGGAGATCGGGCCGGTGTTTCACATCCCTCCATCAGCCGAACCATGCCAGCGGTGCTGATGGTCAAAAAGTCGCGTTCGCAGCAGTAATATGCCTGTGATTTCTCCTCAGTCACTTGTGTTTAGTAAACTGCAGGAGCATTTCATGAGATCACTGGTTTTCCTGACGTGGTCGGTGACACGTGCGTCTGCAGCCTCCATCCATCGGGATGACGCTTATCAATCACAAAATCTATCAATCTATCAATGTGCAGATATTTAATGTTGCCGCCCTCTCCCTGTTCAACGCGGTAACGCCAGTAAAGTCCCTCTTCTTGGCCGTTTTCCGTGTCTCCATGTCGTAAAAGGGGCAGGGCGACGCCTCTAAAGCAGGAATATATCGGGGCGTGACATTTAAATTACGCTCGTTTTCAGCCGCCGGATTTATCACCACCACGCCGGTTCTACGCCGAAATCAGCAGCGTACACACTTTTAGTAAATCACACGTGACACTTGGCGTACACTGATATTTACACCAGAATCTACACCAGATCCTGCGCAAGTTTGATAAATGAGGGCCACTGTGTTTCTTCTCTGTCCTCCTGTCCACTGACAGCTCTACAGACAGGTGGAGATGTTGACATGAGATCAGCTGATTGTGGTCGTGTCTGAATCCATCTGTGGAAACTGTGGAGGTTTGATTGGGCTCTTGTTGATGCACCAACGTTCACACTGAGGCTGATGACACAGTAACATGAGGACACTTAGTAAATCTGATGAAGTTTGTGTGTGCATGTTTCTGTTTCCTTAACGTGAGTCGAATGACTGAATCATCTTCAGCTCAGTTTACAGTAGAAACCATCTCTTACTGTGACTCTGAGGGTCCAGGTTCACGACTGAAGTCTGGTGGTTCATGGTTGGACCAGTTACTCCTTATAGACGGACAGATGGATCCTGTAGACTCTGCTCTCGGTCTGTGGTTCTGACCTCTGCAAACAAACGTGTTCAAAAACAAAATTGAGGAATGCACATATTCTGTTCATTTTGTGAATGTTAATGCATCTGTAAGTCGTCACTGTTTTGACAAACTATTACATTGTTGTTGTTGTTAAGTTTAGTTCTCAGATCTGTTGCAGTAAACATTATCATGCTTGCTGACTTGAACATAGCCTGTTCAATGCAGTGTAAACATCACTTTAGTCAAACATGGAATAATTTTCCATAATAACTATATGTCATTATTTCAATATCTGTATTTATGTTTACTGGCTCCAATTGAAGACGTGAAACTGTGGAAACTGTTATTTCCTCTCTCTAGTCACGTTACTGGACTCTGACCCAGAGACAGTTTCTACATTCACAGGTTTGTAGCAGCTCTCTTACTGTGACTTTGAGGGTCCAGGTTCACGACTGAAGTCTGGTGGTTGATTATTGGACCAGTCACTCTTCACAGACTGACAGATGGATTCTGGAGACTCTGCTCTCAGTCTGGGGTTCTGACATCTGCAAACATGTTCAAAAACTAAATTGAGGAATGCACATATTCTGTTAATTTTGTGGATGTTAATTGCATCTGTAAGTCGTCACTGTTTTGACAAACTATTACATTGTTGTTGTTACGTTTAGTTCTCAGATCTGTTGCAGTAAACGTTACCATGATAGCTGACTTGAACATAGCCTGTTCAATGCAGTGTAAACAGCACTTTACTCAAACATGGGATAATATTTTCATATTTTCCATAATAACTATAGTATGTCATTATTTCAATATCTGTATTTATGTTCTAAACATGTAAAAATAAACTCACTGGCTCCTATTGAAGACGTGAAACTGTTAAAACTCATGTTATTTCCTGTTCCAGTCACGTTGACTGCAGCAGCTCAACACACTGAACTCTGACCCAGAGACAGTTTGGACGTTCATAGGTGTAGCAGCTCTCTTACTTTGACTCTGAGGCTCCAGGTTCACGGCTGAGGTCTGGTGGACGATCTTTGGTCCAGTTACTCTTCAAAGACACAGACAAGGACTCTGCTCCATCTCCCTCCATGTTACCCTGTTAAAACAACAATTCAGCTCCTCACTTCCTGTTTTTTCCTCTTTTTCTGTGTCTCTGTGTGGACTGAAGTTCACTCTGACTCTTCTTCCCGCCACAGTGCACATGGTCAAACTGACACACACACTCTCACACTTCAACAATGACAATAATATTAATGATAGAGTTGTGTTAACACTCACCTGACTCTGACTTCAGTTTCCCTCCGTCTGCTCCGAGTCTGACTGCCAAGTCACTGAAACAATTTCACTTCCATCTGGCTCTTCCTGTTCCAAAGTTTTAATAAACTGCAACTGTCTTCCTAACCCAATACCACACAGCCACAGAGGAAGAACTGAAACTGAGAGAACTCAAATGGCAAAATGCATTGCCATTTGAGTAAAGGTTCAGGAACACAATGGCAATATGACATCTGATTAATTACATAATTCCTTTATTAAAACTTTATAGAGGATTGCATTGCCACTTTGCATATTGAATTGTAAATTGCCATGAAGTATTTTCAAATTGCATGACTGATGAGGATCCAGGAAACTATACACTATAATAATGACAATAATATTAATGACAAAGTTGTGTTAACACTCACCTGACCTCTCTCTCTCTCTCTCACACACACACACACACAGAGAGAGAAGCGTATCTGCACCTTCATTCAATGTGCAATTTTGTCATGCAATTTTAAAATGGAGTCTACCTGTCACTTTACAATTCAATATGCAATCCTCAATAAACTTTTAATAATCTGTAATTGTCTTCCTGTATTACCCAATACCACACTGTCACAGACAAAGGAAGAACTGACAGTTTGCATTCTCAAATTTAGTTTCGGTTCAGATAACCCTTGTGACCAAACCCTTGTGACCTGGTTAATTACATAATTCCTTTATTAAAACTTTATAGAGGACTGAAGTAGGCTACTGAAGATTTTAAATTAGATTTCAAAAATAGAAAATAGAAATGTTCTTGCAGGAAGGAGCAAAGACATAAACGTGGAAAAATAATAAAGTAAGAACAATAATAATCAGATAAATACTAGTTTCATTATTCTTAATCTCTCTTTATTGCATTAGAACATACATTTCTCATATATATCTATATATATATATTTTATAAATGTGAATTTGTACACTACAATCTTTTATTGTAACATGTTAGAAAATACTCGTAACGCTCCAAAAACATAGCACTAAAAACAGTTACCAAACAATGATTATTACATTTCCTCGTTTTTGTTTTATGTTTTTGTTTTGCCCACCAAGAACAGAAAAAAAAAAAACCCAAGATGGCGGAGATGAAACTGTTGACCAGGAGGAGAGGAGAGGACCACTGCGGTTTGGAGACGGGTGGTTGGGTCGTCGCAGGTTTGTAGTAGCAGACATTTTGTGATCAAACGGGGTCGGGGACGGGGGGACTCTGTCACAACAGGTAACACGACAGCAGGAAGGAAATATGAGGGAGAAAGGGGGGAGTGTGTACAGCAATGAGCGTCAAGCAAAGCCTCATGGGAAAGTTGGGTTATTTAGTCCTGGCTTGGTTTTTTTGTTTGATCGTCCCAGCTCCAGTAAATCTGATAAACTGGGACGCGAAATAAGAGTTTCTTCTCAGTTTGTTTTGTGGTTTGGAAGTTGTGACTTTAAGTGTAGCTAATTCATTTAGCAATTTTCTTTCTATCTAACGATACTTGATTTTGTGCTTATTGATCCGGCCCAATAGTAGCCATGTTCTGTACCTCGTTAGTAACCAATGGCCAGCTGTAAACTTAGTGTTTTATGGTAAAGTTTTAAAAAGTGGAGAATTAGACAGGGCTAATTTAACGTGTTCAACTATGTAGCAATTAATGCCAGTTTGCTAATACGTATAATCTATTTAGATCAAATAATGTTGAATATGGTTGACTTATCTGACCAGACATATCATAATTCATTTTATTTATGATGCAAATTTGTCAATATTTCAGTTATACTTCAGAAGAAAACAACGCCATTTGTGCCATAGTGCAAAATGTAGTGCTAACATTGGGCTAAGTGAACTAAAAATATTTGCTAACTTTATATTTCACCAGAAAAAAGATGAGATATTTTATAATTACTTGATATAATTATGTAAAATTTAAGTATGTGTTCAAAACCAATTAGAAAAGTACAGACAAAGCCAAAACTTTGTGTGTGTTAATGGAGAACGCTCACTAATTTCTCCATTTTGTCACATACGACTAAAATTAACTATATTTTTTAAAGTTGACCTCTTTTGATTGGACGTTGCTCCAGATTATAACAGATTTGTACATTTCTGAAGTCCTAATTAGTGAAAGTGGTCTGACAGCAGCCAGTGGTTACTAAAAACTTTCTGCACAAACTCTCAAAGAGCTGGTGCAACAATCCAGATGTTTAACAGTGCAGTGTGTTAGCAGTAGCAGTTAGGATGGAGCATGTTGATGGAAGCAGGGCGAGGTAAGCTGAGAGATAGAGAATAGAGATAGAGATAGAGAATACTTTATTCATCCCTAGCAGGGAAATTCAAGTTAGTCCAGTAGCTCACAACAATGACAAAAAAGATGAACACAAAAAACATTTTAACAAGTGTTATATAAAACGATTGCAGCAGGAACAAATGATCTCTTAAATCTTTCGGTTCTGCAGGTCAGGGAGATGAGCCTTTTGCTTCGGCTGCTCCTCTGACCTGAGAGGGTTTTGTGTAGAGGGTGTTGGGGGTCACCCAGGATGGTCTTCAACTTACACCCCATCCTCCACTTAACCACAGCCTCTACCAGCTCCGCTCCCTCCCCCATCACAGAGCTACATTTTTTGATGAGCCTGTCTAGTCTGTTCCTGTCCCTGACCTTGATGTTGTTACCCCAGCAGACAATAGCAAAGAATGTAACACTTGCAATGACAGACTGATAAAACATACGCAGCATTACATTACATACATCAAAAGACCTGAGTCTTCTTAAAAAGAAGAGCCTGCATTGTGTCTTTTTGTACACATAATTTGTGTGTACGGACCAGTCCAGCCTGTCATCAAGGTGTACTCCAAGGTACTTGTATGACTGAACCCTCTCAATGTCCACCCCATCCACAGTCACAGGCCGTAAGGGTCTTTTGGACCTGCCAAAGTCAATAATCATTTCTTTGGTCTTTGATGTATTAAGCAACAAGTTGTTCTTGTTGCACCAGTCTGTGAACGCCCCCACCAGGTCCTGTATTCATCTTCCTGTCCCTTCTTCACACATGCCACTATGGCCGTGTCGTCAGAGTACTTCTGAACATGGCAAGATTCAGATGTGGATGTGAAATCTGCAGTGAAAAGTGTGAAGAGGTAAGGTGAGAGCACAGTACCTTGTGGTACTCCTACACTGCTCACCACTGTGTCTGACATGCAATTTCCCAGCCTCACATACTGTGGCCGCTCTGTAAGATAGTTATAGACCCACAAGATGATGGTTGGATCCACACCCATCTTCTCCAGCTTTCCTCTCAGAATACTAGGTTGAATTGTGTCAAAGGCACTGGAAAAATCTAGAAACAGCAGTCTCACATATCGCCCAGGTTCATCCAGGTAAGAGTAAATCCGATGCAACATGTAGATGATTGCAGAGAGGGTGGGAGAGATAACGGCAGGTTGTTGTTGTTGCTTTTTTCTTTCTTTTTTTTGTGTAGTAAGTTTAAGTTTTAGGTGGAGGCAGGTTACTGTGACCAGCAGAGAGGGAGACGGAGGAGGGGGGAGCTAGGGTGAAGAGAGGGGGGGACACAGTATTAACAATCTAACACACAAAAACACACACACACGCACACACAGAGTGAGGCTAAAAGGTTTTAAAAACTAGCGATACGGGCACAACGACTGGCACTGCAGGGAGGCAGGTGGAGGACAGGTGTATCTGGGTGTGGATGGGTGGAGGAGGAGGAGGAAGAAGAAGAAGAGAAGAAAGAGGAAACGTGAGGCAACAAGGAACGTTCCCCCTTTTTTCATCAGGTCCAGAACCAGAACAGTCGTCTGTTAGTTTCTATAGGGGGGGAGAGAGGGAAGCGTGCAACGCCGCGTAACATCACAGAATGATTGTCCTCTTGAACGTCCCTCACCTCACCTCACCAACAACACTACACTTGTCTGTTTCTGTTTGTTTTAACCTTTCAACCCTCCTCCTCCTCCTCCCTCGTTAGTTTTTACTTCTCAGGGATTCCCTCTTTCATTTCACACACACACACACACACACACACACACACACACACACACACACATACACAAAACCCTGTGACCATAAAGGACATTTATATATACACACACTCGCTCACACACGACACAACAGGTAGACACGTTTTGACCCAATAATAAAAACACGACTGACTGGTTCGTTAGCAGGAAGCAGAGGATCGGACAGACACAGACATGGCCGTCTGTTGTTGATATGACAATCAAGTACAAAATCTATATTAACCATTACAATTTTAAGAATGAGCCTGCTTCTTTTTTCTTCATCTGACCTTTGAGTGTCAATTCCTAGTCCATAAAGTTAAAATCCACAAAACAAACAAAATCAATTAGAGAAAATTATTTCTGATTAATTGTTGAAGCAAAACTGCTGAAAACCAGTGTTTTATATAATTTCAAATTGAATATCTTTGGAAGGAAATTATTTTCTCTCAGTCTACAGAAACCAAAAGATTAACTGGTTAATTGAAAGACAAATAAAACTCATAAGAAAATAGATTGAAACAGTGTGAAATCCTGGTTTTCTTTCTCGTTTCAGAGCAGACGTGTGCAGTCCTACATTTAAGACGTCTCATGTTTCCTTCCTTCCTTCCTTCCTTCCTTCCTTCGTTCCTCCTCCTCCTCTCCCTCAGTGAGCAGTATCATGATGTTATGATGTTAGGTTCCTAAGGCAGTATCACAGTACAGTCCATAGAGAAACAACAGCAGTACAGAATTACACTGGCCTGCCCAGAACCTTACATCCAGCTCAGGTGGGACACTGACGGCATCTGGATTTTTTCCGTTTGTTTTGTTTTTATTTAGTTATTTTATTATTTTTTAAAGCCTCCTGTTATTTGATTTCCAAAACTGTGTGTTGTTGCTTGTTTTCCTGCTGTTAAAATATTCACCGAACATTCAAATCAGGAAGCAATGAGGAAGGGACGGGGGTATGGGTGGGTGGGCGGGGCTAGGGAATAAAGATTTGGGGAAAATAACTTGTTAAAAAATGTTAAAATCTCATTTCTTGTGGTGCCCTGGTAGCTCAGCGGGCTAAGGCACATGCCATGTTCTCGCAAAAACATAATTGGTCTAAAAATCCGGCTCATTTACCACCGTCGCATGTTGTGGTCACTTCTTCACCTCCTTTACTGTCACACACTCCATCCATGAAAAACAGAATATGATGGTCGCTTAGAAAA